>NW_020954608.1:11938645-11997711 GCF_900497805.2 Vombatus ursinus
TTCCTTCCTTCCTTCCTTCCTTCCTTCCTTCCTTCCTTCCTTCCTTCTCTCTCTCTCTCTCTCTCTCCCCGTGTCTCTCTCTCTCTCCCCCTATTTGCATCTATGTTCTTTGAGGCCAGGGACGATTTTAAACTTCTCTCCACTTTGGTTCATCCTCCACTCAGCTGCCAAAGTGATCTTCCTAAAGTGAAGGTTTCACCATGTCACCCTCCACTCAAGAAACTCTAAAAGCTCCATATTGCTTCAAGGATCAAATAGAAAGTCTTCTGTTTGTCATAATCTGGACTCTTCCTACCTTTCCAGTCTTCTTACCTCTTACTTTACCACCCCACTTGGCTCCATGCCCCCACTCCCAGCCACACATATCACGTGATCCAGTGACACTGGTCTTTTTGCTGCTCCTTGAACAAGACACTCCATCTCCCAACCCCGAGCATTTTCACTGACTTTTCCCCATGCCTGGAACACTCTCCCTCCTCATCTCCAACTCCTGTGTTCCTTGGCTTGTTTCCTTGATTAGTGTCCCAGCTAAGATCCCACCTTCTACAGAAAGCCTTTTCTGATCCCCCTTAATTTCAGTGCCCTCCCTCTGTTGATTATCTCTAATTTACCCTATAAATAGCTTGTTTGGACACAATTGTTTTCTTGTTCTCTCTCCTATTAGACTGTGAGCTCCTGGAGGGCAGGAAATGTCTTTTGCTTTTTTTTTTTATCTGCAGTACTTAACCACAGTGCCTGGCACATAGTAGGTGCTTAATAAATGTTTATGGAGTAACTGATTCGTATTCTCAGCCTAGAAAAGGTAGCATGACATGGTGGATAAGGGGCTAACTATGGAGTCCGGAAGATCTGGTCCAAATTGCACCTCTGGCTTTTTCTGGCTGTGTGACTATGGACAAATCACTTAGCTTCTTAACTACTCTTTAGGATAGCTAGGTGCCACAATAGATAGAGTGCTAGGTCTGAAGACAGAAAGACCTGAGTGCAAATACAGCTTGAGATACTGTCTAGCTGTGTGACCTTGGGCAAGTCACTTAACTTCCCTTTGCCTTAGTTTCCTCATCTGTAAATTGGGGATAATAATAGCACCTACTTTATGTGAGGATCAAAAGAGATAGTAAGTAAAGCACTTAGCACAGTGCCTGGCACATAGTAAATGCTATATAAGTATCATCATTATTGTTATTAAGATAAGTTGAAGAGAAAGTGCTGATCTGCTTTGGTAGGGAGAGTTTTTCATTGGGAGCTTTCTTTTCTTAGGAAATCACTAGTTTCATTAAAAAAAAATCCCTACCCTATGATAAAACTTGGAACATAAGAAATAATGAATAAATCCTTGTTTACATAAAAAAAGTGCTAGAGGAATAACGATAAAACTCCTTGGAAATTGCAGATCTCTCTCATGGATTTTGGGACAGCGTTAAGAGGAAGGTCATTTTGTCAGCGTTATCCATTGGACTTCTAATCCTGAGGATGAGGACAACAGGATTCTTGGAAAATCTGGATGCAGATAGCCCAAGCAAATGAGATTGCCTGAAGCACAGAATTTATTGGCAGAGCATTTGGGTATAATGGTAAACAGAGCTGAAATGTTTAATTTAAAAATACATCTGTGGCCCCCTCCTACTACCAAGGCATTTTCAAGAAGGCAGGGTTGAGAGGTCATCAGAATAAGGAAAATGTCTTATACAATGAGGTAATGTAGCATCTATGTGGTACAGTGGATGGAGTGCCTGGCTTGGAGAAAGGAAGACCTGGGTTTAGATCAGGCCTCAGGCACTGGCTGTGTGACCCTACACAAGTTGTTAATTCTCTGAAAGTCTGGTACTTTCTAAACTGACAGTTCTTTGGTGTGATTTTGGGAATATAGAAGGAGGATGGGAACAAATCTATTAAGTGCCTACTATATGCCAGGTACTGTGCTAAGAGCATTACAAATATTTTTTATTTGCTCCTCACAACAACCCTGGGAGACAGGTACTGTTATCACCCCCATTTTACCGTTGAGGAAATTGAGGCAGACAGAGGTGAAGTGACTTACCCAAGGTAAGTATCTGAGGTTGGATTTGAACTTAGGTTTTCTTGACTCCCGGCTCAGTGAACATCTATTATTCTATCTACTTCTCCACCAGACAGCCTTGTAGGGGACCCCTTTCTCTTTCATTTACAAGAAGATTGTGATGTATCTTCAACTGAATATAAAATCTTTGAAAGCCTCTTTCACTTTGACTTTTTCTTTCACAAAATTAAGCTCAGCAGTTCAGGGAATACTACTTTATTTACAAAAGAAATTAAATGTGTAGGAGAAAGAGTCCTGAACTTGGAATTGATGGAGATCTGGGTTTGAATCTTGTCTCTGATGCTCATTAGTTGTGTGATTAAGGGAAAGTCAGTTAATCTCTCTGAGACTAATTTTACTTATCAGGAAAAAGGGTATGATATTTGTATTACTGACCTCACAAGATTGCTACAAGGGTCAAATGTTTGTAAAGCACTGTGTAAACCCAAAAGCATCATATAAATGTCAGCTGTTCTGGTGGTCTTTTGGTTTCTAATATGTGCTTTGCCCACAATAGTACAACAGCTAATTGTCCCTGTCTGATAGATCAGATGGACATCTCTGTGTCCTCCTAGCCACAAAGATGTGGAAATCAAAATCAAATTATTTTCATTTAATCCAACTATTCTTTTTTTCTTTTGTTATGATACAAAATTGTCCATACAAAATAGCATTATCAAACCATGATTAGTCTAGACTGCAGCTGTCTGTGATCTGGGAAACCAAACCAAACAACCAAAAGCTTTCACTTACAGGAACAATCATTAAACTAAAACCACTGCGAAGGGGGGGAGGGCGCCAATTTCACTGGGTTTGCACAACCCCTAAAGAAAGGCTTTCTTTTTTTGTGATGGAATACTGCTGTGCTATAAGAAATGGTGAGCTTGTTGATTTGAGAAGAAACATGAATAGACTTGCGTGAAATAATGAAGGGTTGAATGAGCAGAACCAGGAGAACACTGTATACTGTAACAGCAATATTGTTTTAAGAGCAACCTTAAGCAAATGAGTCATTTTGACTGTTATAAACCCAAATTAACTACAAAGGACATATGAAGGAAGACGCTATCTGTATCTAGAGAAAGAGCTGATAAATAGAAGTATGTGTAGAATTATTATATATATATACATACACACATATATGTATGTGTACACACACACACATGCATGCACACATGCATATTTGTGTCTAATGGTAGCCATCTCTAGGGTGGAGGGTCTGGCAGAGAAAAAAAAAGAAAAAAAGAAATTTACATGATAACTTTATTATATAGGAATAGCAAGTTATGTATAATAGATTTGCAGTTTCATGTGTAATCATCTTTTTCTTTGTTATACTATGCTATGGAAATGCTTGTTTTATTTCATAACCTAAAAACGAAAAATTAAATCAAAAATGAAAGGCTTGTTTCTTAACATGTAAATGAGGTATTAAAGGTACGTAATGCCTTTTTCTTTTTCTTCTTTCTATCTCTAGGGCCTAGCTCAGAGCCTTGCCTAAAGTAAGTGCTTTCAAAATGTTTGTTGGATTGGATTGTTCTGTTTGTACAACTTACCATCTGTGATTGATAAATATTAACATAGAATGGAAAAGAAAGGAAAAAGCATCAATAAAACATAAAAAATAAACAGACGAAAACAGATTTTTCTAATGGATATAAACAGGGCTATCATGTTGCTACTAAAATGAAATAGTATTTGTAAAGCTGGGCACATGTTGTTCAGTCGTTTTCAGTTGTGTCTGACTCTTTGTGACCCCACTTGGGGTTTTCTTGGCAGAGATCCTGGAGTGTTCTCCCGCTTCCTTCTCCAGCTCATTTTACAGATGAGGAAACTGAAGCAAACAGGGCTAAGTGACTTGCCCAGGGTCACACAGCTGAGGCCAAGATTTAAACTCAAGTTTTCCTGACTGCAGACCCAGCGCTCTATCCACATGACCACCTAGTTGCCTGGCACATATTATACACTATATAAATGTTCATTCCTTTCCCTTTATCTGCTTTTATTAAATTTAATAACTTAAAAAACAATGTATCAGAGATTCATAGTTTCATAATCAACCCTCAATTTTGACCTTCTTCGTATATTAGAATGTTTATGATTCATGATTATTGTTAAGGTAACACTAAAAAAAGAAAATAATAAAAAAAAAAGGAATAGTAGGGCCAAACATGAGTGGCCCAAGTTTATAATTCCTACCTCAGTGGGAAGTGGAGGCTAGTGGATTGTTTGCATTTGGGAGTTTTGAGTTACAGTGGGTCTAAAGCCAATCTGCTATCCTTGCTAAGTCTAGAATCAATGTGGTGAGCCTCCAAGAAATCATGGGACCACCAGGCTGCCCATGGAGGGGCAAGCTGGCCCAGACCATAAATGGAGTGGGTCAAAGCTTCCATGTTGAAGAGCAGTGAGATTGGGCCTAAGAGTGACCACTGTGCTTCTAGTCTGGGCCAAATAGTGAGACCTAGCCTCAAATACCACTTCAAAAAAAGGAAAGAAAGAACAAAAAATAAACTAGAGCACTCAATTATTATCAAGATGAATCCAATAAATCCGGAAAAAAAATCACTCCCATCAGTAGATGATATTGACTGAGTAAGTAATAGAATTTACCACTAGATGGCAGCAAAAACCAGTTTTAAAAAATCCCAGCATTCTAAGTAGACTGACCAGAGTAAGGTCCTGGAAAATGTCTTCATCACTTTTGACATGATCAGGGTAACTGTAGTTAACTCAAATTGATTTTAATCACTGGGAGGAGAACTCAAATGCTCTGTTAAACCAGAAGTGAGGAAAATCCAAGAGTAGGACTTTAGTACCAGGAAAGCTGTCAGGAGAGATTTGCAAAAGACATTTGTTCTTTTAGAGCCTCGATGGGCAATTTTTCTGGAAATTTTCTAGGCATCCAACCGTGAAAAATCAAATATTTCTTTGTCCTTTGAACTAATGTGACATAGATCATAGATTATAGAATATTAGGGTTGGAGGGGACCTTAGAGGTAGATCATCTCTCATCTAATTCCTTTATCTTATGGATGAACAAAGCTCCAGTGGAAACAATACTCGATTTGGAGCCAGAAGATCTGGGTTTGAATACTGGCTCTCAGACTTATGCCCTTTGTGTGAATGGCCAAGCGACTTCCATTGGCTTTTTGTTGTTGCTGAGTTGTTTCACTTGCATTTGACTCTTCGTGACCCTGTTTTGGAATTTTCTTGGCAAAGATACTGGAGTGGTTTGCCATTTTCTTCTCCAGCTCATTGCTATGGCACTATGGCGCCACCTAGTGGCTCTATCATTAGGCTCCTAAGACTCCTTCTAGCTTTGAGCCTTTGAAACTACAAAATAGATGCTCAGAGAGGAGGAATAACTTATACAAAGTCACCCAGCAAGCTATAAAGGCAGCTAGGATATCAGATGGTGTCAGGATCTGGAGAGAGAAGGCCTAGATTTGACTTCTGCTTCTGCCACTTACTGTCTATGTGACCTTGAGCAAGTGACTGCAATCAGTCAGTCACCAAGCATTCATTAAGTGCATCCTAAGTGCCAGGTATTGTATTAAGTGCTGAGGAGATAAAGAAAGAAATGGCTAGGTGGCGAAGTGGGATAGAGTGCCAGGCCTGGAGTCAGGAAGATGAGTCTTCCTGAGTTCAAATCTGGCCTCAGACACTTACTGGCTGTGTGACTCTGGGCAAGTCACTTAACCCTGTCTGCCTTAGTTTCCTCATCTGTAAAATGATCCAGAGAAGGAAATGGCAAACCACTCCAGTATCTTTGTCAAGAAGGCTCCAAAATAGAGTCATGAATAGTTGGACACAACTGAAATGAATGAAACAACAACAAATATAAAGAAAGGCAAAAAAACAAAAAAACAAAAAAAACCCAACCCCCACTCAAAAAAACCCAAAAAACCAAAAAAACAAAAACAGTTCCTGCTTTCAAGAAGCTCACAGTCTAATAAGCGACCTCATCTCTCTGGGTAGTCATTTTCTTTTCTATAAAATGAGGGAATAAGACATAGTCAGACCTCTAAGTTTTCTTCCAGTTTCCAGTCTAGGGTTCTATGATCCTTTTGACATGTTGGCAATTTCCTTACTTTTAACTTGAAACTGTTCGTATTACAGGGCTTTTTTTTTTCTTTCTTTCTTTCTTTCTTTTTTTTTTCAGTCCACGTAGCAAGTTTATTAAAACACCGATTGGGGTGGGTGAGATTCCTAGTGATTCTGTGCACAGTGCTCAATTTCTTTAATATCCTTAGAGAATGATTCCTAGTCCTGGTACTGCAACAACCTAGGGTTCTTACAGTTATCTCAAGGTGCATTTACAAAAGATCAATAGAAAGAGACTGGAGGACCTGAATTCAAATCCTGCCACAGGCATTTGCTTAGCTGTGTGACTCTCTTCAAGTCACTTTGTTTTTTACTCAGTTTCTGAATCTATAAGAGGAGGATGGTAACATCAATTCAAGCAACTAATTATTGGTGGTGAGCCTTCCAAAAGCTCCCTGCTTTGATTTTGGGAACATTTCCACTAGGCTGATAACATCATAGTGGTATAATGTGGTATACATAATAGAGTTATAATTCTCAAAATTCTCGATTTTGTTTTTATTAAATTTTTGCCTTCTAGTCCTTAGAGGTAAGTCTAGCTTTCAGCTTTGCCCCTATAGTTCTCAGAAGGAATGCCTGTGTATGCTTCTTTTAGACGGGGCAAAAATGGCCTGGATTTACATAGATTTCTGGGATTTTTAATTTTTTGTTCATCTCTTGAGGCAAGGAAATATCACATAATTTGGAACTGGGATAGGACTCTCTAACTGGAGGCATAATTATGAAACATTCATGTGTCTCATAACAGTATTAAGTCTGCCTCTTCATACCACGAGCCGAATATGGTGACTCTTAGGGTTACATCTGGAATAAATTCAGTTCTTAAGTAACTATGAGCAGTTAAAAGAAGCCTAGCTTGTAGAGGTGGAATACAGTAAACTAGGCAAAGGTCTACTTGACCCATTGACTTGTAGTCAAGATGGCAGACCAGGAATGAATTTTGCTCTGCTACTTAGCCATGTGACCTTAGGCAAGTCACTTAATGCCTCTAAGTCTCAATTTCCTTATCTGTGATGAGGAATGAGGAATGAGTGGATGGCCTAGATCAGAGGTGCAGCCTGAATTAGATTAAAAGGTAATCAGGAAATATTTAACAAATAAAGATGAGGCCCAAAGGGATCCCAATGTATGGTGTAGTGGCCCCCTGTTTCATTTTGAGTTTGACAGCACTGGCCTAGATCAATCAATCAACTAGTGGCAGATACAGGGCCAAGAGTTGGGGCTTTAGAGTCAAAAGATGAGGTTCAAATTCTGCCACTATGGATATTTACTACCTTATGGGGAAATCATGTAACCTGCTTAGGCCTCAATTTCCTCATCCTGAAATAAGGGACCTTTATGACTCTAGATCTCTAATCCTAATCCTAACCTTAGCTATCTTGAATCCCCTACTGGGGATACAAAGACAAAAATAAAACATCCCTGATCTCCAGGAACTTATACTCTTTTGGGGGAGACACTATGTAGATATGCAAGTATTTTTGTTGTTCAGTTTGTCTGACTCTTTGTGGCCTCATTTGGGGTTTTCTTGGCAAAGATGCTGAAGTGGTTTGCCATTTCCATCTTCAGCTCATTTTACAGATGAGGAAACTGAGGCAGACAGGGTTAAGTGACTTGCCCAGGGTCACATAGCTAGGGAATGTCTGAGGCCAGATTTGAACTCAGGAAAACGAATCTTTCTGACTCCAGGCCCAGTATTTTATTTACAGCACCATCTAGCTGCCCATAAGCAAGTATAAATAGAATAAATGCAAAATAGTTGGGAGGGAGGAAAGTCACTAGCAATTGAATGAATCAGAAAAGAATTCATGGGGGGCAGCTAGGTGGTGCTAGGTGGATAGAGCATTGGCCCTGGATTCAGGAGGATTTGAGTTCAAATGTGGCCTCAGACACATAACACTCACTAGCTGTGTGATTCTGGGCAAGTCACTTAACCCCAATCCCCTCACAAAAAAAAAAAAAAGAAAAAAAAAAGAAAAAGATTCATGTAGAGATGGTGCCTGAACTGAATCTTGAAGGAAACGAGGGAGTGTTTCTCTAAGGAAGAAATTCTAAGGGAATGAAAGGAGGGGGCTGTAAGGATAGAGTGCATCTGGGCATAGTAGAAAGAGACAGAGTAAAAACATGGAGGCAGGAAATGGAGAGTCACTGTTATGAGGGACAACAGGAAGACCAATTTAACTGGACAATAAAACAAGAGAAGGGGAGGGATGTATAACACAACAGAAAAGGTAGGTTGAGGCTAAACTGTGAAGGGTTTTGAATAATCCAATAGCAATGAATACTTCTAGGGTTCCTCCTACCTTTCAGTTCATGATTCTATGATCTTAGAGTCATCTAGTATAGCTCTTCCCTTCCTCCTTTATCTTCTTTCCCTTCTTTCCTTCCTTCCTCTTTCTTTCTTCCTTCCTTCCTTCCTTTTTTTCTTCCTTCCTTCTTTTTCTCTTTCCTTCCTTTCTTTCTCTCTTTCCTTCCTTCCCTCCTTCCTCTCTCTCCTTTCTTTCTTCCTTCATTTTTTCTTTCTTCCTTTCTTTCTTTGTCTCGTTCCTTCCTTTCTTTTTTCTTCTTTCCTCCCTTTCTTTCTTCCTTCTTTCCTTCCTTTCTCTCTTTACTTCCTTCCCTCCTTCCTCTCTCTCCTTTCTTTCTTCCTTCATTTCTTTCTTCCTTCCTTTCTTTGTCTCCTTCCTTCCTTCCTCTTTCTTTTTCTTCCTTCCTTCCTTCCTCTCTCTCTCTCTGTCTCTCTCTCTCTTTCAGAAATTAAAACCCAGAGAAGTTGTGACTTGCCCCCAGATGGAGCCAGAACCTGGGTTAGAGAGAGTGGAGCTTTGGGGCAGTGAGGTGGCACAGTGGATAGAGCTCCAGCCTTGGAGTCAGGAGGACCTGACTTCAAATCCAGCTTCAGACTAAATACTTGACACTTACTAGCTGTGTGATCCTGGGCAAGTCACTTAACCCCAATTGCCTAGAGAGAGAGAGAGAGAGAGAGAGAGAGAGAGAGAGAGAGAGAGAGGCTTTGCCCTAATCAACATAAGTTGGTGGTCACCAAACTGGCCTGAAGCCACAGTGAGGGTGGTACAGGGCCATACCTGGGAGGGGTAGCACTGTCCATACTTCTAGGTCCTATAGCAAATTTAGTTCAATGAGCTCCTATGCCTTATAGCATCTAGGGAGAGAGAAGCCAGGCATCTGTTCTTGCCAAGAACCTGCAGAAGCTCCAATATCTTGGGGCATGCCTACAGCAGCTGAGAGTGGTGTGGTCCACAGTCTTTAAAACAGCTCTGTGTGGGGAACAGGCTTGGTACCTGAGCACAGGCTGGGGGAAGTAGGGCGGGAGTATGGGGTTGCCTGCAAATATGATGCTTTATGTGTCCTTGACTTTCTACTCTGTGCCTAGCCCTTGCCCAACTAAGATCTTCCACACGTGAAACGCAGGTCAGTCTGGGACCTGGGGGCCAGGACTGGAGGATCCCTGATCAGATGGAGGTGAGGAAGAAATGAATTCTAAACATGGGCATTTCTGTAATCTGGGGGAGATGACAGGAAAGTGAAGGCTATTCTATTAACTATAAATTCCCCGTCTGGAGGGTACTGATCCTTTCCTCATGGCCTGAAGTGAGACAAGAAGATAATTGCCTAGAGCTATGCTTCTGGGCACTGGAGGAAGGATGACCCACGAGGTCCAAAAATTATATATTTCCTTCTGTGACCCCTTTCCTCTCAATCCACCAAGGTGTGTCTAGACCACTCAGACACACATAGCTTGGCCCTCAATAAAATCTGTGGGCAAATTCCTATTCTAATTACCATCTTATCTCAGTCCAACAGTTGGCCTCTCAGTATCTAGTCACACTTGTCTTCACTCAATTCTCCATACTGCTGTCAAAATAACATTCACAGCACAAGTGTCTGGCCATGTCATGGCTGCTCAGGAATCTTCCGGGATTCCTTGGTATGTCTAGGAGAAAGTACGAACTCTTCCGCTTCGTCTTTAAAGCCGATCAAATCTTCTGGTCTTCTTTCCTGGACTTGCTGTACGTTAATTCTCTGGATTTCTGGTTCTCTGATTTCCAGTCAAATTGGGCCATGGGCACTTCTGTCATTGACAAAGGTCTCAATTCTGTAACTTAGTAGATGGTCTTTGAGAGTTGCTGTGGCCAAAAACTTCCTCCTTCCCACCCCTACCCCATGCCCAACCTGAACATGAACCTCTCTGAACTTGGCTTGGATGATCTTTAAGAGCACAGACCATGCAGTCTGTCACCAAGCCCCTAAGTACAGCTTGTGCTGTGCTGGTGTGACCTCCAAGAACCTGGGGTCATCTTCACACCATGTCAGAGTATGGCTTAAATGGAAGATCACCGCATTGCCCTCAGGAAGCTTGCATTCTACTGGGGAAGAAAACACGTGCACATATATGCTGTATGTGTATAACAAATCCAATGTAATTTGGGAGAGGCTACATGTCATGGAACCTGAATTTTTTTTTGTTTTTGTTTTTTTAGGCAATTGGGGTTAAGTGACTTGCCCAGGGTCACACAGCTAGTAAGTGTCAAGTGTTTGGTCTGAGGCCGGATTTGAACTCAGGTCCTCCTGACTTCAGGGCTGGTGTTCTATCCACTGTGCCACCTAGCTGCCCCTGAACCTGAATTTTTTGGAGAAGAGGAGCAAAAGTCAGAGCTGCAATTCAGAGATTTTATAATTCAAAAGTTCTGCTTACTCACAGTGGTCCCTAGTTGGCCCTTGTATTCTCTGTCTGGCTCTGCTTCTCTCTAACCTATTACTGCTATTATTAAAAATACGAATTAACTTCACTGCTTAATGACATCCTCCCACTCATGCTTATTGCTCAAGGATTTCAAAATACTAAGGAGAATATTGATTTGGGTACTGTGAGTATAGCCTTCTCTTTTCTGTAACTGAAGTCAAGCTCTCTGGGCCTCAGTTTCCTTAACTGAAAAATGAGAAGTCAGACTATCTGGCTTCAAAGGACCCTTCTATCCCTAAGTCTGTGATCCTAAAGAGATAGTATAGTACAGTGGAAAATTGTTTAGTCATTTTTCAGTTGTGTCTGACTCTCCGTGACTCCCTTTGGGGTTTTCTTGGCAGAGATCCTGGAGTGTTCTGCCATTTCCTTCTCCAGCTCATTTTACAGATGAGGAAACTGAGGCAAACAGGGTGAAGTGACTTACCCAGGGTCACACAACTAGTAAGTGTCTGAGGCCAGATTTGAACTCATGAAGATGAGTCTTCCCGATTCCTAGCCCAGTGCTCTGTCCACTGCCACCTAGCTGCCCTATGTACTGACTATAAAGGCAGAGAGTCTGGGTACAAAATCTGCCTTTGAGGAATCCTACCTTGGACTTTGGGCAAGTCATTTGATGTCCCTTGGCTTCAGTTTTCTCATCTGTAAAGTGAGAGGATTAGACGAGACGGCTTCTGAGGTCTCTTCCATCTCGAGACCCATTATCCTGTGAATCTGACCTTGACCTTCTCTCTTTCTGTAAATCACATTATCAATTTTAACTTCATAGGGCCACAAGAACAGGAGCAAAATGAACTGAATCAAACCTACACATGGAGTTTTTGATTTAGAATCAGAAGATCTGGGGTTGAATCCCAACTCTGACAATGATCACCCGTGAACAAGTCAATTAACATTCCACCTCTGTTTACTCATCTGTAAAACGGGGTTGGGGGTGGGAAAGCTTGGATTACAAAATCTCCAAATTGCAGCTCTGATTTTTGTTCCTCTTCTCCAAAAAAGTCAGGTTCCATGACATGTACCCTTCCCCAAATTCTTTTGTATTTATTATACATGTTTGATTTATACATACATACATATATACATACACACACATATACATGTTGTCTCCCACAACAGAATGCAAGCTTCCTGAGGGCAGAAACTATTTAATTTCTGTCTTTGCATTCTTAGTTCCTAGCATAGTCCCAGGTACAAAGTAGGGGCTTAAAAATTTGTGTTGATTGATTAATTGACTGGAAGGACAAAGACTTTTAAGGTCAAGCCCCTGGCTTGTGATTTTAAAGGCAATTTTTTATACTTACACATTATAGAAACTTACATGGAAAACAACACGGGCAAATTTGACATCTTGACTGTGGGTATCTTCCATTCCTTCCTCTCTCTTGCTCCCTATAGCCAATTGATCTCAGGCTTTTGTAGTCTTCCTTTGTAATATTACTTACATCTGTTACTGTTGCAACATTATTTATTAAGTTAGTCATTACCTCTCACCTGGACTGGTGTTTGTTGTTTTATTCTAGAATTCTCTTTTGGATCTCCGCTCTGCTCACACTCTAGGATTCCTGTTTTTGACCCAATGGTCCCTTCCCTTCCCTTCCCTTTGCTCATCTGAATTCTACCCATCTTTCTAAGCCCAATTAAATCTCAGGTCCTGAAATTGGGACACTAATATACTGTTGGTGGAACTATGAACTGATTTGACCATTTTGGAGAGTAATCTGGAATTATGCCCAAAGAGTTATAAAATTGTGTATAGCCTTTGACCAAGCAATACCACTATTAGGTCTGTTTCCCAAGGTGATTAGGGAGAAAGGAAAAGAACCTATATGATCTAAATTATTTATAGCAGCTCCCTTTGTGGTAGCAAAGAACTGGAAATTGAAGGGATGCCCATTGATTGGGGAATGGCTAAATAAGTTGTGGTAGATGATTGTGATGGAATGCTATTGTGCTGGAAGAAATGATGAGCAGATTGATTTTAGAAAAACATGGAAAGACTTGTTTGAAATAATGAAGAGTGAAATGAGCAGAACCAAGAGAATGTTGTACAAAGTAGCAGCAGTATTGTTGGAAGGGTAAATGTGAATGACTAAGCTATTCTGAGTTAGATAAATATTCAGATCAACTACAAAGGACCTATGGAGGAAGATAGTATCCAGAGAAAGAACTGATATATAGAACTATGTATTATATAGTTTCACATATATACCTGTGTCAAATGTTGGTCTTTTCTAGTATGGGGTTGGGAGGGAGGGAAATAGCTCAGAACTCAAATGTAACCCAAAGACAAAATAGAATAAATATTAAAAAATCTCAGCTTTCTCCTTTTCTACTTCATCTTACCATGATCTCTCTACTCTCTGAACTCCTATGCCAATTTTTGTTTACACCATTTGCTTTGCTGGTTTAATTAATTTTGACCACCACCACCACCAAATGTACTGAAATAAGTGAAGTTCCTCCCCTCAAGAAACATATAATTTAACAGAGGGAATAAGCCATATCTATGAGGAGGATGGTACCATGAGGTAGAATGTGTTAAGTTCAAGGGAGATGTCCAAGCAAAAATCTTATGAGAACTTTCAAGAAGGGGAAAATCATTTTCAGCTGGGAGAATCTCAAAGTGGCAGCATATTCTAAACATGTGGTAACTGTTTCATCAAAGGCATGGAGTCAGTAGAAAGGCACCTGAGAATTGGTGTGGAGATGTCTAGTCTGGCTGGAACATGGAATTAAGTAATATGAGATCAGGCTAGAAAGGTAGTCTGGGAGCAACAAAGCAGAGGGTCTCAAATGCCCAGGGTAGAGGGGCAGTTGACTTAATTCAGTGGCAGACAATGGGAAGCCAGTGAAAACACTCACTTGGCACTCTGTATATTGCCTTGTGTTGTTAATTTTTCATATATATGTTCCAGCTTCCCCAACCTTTAATTCCATGAGCTTTGGAATTGTTTCTAATACTGCATTGTTTCTCTTGTTGTGTCTCTCACTGTAAGCACCGATAGACTTTTGGAGATTGATTGCATTAGATACTGACCGTTACTTGATGGGGGGAAAAGGATGGTGTCCAAGCACACAGAGTGCAGCATGGAGCCAGCTGTTCAGTACATTCTAGGCACAATTTTATATGAATGACTGGGAGCTTTACCTCACCAAATAGTTCACTCAGAGTTTATTTACTTTCTGTAGATAAATATGACTGGACACTTGACTAGTCTGGGACAGGGGAGGCTTTGGAGATCTTCCTCTTACCTTTCTTCCATGAGTCTCCGATATGTGGCATACAGTGAATTCAGCAGCAGCAAGGATTTCCAGAAGAGTGATGTTTCTGTCAATATCAACCATTTCTCAATGAATCACTGAACAATGACAGAAGCCAAGCTATTGCTTCAGGTACTGTCCTGGAAAGCCACCATTGGCCTTTCTGAGGCATGACAAGACCAGGCATTTGTCTTAGTAACAAAAACTTATTTTTATTTTTATACAGAAAGTCAGGTATTCCAACAAGTTTCTTTACATTTCCTGGACCTTAAAAAAACTTACACACAACATTTTGGACGAGGTACAATGGGAACAGAATGAGAAAGGGAGTCACCTTTTAAAAAGTTAAAAATGTATATCTCGTACTCAATTCACATTTAGTGATTTACATATTTGTGACGGTTTGTTTTGTCTATGTACAAATGGTACGTTGTCACTGACCTATCTTCAGAGCATTCTGAAGTGTAATGTTAAATTACACTAAGTTTTCATGGCAACTTTTAAAACTTTTCCCCCCAATGTTTGCACATGACTAGAAAGTGCTTTTTTTATTATACAATTTTTACATCACCATTAGGGATGCAGAACTCTACATGTGTTTAATAATTTACATGGAATACAGAAAGCCAGGACCTTCAGTTTCATTTGTAGATAAATATAGGGGTACCTCCCTTTATGTAGCAGATGTCTTCCTGGAAAGTTGTGTGCAGGTAGAGACTTTGCAATTGAATATTATAAATGAATGAGTGGGGTTGGCTACTTAAAGGAAACCTATAGTGTTGAATTCTTCCGTGAAGTGAAGAATCATTCTATAATTTACTGATTTGATAAATCATCATGTTTTGTAAATTGGGTTTTCTTGAACTGGGGCACAACAGGAATGGGTTAGATACCATGATGATAGTGGAATTAAGGAACACTCGGAAAACATACCACTCAGCACAATCAGCATGGACTTCATTGATGAATGGTAAGAGAGCTTCATTTGTACCACTTCTTCTATCTAAGTTTACTTCAATAACAAACGGAATGACTAAATTTAGTATGCTTCACTGGATTATTAAATTACAGTTTGGTTGATTTCCTCTCATTTAGAGGCTATGGATGAAAGAGTGCTATATGTATGAGTCTATACTTTTAAGCCCTATAAAATGGATGGTTAAATCTATGCTGATTATTTCAGCATGTACATTTTAACTTGTATTTAATTAGATTTTCAGGGAACCACTTATTTCTTTATTGATATTTTTCTTTATTGTTATTGTTGGGATTGGGTGGCGTGTGTGTATGTGTATATGTATGTATATATGTGTATGTGAATGTATATATTTATGTGTATGTGTGGGGGATAAAGGCTTCTAGAGGGAGGGAAGGGGAAGGACAACAAACTGTTAAAAACAACCACTTAAATATCCAATCTTGATACTAGAGGACAGGTGATGAAACATCGTTCTATCCTCCCAGTTTGGGGGCGGGAGAGAGAATTACAGGTGTGGAATGTTGCCTTTCCTATTGGACACAATTGTACTGTGGATTGTTTTGCCTAATTTTTTTGTTCTTTGTTAAAAAGGAAAGTTCTATTGGGGTCAAATACTGGAATATGTATAAAAAAAGGGTGTCGAACATTTAAAGAAAAAACCTGTTTAGTTTGTAACTATTTCTAAATGTGAAACAACCAATAAAAATGCTTGAATGTTTTGAATCCCAACTTAGTGAAAACAGAAAGGCAACTTATTCCTAAGAAGTTCCTTTGACCTTATATATGTATATTTTCATCGATTCCTAAAGCTATTAAATTAAGTGTACTGTTAGAACCATTTACTATCTTTTAGAAATAGATCTGGTTGATTAGAATCTTTTAAACAAACAAACAAAGGGGGTGCCATTAGGTTAGGTTAATACAGCATATGAGCCTTGGATGTTACGTGGAAAAGAAAATCAGAGAGGTTTTAGATACCTACTTATAAAGTATATTAATTTCCTATGCACATATTAGGAAGAAATAGAAAAGTATTTAATAGCAGCCTATATATTACACGTTAGCATTCAAGGTGGAAATATGATTTCTATATTTTTCAGAGTTCCTTGTTGCTGTTGCCTGAAGACAGAGATGTCTAGGTTGCTTGGGAACTTACGCTATTCACCAGTTGTATTTTCTGTCATATACAGCTTGGTAGAGTATATGCCCAAAATGCTTTCTCAATATAGTTAATTTTACAGACAGATTAAACAACACAGACATTGTAAAAAGTTAGAAGCTTTACATATGTTAATAACCAAGTACTTATAACTAATTACACAATGAAATAAATGAAGGTCAGAGATGTAAAAGTCATGTCTCCTATATGATGAAAACATCCAGATTTATTTAATATGATGCTTCCTTAATAAATGATACTTGATCAGTCTCTTGGCTATTGAGATAGGAATAGTTTAGAACCGACTGCCTCTATAATGTTGAAAGTTTAAAGCTTTTTGTTTTTTTTCAGTTTAATTAAAAAAGGACAATTTACAAACCTTTTCAATACATATATATATTTTACACGTTAATCTAGCAACAACTACATTCCCCCAGTTTTTAAAATGTTTCCCGAATGTGACTTCTCATGCACTTCTTCTGAAGATCTTATTCAATGACAATTTCTAATGAGCTGGTGTTTAAATCCATGGTTATAACTCTCTCTCTCTCTCTCGCTCTCGCTCTCTCTCTCTCTCCCAGGAATGCCTTCTGTGTTTGCTGATTCAGATTTAGAACGAAGTTCTTGACAGTTGGGTGTGTTCCACACTTGTCCACATTCATCTCTTTCTTCCGTCCTCTCCTAAGCTTCTTCACATTTGATGTTGATGTATAAAAGCTGTTACTCGTGTTGTTTTGTGCTCATTCTAGAGAATATTGGCTTAGCAGAACTGGATAAAACAGAGAGGAAAGACAGGTCATTTTCAGCCAGGAAAGATGAGTTTTATTCCTGCATAAGGTATTCAGCATAGAAAAGTCACCATAGCAAATGGGTTAAAATGCACTGTCTCCCTTATCAAAAGGAGACTTAAAAAAAAACAGTAAAGCCTAAAAAAAAAAAAGGAGACTGAGAAGTTTTTATGCCCCACTTAGAAACTTTGGAGCCGGCTGCTCAAGGACACTCATTTGTTCAGGGTCTCGGCTTATGGCAAGGCATGCTCATTGACATTCCAACCCAAACTGCACATACCTCATGCTCTTTGTTCTTGGCTAAAATTGGACACCACTTTTAAAAAATGTATATGTTTTTCAATTTACAAGCTTTCCATCTCCTTCCCCCAAAGAACAACAAAACTCTTATAACAAATATGCATAATCAAACAAATCAAATTCCCATATTGGCCACTGGGTACCAATTTGATTACAGTATGTTTCCATTTGACCACGTTTCCCTCCTGGAGCAGAAGCGACCTTACCTTTCCCCAGCAAGTATTGGAAATGGGATCTGGGACTAGGCAACTAGACAAGACCACATGTAACGTGATCACCCTGTTGATTTAGGCCAGTTTCAAAGACTGACATATAACCAGATCAGTCAAGCCAAACACAGTACATCTATGTGGATGGGCAAAAACAGCTTCCTGAGGAGGTGGGAGTGGAAGCCATAGTATTGCTCTGGGAGTCAACACACAAGCTCAAGTCTTGCTTATATCACTTGACTACTCACTTAATTTCTTTGGGCTTTCTTTTCCTGCTCTGTGAAATAAAGGGAGTAGATCAGAAGGGCAAAAATATTTAGTGACTTGTTCTAAGATACTTCATCTTCTGACTCAAGGCACTTTCACTGGCTGTCCCCTATGCAGGGAACATCTGCCTCCTAGCTTCCTTCAAGTCCCAGCTATAATCCCACCTTCTAAAGGAAGAGTGGGGAACCTGTGGCCTAGAGACCACATATGGTCCTCCAGGTCCTCAAGTGTGGCCCTTTGAGTCAATCCAAACCTCACTCAAAGGGCCATACTTGACCTTTGGATTCACTCAAAGGGACCACACTTGAGGACCTAAGGGGCCACATGTGGCCTTGATGCCACAGGTTCCCCACCCCTGTTCTGATGGAAGCCTTTCCCAATCCCCTTTAATTCTGGTGCCTTCCCTCTGTTGATTATTTCCAGTTTATCCCGGATGTAGCTTGTTTGTACATAGTTGTTTACATTTGTCTTCTTTAGATCGGGAGCTCCTGGAGAGCAGAGACTGTCTTCCATCTTTCTTTGTGTGTTCAGCACTTAGCATAGTGCTGGGTACATGTTGGCACTTCATAAGTGTTGAGTGACTAACTGATACTCCCAGTGTTTGCAGCTGTGGAGTCCTGGGGCTCAGATAGGACACTCCCATTCCCTGGACTCTAGCTGATGCTCAGCCTTTGGCCTCTGAACCCTGTTTTCCTCCTGTTCCCATCTGCTGGACTAGCAGTTAGGATCATGGATTTAGAGCAGAAAGGGCCCAAACATTACTTAGATCAGGGCTTCTTAATTCTGTTTGTCTCAGACTCTTTTGTTGGTCTGGGGAAATCTATGGAGCTCTTCTCAGACTTATGTTTCTAAATGCATGTAAGATTACAAAGGAAACCAATTATATTGAGATAAACTGTATATATATGTATGTATATATACATAGATGTGTAAATATATATGTGTTTATATATGTGTGGATGTGTATATATGTTTATTTATGTCCACACACATATGAGAAAAAAAAATATATATATAAGAAAAGTTCATCAGCTTTTACATGTAAAGTTTATATATCTATATCTAATTATCTATCTATCTATCAGAAAAGTTTATCAACCCCAGGTTAAGAACCTCTGGTAGACCAGCCCCCTAATTCTACACGTGAGGAACTTAGGCCCAGAGAGAGCAAATGATTGCTCTAAGTGATACTGGTAAAAAGTAAGATGTGAACCCAGGCTCTCCGACTTCAGATCCATTCTCCCCCTCTCCCCCCACTCTTCCCCATTGCTTTCTACTTCCAGCGTTACATTCTGCCTATTGACTGTGTTTTCAATGTCTTACAGCCTAGGTTTTAAACTGGCTCCAGCAGGCAGATGGGAAGCCCTGCCTGCAATCAGGTAGAGCAAGAATACATAAGTGAATAATAAAGCCTTGCTGAGACGGTGCCCCTTCTATAGCAGCCTCCCTCACCCTTCTCCCTCTGCTGGGCCGAAGAAGGCTCCGGAATTGTCTCCTTACAAGTGTGTTTTTCCAGCACTGGGCCCTCTGAAGCAGAGCAAACTGAGGAAACAATGGGAACCCTGTCTAGTCCTAATCATCTTCCTACTTCAGAATTGGGTGATGCTTTTTGAATGAGTGGCTAGGGAAGTGCTGAGGAAATTGAGCCTCATTTATCGTATTTGTCTGCCAGCTGTTTTACAGAGACACTGAAAAAAAAATTGCACATGCTCTGATTTTAATGGACTTCTCTCAATCCAATGGTTCACAACTAGCCTAACTGCTCCCAGAACCAAGTGAAGATAATTGGAATATGATGATGTCATAATGATGATTAGACTAGAATGGTTTCCTCAAATTGCTTCATGTAGGCAGAACCCCTACGGAAGAGAATACCTTCTTATGCTAAGCAGTACAGGATCCTGAACAGTTGTTGGGTTCTTATATTGTGCTGGTGCAGCCTCGAACAAAGGGTGGTCTGCCCTTCCCTCTTCCCCCACCCCTCCTCCTCCAGCCCCCAAACTCATGTTGTACGGAATTCCAAGCTTGGTTTGTATGGGCATTCTACCCAATCCCAGAATACTCTGCCTCGGAGACAGCATGTAAAGCACTCTGCATGCCTTGAAGCAGTGTTTAAATGCTTGCTATTATTGTTGTTGTTACCATTATTATCTTAAGAAGTTTTACCCAAGGTCGTAGAAGAAGCTGATTATGGGTATGGCTGATTTACCCACAGTGCGCCAAGCTTACAAAGGAGAACTCTGGGAAGGGATTTGGGGGAAAAAAAACAAACCAAAGGGGAAGAGAGAAAACAGGGATAGCAAGCAAATGATTATAGTTCAGGAATTTGGATGACTTGAGTTTAATGCAGAGAGAGAGAGGAAGGAATTTTGTCCCTCCTCTTTTTTTTTTTTTTTTGACATTTTAAAATACACTTACAACTGATCATGTAGGAAAACACCAAAACTTATTTTTGTTATTGTATGTATGGTGATATCCAGGAATATAGAATCTAATTTTTTTTTCTTTTCTTTTCTAAGGAACATGTTTCTTGTAATTGTTAATGGTTGCATACATGCAGGAAAATTATGCATGGAAATATCTGAGTAGCTCTTGGAGTATACGGGAATAAGTAAAGCAGTTAATCCAGCCACTTTACTTGGTGGCCTTCTGTAATTATATAGCTGGTCTCACACCCTGGAAGACGATAGGGAGGTTTCTGGCTTGAATTAACCCTAGAGACCACATAAGCATTTGGTTTTTGAGTCTTCTTGAGAGGAGTGTCCAGGGGTGGGGAACCTGTGGCCTCGAGGCCACATGTGGCCCTCTAGGTCTCTAAGTGAGGCCCTTTGTCTTTGGATTCAAGGGCCGAAATTTTTGAGGGCCTAGAGGGCCACGTGCCACCTTGAGGCCACAGGTTCCCCACTCTTGGCACTCTAGGCCTTTCTGCAGGTTAGAGAGAGATTAAGAAGGGTGCTCCTCCTTTAGAAAGGCCTTCTGGGGCACACCCCAAGCCCTCTCCAAAGGAAGGGTACTTCTCAGTCATAACCTTTGATTAGCACTCTGCAGTTACAAAGTACTTTAATGTTCCAGGAGTGGTAGCTGCTGACCCATGAGGCAGGTTCCCAGTTGATCAAGGGCAGATGTCCAGGTTGGAGGCAACATCTCCTTTCCCCCCACAACACCTAACCAACTTTGGTAGAGATGCAGGGCGAGTAGACCAGTAATTGAGGGCAGCTAGGTAGCATGGCGGCTAGAGTGACAGGCATGGAGTCTGGGAGACTCATCCTCCTGAATTCAAAACTGGCCTCAAATACTTACTAGCTGTGTGACTCTGGTTAAGTTACTTAACCCTATTTGTCTCAGTTTCCCCATCTGTAAAATGAGCTGGAGAAGGAAATGGCAAACCACTTCAGTATCTTTGCCAAGAGAACCCCAAATGGGGTCACGAAGAATTAGACACGACTGAAAGATGACTGAACAAAAATAACAATGGATCAGTAATTAAGAAGATCTGGGTTTGAGTCCTGCCTCAGATACTTACTTGCTGTGTGACTTTTGACAAATCTGTTAACTTCTCTGAGCCAGAGTTTCCTCATCATTTTTTAGTTTTTGTTTTCTTGCTGGAGAACTACATATATGCTTGAGTTGTTCATCCAGTGTCTTTGCAATAACAGCAGGAATGTCTAATTTAGTGTCCTCCTTCAGGCAAGTCAATAAAATGGCATAATTTGAAGGTGAGCTTTTATTGCTTAAAATACAGTAAACCCTAAAAGAACAAGTTTATTGTGTGTTTGTTGTGTGTGAATTTAATATTTAAGCCCATAGGCACTGGAGATCTGATTTAGGCTGAGCCAGCTACTCTCTGTCAGTATATGTGAAGAGTGAATCTGTTTGGGAAATAGAAATTCTTTTACTAGTACACTGGGAAACTGGGGGTTAAATTACTGCCAAATCCATTTTAAGGTTCAAGACTCTGAAGGAGAGACAAACAAAAGTTCCAGATAACTGAAATGAAATAAAACAGGGTAAAAAGAGCAAAAGAAGAATGTTTTGAAATTTTGCTTTCCGACTTAGCTATTCTCAGCAATACAACGATCCAAGACAACTCTGAAGGAATTATGATGAAAAATGCTATCCATTCACAGAGAAAGAACTGATGGTATCTGAATATAGATTGAAGTATACTTTAAAAAAAAAAAAGAAATTTTGCATTCCCATTTTGACAGGTCATTTTTCACCCCATTCTGGTTTTTCCCTATTTTTCTCCTTCCAGTAAAGTGCTACTTTGTGAAGGAATGTATGTAGCTGCCAGCCTTTTATGAAGGTGGATCTGCGACCTGGATCCCTGATCTCTCACAGGGGACAAGGGTGAAGGCCAGCACTCAGAGCAAGATTTGATCACTGCAAGCGGGAACACTTTAGCGCCACTCAACAGCTGAACCAATACCAGTTTCACTCTGCCTTTGTTAAAAATAGTTCTTCTCATTTTGTAGATGAGGAAACCAAGGCTCTTACCCAAAATTACATAGGGAGTATGTATGAAGGGGGGGGATTTAAACTCATGTCTTCTGATTTTAGAAAGAGTATTTCATTTTTCATTGAGACCCTTTCCCCCTCAGGTATGGGGAGCCAGACATAAGCCAATTGCCATCTGCCTTCCCATGGGCTGAAGCTTTTACGGCAATGTAATCCCAGAGAAACATAGTCACCTTTATCTGGCTTCATCCCTGCATGCAGACCCAGCTGAGGTCCCCATCTGTATTATTGCCCAACAGGAAGACCCTGGGTCACACGGATTGTTTCATCTGCACTCCTAGCTCTACGTTGTTCCCAGGGAAGCCAAAACTGAGATGCCTACCCACACACCATGTGACCTTCCTCCAAACCACACCGAAGGTCATTTAGGATTTTGGGGGCCTTGTAGCCAGCATGATGTCTGCCATCACGTGAAAATATGTGAAGTCCATCCAGGGCTAAGAACTCCATGAGAAAAGCCATGGATAGACCTGCTACAGCCTCTGCTTTCACCCCAATGACTGTGGCTGGCAGTCACCCTGGATTTGAACACAGATTTCCCTCTAGTTCCAAGGTCAAGATGCCTTCTGGATGTGGTAGACAGACTCACACAAATGATAGACTTTCTGTCCTATGCTGCTTCTCCTCTAGACTACTTAGATGGGCTTCCTCCTCTTCCTCTGAAATAGCCATTGGCATTTATGGCTTACCCTCCCACTGTTAATCTAGCTATGGGCCCCAGTTCGTTCATACTTTCAGAACACATGGCTCACTATCCCAAAAATTAAGGTTCATCTCTTCAAGGCTTCCTGTTCTATAACATAATCCTATCAAATACATTCACCATACAATCAAAGAATTCCCCCATTGTTATATTGTTACATCTCCTGTTTTTTGGGATAACTGGGTCATTCCATAGAGTTCTGTTATATGGCCATCAGCTACTCCTATCCTGAGAATATTCCCTTTCATACAAACTGTAGTGTCTCTCTCTGGTTCTTCATGACCTCCTTCCCTTGCATTCTACTCCCCAAACTGCTCTAGGGAGCTAAACGCTACCTAGAAAGCTCTCTAAGCCACAATACAGGAAGCCACGGCTACATATAAAATAAGCTGCTGAGAAACATTGGACTGTCTTGGAGTAGATGACCAGAGAGGAGATTCCACCTAGATCTTTGCGGGTCACCCCATGTGGAAAATGAGTGTCCAATCCATTGAACTCAGGTCTTGAGCCCTGTGGCATTCTGACCTCATCTCTTCTTCCCCATTACTTTGCATCCATTTCATCTTTCACCAGTCACTATGTTGGGGTAAAGTTGTACTATGAGCCATTCACCCTCTCCAATTCCTGATGAACAAGAAAAAGAAATACACATCCAAGGGTTTCTATAGCAACTAAGTGTCATAGTACGTGGAGTGCTGGACTAAGACCTGAGTTCAAATTTTCCTTCAGATGCCTCTCAGCCTCAATTTCATAATCTGTAAAATGGGGATAATAACAGCTTCCTCACAGGATTATTGTGAGAATCAAATGAGATACACATGCTTTGCAAACCTTAATGTACTGTCTAAATCAGAGGTGGGGAACCTGCGGCCTTGAGGCCACATGTGGCCTTCTAGGTTCTTGGGTGTGGCCTTGTGACAGAATCCAAGTTTTATAGAACAAATCCTTTTATTAAGGGGATTTGTTCTGTGGAGTTTGGATTCACTCAAAGGGCTGCACTTGAGGACCTAGAGGGCTACATGTGGCCTGCTCTAAATGCTATGATGATAATATCTTAAACTCTTGGCTCTACTGGGAGATAGTTGCCTAGGAAGGTTATGGCACATAGTAGGCTCTTAATAAATGTTTACTGATTGATTGATTGATGGCCTAGAGCAAGGGTATCAAACTTGGCATCTACAGGTTGCTTCTATAAAACATCCAAGTGCCCCCAGACCAGATTAAAATATATTTGGGAACTATTTAGCAAAATAAATAAAAATATAGTTCTACATAGATAATGTTAACTTGTGATTTGCCAAGTCAATGTGCAGCTCACAGGGATCCCTTTCTATTTGAATTTGACAGCATTGGCCTAGAGGTCTAAACCTAAAACCGGTGACTGTCACCTGTCTGACTTGGTGAGAGCATTTCATCACCAGTACTCTATAAAACCAATACCTCAGAGACTGGGAAGGTATCCTAGCAGGTGATGGTGGGAGACCGGCTGGTTTCCATTATAGTATCTCTCTACATTACAACATAGGTTTAAAGAGAGCGGGAAAACATAGGTCAACAAACACAGCTAGTTGGCCTCATTAAGAATTTCCTTAATGATGACAATTTGTCTTAATAATGATCAGACGTTCCACTTGATTTCGCAGATCCATTAGATGGGAAGGGAGAAGTGCAGAGCTTCTCTCCCACCTTTTCCTTTTTCAGTTCTCAGTTTTTTGGCTCCATGAGACCCAGACAGCATTTTACAGGGTTAGTGACAATGTCTATGTGAGAGCTTTGGGGTTGTCGCTGTGTAAAACATTTTGTTCTCTTCAAAACTTTGGCTAACATTTCCCATATACCGTGAATGGCAGTGCAGCTCAAAAGAGGCAATTTAATAGACGTCACATCCTCCCAGGTCTGTGCGGAGCAGAACCTGTATAAATAAGTCATTCACCGCATTGAGTCTTTGTTCAGGCAGGTTTGCCCTTGGAGTGGGTCATGTGCTTCTGGCTTGCCGGTGTTTCATGTTGGAAGGGTTTTCTGCAAATCTTTTTGGAAGCTGTCACTTGAATCACAGTTAATGAGAGCGGCATTTTCAAGGACCGCATTGTCCAAACTACCTAAATGCTATGTCGTTGAATTTTCTTTCTATTTACAGACTTTGAAAGGTCTCCTGTGGGGTCCACATTACAGCGAACGTTGATTGTTCTTACCTGACCTATTCAATTAGGGCAGAGAGCCCGGGTGATTAGTGTAGCTGGGATGCCATCACTGCGTGGGGGATTGTAAAACCTTTCTATGTGAGCGGGTAGACTTTTCATTTTTATATTTTATAGCAGACTCACTTGCTGGATCTTTGTTATGATAAGGAATGGTAGAAGAATTCCCAGGCTGCATCTTCCCAGGGCCCAAGGATTCATGCTCAAGTTATCGGTCATTCTTCCTTACATCATGTTTTCAAATCCAGAATCCAATACACTGTATCCACCTCACACCAGGCGGTTTGAGAGGCTCTATTCGAGAGTTTGAATACAATGGTCTTAAAGGAAGCTGAACATTTTACCATTAGACCTTAGACTCTATAGAAGTAGTGTATATTGGGAAAGGTCTGTATGGTTTGCAGAGTACTCTGATACAATATCTGATGTGATCCTTAAAATAATTCTATGAGGTAAGCAAAATAGTAACTGGCTGATACTGCAGCGGAAAGAACCTAAGGATTCTTAGGTCTGAGTCTGAGTTTCCTCATCTTCAGAATAGATGGCCACCAAGGTCCCTTTCTGTGCTAAATCTACTATGATATTGGGATATTACATTTAACAAACATTTATTGAGCACCTGCTATGCATCAGGTATCAAGCTAGATAATGGAGATGGAGATTGGAGATATGCAGACAAAAATTAAACACAGTCCTTGACCTAGAGGGAATTAAACTTTAAGAATTTTACATTCTAAGAGGATTCTCTCTCTCTCTCACACACACTCCCCCCCTCTTCTCCCCCACTGTTTGTGTGAGAGACAGAGAGACAGTGACAGAGATACAGAGAGAGACACATACACAGAGAGAGTAAAACAGACACTGAGAGAGAGATACAAGGCAGAAAGAGGGAGAGACAGAAACAGAGAGTAAACACCACTAGTGCAAAGACACAGAAGTGGAAGATGAATTTGTATGTTCCCCACACCCTGATTTTGCCCACAGTCCTCCTTTCCTATACACCATTTGGGGGCTGTGGGGAAAGTGAGACTAATGGTCTCCAGCCTCGAAACAGAGGAGTAGAATTTTAATCATCAAAAGGCTTAGGCTATCTTTATTCCCTGATCTTGACTACTGGGCTGACATTTATATAAACACTTCAAGTTTTACAAAGCACTTTAAATAAATTATCTCCTTATCTCATTGGATTCAAACAACAACCTGGTTAAGGTAGGTACTTTAGATATTCTTACTGAAGAAATGGAAGCCCAGAAAGGCTCAATGATTTGACCATTGTCATAAAGGTAGCAAGCTGTCAAAGGTGGGATTTGAACACAGGTCATTCCTTTCTCCAAGTGAAGCACTTTTCCCACTACACCACATTACCCCCTGAAGAGGGCTGAACTTTAGCTCTCCAAGGGATAGAAATTATGCATAATAACATGGTTGAGATAAAATATATAAAGCACTTCGAAAGCATGAAAGCACTATTATCTGTTCCATGCAGATGACTCCCAAACTCTATTCTCACCCCTGAAGCTGAGTCTTACATTTCCAGCTGCCTGCTAGATCAATCTACTTAGGTGCTCAAAGGGCAGGCATCTCAACCTCAGCATGTCCAAAACAGAAATCATTATATGTCCCTCGAAGCCTATTCCTCTTCTAAAGATAGATAGATTCCTAGTTCTATGGAGAGCACCACCATCTATTCTTCCTGTCACCTTGGTTCACCACCTTGGAGACATCCTTCTCTCATCCTTATCCCTTACCCCACAATACCCACTCATTCGCTGAGTGTTGTAAATTCTTCTTCCATAGGATTTCTCACATCTATCTCCTTCGTCTCAACTCATGTGGTTTTTACCCTAATTCAGACCTGAATCATCTCTTGTGTGGACTATTTTTTCCCCCAGAAGAGAAACCATTTAATAAAACATTGGCAAGGCAAATAAAATGGAATTGAATCAAGCAGTAAATATTTTCTCCACTAATACCAAATGGCTACTACTTTCTTAATCCTTTGGAGTACTAGTTACTCTTCAAATAATCCTTATGTCTTCCCAACACAGCAGGAGAAAGACATAGTATAATTCTTATGTGGACTATTGCAGCAGATGTCTCATTGGTCCTCCTGCTTCTGGTCTCTCTCCCTGCCAAACTATCCCTCCTCAATTGATAAATGATATTTCTCTAACACAAATCTGACAATGTTACCCTCCTATTCAGAAATATTCAATAGTCCTCTAGTGCTTTTAGGGCAAAGTACAGACTCCTCAGCCTGTCATTTAAAGACCTCTACAATTTGGCTCCCAGTTACTTTTCCAATGCTGTTTCATATTACTCTACTTTGAAAACTCTTTGACATTCTGTTTTCCCTCCAGATCTCTACAGAGGTCAGCCTCTAGGTCTGGAATGTGTGCCCTTATCACAACCACCTCCAAGAATCCCTGGCTTCCTTCGAAGCTCTGCTCAGTTGCCATCTCTGACACAAAGCCTTTTCTCATTGTCTGAGTTCAGTGGTTAGCATTGGTCTAACAGGTTATTGCTAAAAAATTCCTTAATTAATACCTGAAGGGGTAAAGAACTGCCTAATTATGGTATATTTTCTTCTGCAACAACAAGCATGTATATATTTGAAGCATCGTAGGTTTCTGTTTCTGCAGCAATTGAGAGCTTTTTTTGAGCAAAAGTTATTGTACTTATTGTAAGCACTTGATGAGTAAATCTAAAAGAATACTATGAGTAGTATATTAAATTACCCTGGGGGTTCACAACATATTTTCTTTTTTTGGTTGAAAGGGTTTTGAGAAATAAAAAAATTGTTGGGAGCCTCTGTACCTTATTAGTACTATCTCCTCCTTGAAGCTATTTTGCATTACTTTGCATAAATTTTGTACTTCTCCATATACATCTTGTACTCCTTTCCCCCATCACTGAGTAGAATGTAAACTCCTTGAGAGTAGGGACTGAGTTTCACTTTTCTCTCAATATCCACTGTCTTATCATATAGTAGACAATTAATAAATGTTTAATTTTTTAAATAAATTTTTATCCTTTTAAAAATATTTTTTTGTACATCTCTAGAATTTCTTCCAATATCCCTCTCTTTTCCTCTCCCAGAAAGTCATCCCCTTTAGGAAAAAACAATCATAATTTTTAAAAAAAAAGAAAGAAGGGAAAAATGAGCAGAAATATTAAAACACTGAAAAACTCTAAAAATGTGTGTGGTGTACCACAACTAGGGGCCTCCCACCTCTGCAATAATAAATGTTGACTTAAATTATCAGAAGGCAAAAACCTAGACATAATTCCATTACCTCCTCATGACAATCAGAAACATGGCATCTGCATTGCTACATATCATTTGCTGCTACACCAGCGAGGTGGTGCAATGGATAGTGCCTGGCTTGGAATCACAGAGGCTCATTGTCATGAGCTCAAATCTGGCCTCAGACACTTACCAGCAGTATGATCCTGGGTAAGTCACTTAATCCTGCTTACCTCAGTTTCCTCATTTATAAGATGAGCTGGAAGAGGAAATGGCAAACCACTCCAGTATCTTTGTCAAGGAAACCCCAAATGGGATCACAAAGAGTTAGCACAGGGGCAGCTAGGTGGCATAGTGGATAGAGTACCGACCTTGAAATCAGGAGAACCTGAGTTCAAGTCTGGCCTCAGACCAAACACTTGACACTTACTAGCTGTGTGACCCTGGGCCAGTCACTTAACCCCAACTTCCTAATTAAAAAAAAAGAGTTAGCACAACTGAAATAACTCAACAACAACATATTCTAGTTTTCATTGTTATTAAAATTCTTGTTTTACCCACAGTTGGTACAACAGGGCTAGGAAAGTGACGGAATTTGTGGTTTTGGTTTAGAGAACTCCCACATGATGAAACTCCCTCTACCCATTCAGTATTTTCTCTGTAAATTCTAGTCACAGACAGTTGTCTAAAGCTTTGCGAGACACACAGCCAGTATGTGTCAGAGGCAGGATTTGAATCTAGGTCTTCCTGGCTTGGAGGCCAGCTCTAGCCACTAGGCTATACTTCCCCTAGCTAGGACAAACCACAGCTATTACACAACATATCCATTTTTAAAATGGCTTCTGTGATAAGCTACTGGCTGTGTCTATCAGCATTGGTTGTTTCACTGCCTGGTGCTCAGACAGCGAGATTGTATAGAGGAAGGCAGGGTGTAGCCTGCAGCTCTCTCCCCAGTAAAGCCTGTGCTGGTGCTGCCAGTAATCCAGAATGACTTTGTATTTTCTGGATGGAAAACAGGATCTGGCCCTTACACAAAAGTCTCTGAGTCCTGAAGACTGAATTCCTTAGAACTTCCACTGCATGAAGGAATCTTTTGGGAAAAATAACATGTAATGTCCTTGTCCACTTTAGTCAAAACAAATAAATCCTATGAAAATATTTAAAAACAAGAGCTTAAAGGCAGTTTGGGCAACTAGTGGCATGCTGCCATTGAGTGATCCTCTTCTCCAAGGGCACGCGGCCTCACTGTGGACCTGCCCAGTCTTGAGCTTAGGAAAGATGACTTCCAACTTTACACATGCAACCCTAAACTCCCTTCCAAACTCTGCTGTTGGAATTGCCTTTTGGACACCCCTATCTGAATATCTCTTTATCATATCAGACTCAACGTTTGAGCTGAGCTCATCAACTCTCCATCCCCATCCCATCAACTGTTCTGTTGCTAGTTGGCTGCCAAGCCCCTAGAACCTCTCTGGATCGCTCTCCTTGTCTCTACTCCTAGAGCTACCAACGTAGTATAGACTCTTATAGCCTGTTGCCTGAACTATGATAAGAATCTCTTAATTGGTTTTTCTGTTTCACCCTCTTACTTTTTTTTTTTCCTTTTTCTTTTTGGAGGCAATTGGAGTTAAGTGACTTGCCCAGAGTCACATGGCTAGTAAGTGTCTAAGGTCACATGTGAACTCAGGTCCTCCTGATTCCAGGGCCAATGCTCTATCCAATGCACTTAGCTGGCTCCAGGTTCTCCCCTTTCTAATCCTTCCTTTGTAAGGCTGCTAAAATATTCTTCTGAAGGTATAGATATGAACCTATCATTTATCTGCTCAAAAACCTTCAGGGGCTTCTTGCTGTCTCTAGGGTGTTATACAAGCTCCTCAGCCTCTACAATCTGACTCCAATCTACCTTTTTTTTTTTTTTGGCAAGGCAATTGAGGTTAAGTGACTTGCCCAGGGTCACACAGCTAGTACGTGTCAAGTGTCTGGTCTGAGGCCAGATTTGAACTCAGGTCCTCCTGACTCCAGGGCTGGTGCACTATCCACTGCGCCACCTAGCTACTCCTCCAATCTACGTTTCAAGCCTTATTTCACATTACTCTTCTTGGCACATTCTATACTCTACCCAAACTAGACTACTGGCTATGCCTTGTACTTGACCTTGCATTTCCCACCTTGATATACTAGAAAAAGCTGTCCCCCATGTTTTCATGGCCCTCCTTACTCAGTTCTTTCTCTCTGAACGTTGGCTTCCTTTCTGATGCAGCTCAGATGCCATGTTTTCATGAATACAATGTAATTCAACAAACACCTCTTAGGTGTCTACTACATGTCCTAGGTGCTGCAGATACAAATATACAATCCTAACGGGCTCTGCTTTCAAAAAGCTTACATACTATGCAATTTGTACAGGGACAAGAAGATAACATAGTAATTTGGGGTTGGGAAAGACCATGAACAGCTAGGGAGAATTAGGAAAAATCTCATAGGGGAGTGTTAGCAGACCTTAACCTTGAAACCTTCCATTCTCAAATTACCTGCTATATCTTCTAGTGCAAGGGTTCTTAATCTGAGAGTCCATGGATAGACTTCAGGGGCTCTGCAAACCTGGATGTGAAAAAAATGACTATTTTCTCTCTTTTCACCAAGTCCTAATTGAAACTGAGCATTTCCTTCAATATTTTAAAAATGCTATTCTGAGAAAGGGTCTGTAGACTTTACCAGATTGCCAGTGGGGTCTATGATGCAAAAGAGGGGAAGAACCCATAGGTAAGTAGGATTTAAAGTCATTGAGGGCAGACCTTGTCACATTTTTGTCTCTGTGTCCCCAGCACCTAGAATGGCACCTTGCCCATTACAGGATCTTAATAAATGTTGGCTTTGCCATTAGATTTTGGGAATGAGTTTTTAAGGGGCTGAGATAAAGGTCCATGTGTCAGCAATACACTCAGCCTTGATTGGCACAAAATTGAGGGAAGGGATACCTAAGGGCTCAGCCCTGTTTTAAGAGAGGATATGTATGAATGTGAAAGGGCCTGTCCACTTACCTAATACCCCAGAAAGGAGAGGTGGGAATGCAAGGACTCTTGTTTTAGGTATTTTCCTCCCAATAATTTGTTCACTTTACAAATAACAGCAGGCAAAGGGGTTCATCTGGGGCTCTCCCCCAAAGCTAGCCTTCTCCTCATTCCTCCTCTCACCCCATTCTGTCATTTTTATTCATAGTTGCATTTCGTCTTTTCCTACCCTTACTCCCAATTTGTGGTCCTCTAAGCATGCTCTTTGGCAAAGCAGGAGAGTTGGAGGATGCTAATTAAAACTGTTCTGCATGTCACTCTCTTGGACTTCCTGTGCAAATAAGGGTCAGAAAATGGCTTAAGTGCCAGGCCCAGATAATTTTGTTCTATTCTTGTGTGCAACCGACAATTAGACTTGACATCAGGCACAATACATTCCCATATGACCTTTTATTAGAATGTAAGTAATTCATGAGGAGGAATTTTGATTGTTAATTCATGAACAACTTCCCCTGCACCCCTTCCCCAAACTTTGTACAGTTAAGGAACATGGATATAACTGTGGAACCTATTAAAAGCAAGAAAATTAGTAGGAAAACTCAGCCTACATGTACTTTTAAGCCTCTCAGGGCAATTATTAAAGATGCTTCTGCCGTCACACTGAATCCTCTCTCTGAGATGATTTTGTTAAATAGTTTTGATGTAAAGCAGGTGTATTTTGGACTCTTTCTGAAGTGCGGAGAGGAGTGTCACCTAGAAGGCAGGCCCAGGGCATAGCCCTTGAGGAGGGGGTTATTGTAAGGCGCCATCTGCTTGTGCTTTTTACACATACCGGTGAATCCTGCAAATTTGTCTGTAATATTCTTAGATTCCACTTTGGTGACCGGATATCCACACATAGTCTCAATTTATTTCATTCTACTTTTGTATTTCCCCAATTCCCTTATGTTCTGGCAGTGGAGTTATTTGTTATGAGGGCTCTTCAGAAAATTTAAGGAAGAATATAGCCACACATGGAACTGGGCTGTTTGTAACTAGGATATTTATTTGCTTTTAAACATGACAAATACCTCTAGATCTTTTGCTATTGTGTACTTAGCCTCTTATCTCTCCCTCCTTCCTCTTTGCTAAGATAATCTCCTCACTATGTCCCTGTCTGATTCTGCTATGCCCCCCTTCCTTCCATTTTCTGACTCTGTTTTCTCTTCACACCACTCCATACCCAAGGCACTGTTTCCCACTCAAAGTTTACCTTGAAATCCCCCTTCCCTTCTTCAAATGCTTCCTCAAGGCCTGCCTAGTTTACCTCCTTAGTGAAACTTTCTTTACTTAAGTGAAAATTAAATGTCAGCAGTGCCCCAGTCCATTCTAGAAATGGCAGTTTGTCTTCATGGGTAGCAATTGTCCACCATCCCACCTACCATAAGATACATGAATAATTTATTTTTAATGGTGATTGTTATATTTTTATGTTTAATTATTTCAAGACATCCTTGTATTTATAGTTGAAAGAGGAAGGGAGACAACCAAGAGATGTGAAATGGACTAGATTTGCTAGCATTCCCGTAGTTATCTCTTGTCATCAATGACAATGGAACCAAACCTTATTTGGACTTGAACACCTCAGTACCCATTCAGTATTTGAGGAAACAAATGGCACATGGATGATGTTGGGGAAAGGAGCTGGGCCTGACTGAATACATTCAGTAGAAAACTGTTGACACTGGTGTAGTCTTAGAAGTAGTCAGGAAACAATTGTCAAGATCTTAAAGAGTAAGAGATATCATAGGAAGGGAAATATTTTATATCCTATTATAACCCAGGAGGCAACCAGGAAGACCTCAGCAATTACTGGACTATGTGACTGTATCATTGATATTACTTTTCTGTTTTTTAATTTATTTTTTATAATTAATTTATTTTGAATTATCAACAATCACTTCCATAAGTGACATTACTTTCTAAAACATTTGCTGTATTTTATTCAATTTGATATGAAAAACTGATAAGTAAATCTTTACTCACAAAATACCAATCAGTTAATCAACAATGGTTTATTAGATACCTACTATGTGCTGGGCACTGGGTGGGGTATCAAGGATGCAAAGCCTAAAGTGAAATATTCTCTACCCTCGAGGTAATTACAGTATGTTGAGGAAGACGACACATATTATACTTGTGGGGTGATGCCTTTAAATTGGGGATGAACAAAAATGAGGAGCATGGAGATCTGCTGGGCCCTCAACACTGCCCTGGCAATAGCCCTAGTCATTCCTATCTCACTACATTTTAATGAGAATGGTTTATTCTAATAATGTCATACTGAGCATGATCTGAAATAATGACAATATGAGTTGGGGACATGCTGAATTTAGTCTATTGGTGGTACCAAACTGTACCTGCACAGTCACCAGATTGAGAAGTAGAGAGGATACAAGATCTTAAAGCATTTGCTTGTTGATAAAGGAAAGTATTTGACTCAACAGAGCCAAAATCAGCCTTAAAGGCTGTCTTTTAACAAGGTACTTCCCATCTATATATTAAAATCATATAAGCTTCATATATAAGATCCACATAGAAGACCATATAGATGTAACCACAAAGGGAACTTTGCTTAACCATCCTGATTATGAGCCTAAGCCAGGGAGACATATCCTCAAAGGTATTTGTCAATGTGAGGAAGTCTGTTCTATACAAATTCCAAAAGAAAGAGGCATCATTCTCTGTTGACATTGAGAGTCTTTAGATGTTCATGTTTGTAAAAGACATTGCACTCATGCAGGAAAAGGTAAATGGATGAAGAAATAATGGGACATTCTATATAGGGTTTAACCCTTATTCCTAGATCAAAGGTCTAAACCCAATGGAACTGTGTGTTGCACAGATATGGAGGTTGGATGAGTATTACATTGAGTTAATTCACTAATGCTAATATCTTAGATAAATACTAGAGATGGTAGATGATTCTAGAATTGAATAAGAGGAAGAGAGGGGTATAGATGGAATTTCATCTACTGTACAATGCTGTCAATGATCTCAAACTATTCTTTGGCAGAAAAGGGATCTTTTGTAACACAAATTCTTCATGATACTATCTGGCTACAAATACTGGAACACCAGATCTCAGAAGAATAAAAATCAGAGGTGACCCAGCAGGCAATGGAAAAATATCTTTTGGGTGTAATTAGGCAGCGACATATGATCAATAATGATTTGTATATGAAAAGAATAATGAAGGACACTGAGAATATATGTGATTAGGAGGCGTACCGATCATGCAGGGAAGGACAATAGACAAATTTCCTCAGCACTGCAAAAGTATCAAGAGAATATTAAAAGGAACCAGGAAGAAGACCTCTAGCATGTTGGGTAGATTCTTTTTGCAAAGTTTATTGAAGAATATGGTATAGTTACATAAGATGAAAAGGCATGAGAAGTCACCATCTATACTGGGGGAATATGAGTGGGCGCCTATATTAGTAATATCCTGAGTAGCATTGAAGCATCCAAGTATGTTGATATACCCATCTATCCTGTGTCTGTCTTCTTTTAAAATACAATTTGTCAGGGGTTAGAGATCCTTTGAAATTTTTCTGTCATCTTATTACATTGCCTCATCAGCACTCACTTAGATTATTAAAATAGCCTCTTGTCTTGCCTCCTTGCCTCAAGTCTCTCTCCATTTCAGTCCATCCTACAGAGAGCTGCTGAGGTAATGTTACTAAAGTGAAGCTCCAACCACGTGACCCCTCTTCAATCAACTCCAGTGGCTTACCAGTGCTTCTAGAATCAAATATAAACTCCCTTGCTTAGTTTTTAGCGCCTTCCACAGCCTGGCCCCAGTCTATCTTTTCAGCCTGGTTGGGCATTTTTTTTTTTTTGCGTTCCCTCACTTTGTGATTCAGACAAACTGGCTTTCTCTCTGTTCTTACACACAGCATGCCATCTTTCTTCTCTATACCTTTGCACTGGCATTCCTGGAATGGAATCCTGCCCTACCTCCCTCTCAGACAGTCCCTCTTTTCCATTAAGCTGTAACTCAGACACCATCTTCTGCATGAAATCTTTTCTCTTTCCTCTAACTACTGGTGTTCTCCCTCCCAAATTACTGCATATTTAACTCTTATATATGTGTGTATACACATATATTTCTTATTAACTTTATATGTAGACTGCTTAAAGTTTTATACATACTTGTTCTTTCCCATTGGAATATAAGCTCTTTGTGAGAAAATTTCTTTGCACTTTTCTCCCTACTGCATGGCACAATGTCTGGCATATAGTAGGTACTCAACAAGTGCTTGTTGCTTAATTGTCATTCATAAGAAGAACGATTGATTTGTTCAGTCATTTTTTGGTTGTGTCCAACTCTTTGTGATCCCATCTGGGGTTTTCTTGGCAAAGATACTGGAGTGGTTTGTCATTTCCTTCTCCTGATCATTTTACAGATGAGGAAACTGAGGTAAACAGGGTTAAGTGACTTGTCCATGGTCACAGAGCTCGTAAGTGTCTGAGGCCAGATTTGAACTCAGGAAGATGAGTCTTCTTGACTCCAGGCCTGGCACTCTATCCACTGTGACACCTAGCTGCCCCTGATGATTAATAAATACTTAAAAAAACTTATAGTATCCCTCCTTTCAGCCATTCATGCTTTTAAATTATGTAAAACCTGGGTCCTTAAAGCTACTACCTAATTTTTTCTTGTGCAACATAATTGAGAAACAGATGAGGCTTTTCTATGTCCTAGTAAATCTGCTGAGAGAGTTAGTCCTCGAATCTAGATGCTTGAGTTATCAGGCACCGCATCTTTTTTACTATTAATTTAATGATCCTTTCCTGAGGAGGTGGTCTAATCAACCATTGTGGAGTTCATTGTGATAAAACACAACATTTGAATCTTACGTCTGCTATCTAAACCAAACAGAATTGGGACCACAACAGACAAGAACTAATCTATGCATGCAACAAAGTTCCCTCCATAGAAGGGAATAAAAATGTTCAATGAATGCCTTGGAGATCTCAATGGTAATCTAGTACAACTCATACTGGCCTAGCCAAGCCCTTCAAACAGAATAACAATAACAATGGAATAATAATAACAATCATTAATAACTGCCACCTAGGTGACACACATTCTAACAAATGGTCATCCAGCCTCTGCCTGAAGACCTCTGGTGATGGGGAATGCCCAATGTACCTAGGCAGCCCATTCAACTTTTGGGTACTTCTAATTGTCAGGGTTTGTCTGTATACCAAGCCAAGATGTGCCTCTTTGGAATTTCCTTCCTAAATGGTCAACCACCAACTGTGTGATAATATGAGAAACTATCTAGAACTTGGAAGATCCAGGAAAGAGCATCTTTGGACCAACTTAATGGGATTCAATAAACATCTATTAGGCTTATACCATATGGAAAGCATCATAGGAAAGCAAAGGGATAGAATAAATCTGTTTAAATCTCCATAGTATCAATGGAAACATCCAGTAAGAAAATCACAGCCTTATGGCCGGAAGGACTCATCATTTTACAATTGAGAAATCCGAGGTACAGAGAGGGTAAGTGACCTGCCCAAAGTCACACAGGTGCTAAATGTCAGAGTCAGGATTCAAACCTGGATCTTCAGGCTCTAAATACACTTCTCTCCATTTGACTTCCATGTAAAGAGGAGACCTTGCTGGAGCCTTAATGGGTAAGATAAGCTCAGATAGGTATGATGATATATATGGTTAAGATTAATATGGACATTACATTCCTCCAGAGATGATGATGAAAATGATTTGCTACAGAAAAGGGAGATTCACAAGAAATAGGGATGTTTCAGCCATGATTTATATTACTCCATCATGCTTGGCACTGTGCCAAGCTAGGTGTTTGGACCAGCTAGGCGGGGCAGTGGATAGAGCTCCAGACCTGGAGTCAGGGATACTTGAGTTCAAATCCAACATCAGATACTGACTAGCTGTGTGACCCGGGGCAAGTCACTTAACTCTGTTTACCTTAGTTTTCTCATCTGGAAAAAGAGCTGGAGAAGGAGACGGCAAACCATTCCAGTATCTTTGCCAAGAAAACCCCAAGTGGGGTCACAGAGAGTCAGACACAACTGAAAAACAAGTAAACAACAATTTTTGTCCATTGGCTCATCTCCAGGGGCAGCACAAGTTAAGTTGACACTCATGTGAAACCTTTTCCCATATTATTCAGTATTTCAAGGATACATGAGTTCATGAATGAGGAAATATTCCTTCCACCAAGGCAGACAGCAATCTTCTATATACCTTAATAGATAGTTTCCTGAATTCTTATAGCAAAAACACATAAACACAAAAGATTCCATCTATAGGCAGCTAATCCTTGGTTGAAGATCCTCTCTCACCTTAGTGAGGCTGGTCTATTTTCAGACAGTTTATCACTGGGGCTGTACTTGAAGTCAGAGCTTGGGCTCTGCTGGCACTGCCTTCAAGAATCCAGAGTCACCTCCGTGTCATAATGAGGCATTGAAAAAAGTTTTTTATTGGATACATTTCACATTACAGATCTTAAAATATTTGAATTGAGACACAGCATGGTGTGGCAGGTAGGTGGCAAAATAGAAAGAGCACCCAGCTTGGAGTCAGGAAGACCTGAGTCTGTCATCAGACACTTCCTAGCTATGTGACCCTGGGCAGGTCACTTAACCTTATTTGCTTCAGTTTCCTCATTTATAAAATGAGTTGGAGGAGGAAATGGCAAACCACTCCAGTATCTTTGCCAAGAAAACCCCAAATGGGGTCACAAAGGGTTGGACATGAATAAAATGAATGAACAATAACATGGTATGGTGGACCGAGAACTGATCTTGGAGTCATGAAGACCTGTTCTTGAATCCTCCCTCTAACTCATACTAATCATTTGACCTGTGACAAGTCACTTAACCACTCAAGGGTCCCCTGGAAACTATCTAAAACCATGAACAGCAGATCAGGCTATGATTTGTATTGGCTTAGAGAGTTCCTTGCTGAGAGGTTCCAACAAGAATTTATGAGATGCCCTTCTTTTAGAAGAATGAGGCTTCTAGAAGGTGATATACAGATGGTTGAAGTCTTTTATCATAACTTAATCTTGACAGCTGATTTGGAATATTTATGAGGAAATCATTCGTATTCCATCATCCTCATTCTCTATCTGTCTGGGCAGTCCATAGTAAACTCTAATAATGTAGCTTTCATTTCCTCCATTCTATCGCAAGTACTATTTTCAAGGTCACCAGAGACCTAAAAAAGTTTTTGTTGCTCTCTCTCCCTTTTTTTATACCACACAGTACTTCTCTCCCCTCCCTTCCCAGAAACTTATCCCATGTAAGAAATACTATTTTTTAAAGACAAAAAAGAAAAAAAGTGGGGAAAAAATTAGCATAATTGATCAACATATTGAAAAAGTCTGCAAATATATGCCATGTGCAATACTTGTAGACCTCCCATCTCTCAGAAAGAGTAGGGCAGAGTGTCTTCTCATTTTTTTGAGGAATGTTTTCTTTATAATTTTGCAACATCCACTTTTGATTTTTTTTGTGGTTGTTCTTTCCATTTATTTTGTGGTAGTCACTGAGTATATTGTTTTCTTGGCTCTGCTTATTTCACTCTGTATCAGTTCATTTAGATCTGTCCATGCTTCTCTGTGTCTGCTGCATTAATTGTTTCTTACGGTATAGGAAATTTCCTTTATATTTTTGTACCACAAATTATTTAGCCATTCACCGATTGATGGGCATCTATTTTGTTTTCAATCCTTTGCTTCACAAAAAATGCAATATTCTTTCACATTCATCCCTTCTCCACCCATACTACCATTATTTTACTTCAGGCCCCTATAGGCCAGAGCCTGGATTATAGTTGGTAATTTTAAATAATCAGAATTTAAGAGTAGATGGAGGAAGGAACCACCAAAGCCAAGGCTGAGGCCTTGTGGGTAACTTTCTTGTTGCCCCTCCAGCCTTTTAAACCTCATGCCTTGTAATGAGCTGCCTTGGCAGTGACTCGCTCCATTTATGGGTCTCTTCCAGGTCCTTGACTAGTTTTCTTCTTATCCTGCTGGATTGTTGGTTCCTTTTAGGAACAGGAGCAACTATGCAGAAATGTCATTGTCAGTAAGTCAGGTTCCTTAATTTATGGCCAGCAGCTACTATTGAACAAGTTGTATGACATAGACTGAGCCATAAGAGACTAACTGAATTCTGCCTTGGCTTCTTTGCTGCTGGGGTGCGAACTCTCTTTTCCAAAAACATCTAAATGCTTTTGTCTACTCATGACCCATTCTCCTGATTCTGTGATAGCTAGGAGTAGGGGAGGTTAGCTCCATAAACAGTATCAGCCCCCAAGTCAAAGTGGATCTGATCTGATTGTCAGTAAAATATGAGAATGCCAAAGAAAAAGCTCTTTGAAGGAGAGAGAACTGGTGAAATTTATGATATCAGACTGTCAGCAAATCAGTAGGACTACTAGCATGTGTCTTTCTCCTTGAGAAATCAGATGCACTTGTGGGGAATGCCAGAACTCTGTCAGCTGAGGTGTCTGCAGCAGCTCAATAATCCTCATAAATATCCTTATTAGGAGTGCGCCTCAGGAACCAGGATGCGGGCTCTGCTAGCGGCACAACACTCCATGCATTTAAAACGACAGTCATGGGAAATCATCAGGGTGAGAGAAGGGCCATGACTTCTTCTTCACTTCCCATCAGTGTTGTCATCAATAATGAAGAAGGGAGCAGCAAGGGAAACAGATTGGTTTCCTAGCATCTTGTTGGAGAAACTAACAACACAAGCTGCTCCCTCTTTGACAACCAACAGGGCTACTCCTCTTGCTTCTGGCAAGGGTTGGCTCCAGCACTTTGTTGCCCAATATGGGGGATCGAGCAAAGGGACTGAATAGGCAGATCATGCAGCAGGCCATACTTTGAAATATCTCGCATCACAGCCTATGGGTCATCTTGACCCTCTACTGTCCTCAAAGTAGAGTAGATTGGAGAATGAGTTGGAAGGACATTTTTTTCCCCTTGGGCAGACCCTGGTGTGTCAAGGGAATACTCCAATCCTGCTGGCATCACTGCTATGGCTTGGAGCCACACAGAGCCCTGGCTTTGTGCATCTGGACTGAAAGTTCTTCATAAGATAGTACTGGCTCTCTGGCCCTCTCCCCAGCATGACTGTGTTTCAAGAAAGCTGGAGAGATGCTCTACCCTGAGAAAGGGAGACGAGAAAACCAGACATATTTTTGTTGGTACTCATCACTCTCTACCATGTGTAGTTTTTTCTTTTTTTCTTCTCATCTTTTTTTTCCTCTTACTTCTCCCTCCTTTCTTTTTCTCTTCCCCTTCCTGTCCTTCAGGCTTTCTAGTGGTACCCACAGACATTGCTGAGGCCAGAGAGTGGTGCCGGGATGATGTTTACCACCGGGCAACCTTCTGCTGTGACAGGGACTGCCTGATAAATATAATAATTATAGCTAGTGTATATGTGGCGCTTTATGATTTGAATAACAGTTCACATTAATTCCTCTGAGCCTCACAACAACCCTTTGAAGTAGGCAATATTATTATCTTCATTTCAATGAGGAAACTAAGTCTGAGATGGTAAGTAATTTCCCCAGGGTCACACAACCAGTGTCCGAAGGAGGATTTGAACTTAAGTCTTCCTAACTCTCAGTCCAGCATTTTATCTACTATGACACCTAGCTCTGAGTTTCTAGGATACCTCATAATTACCCAGAACACCTCTTTAAAGATATTCTTTGTCTTAGCTATAGAAATGAGCGTGGATCCCATGAGACAGTTAAAGGGACCCAGAAACACTACCCAAACTCCCAATTGCTCTCCCCAGAGAAGGAGCAGACAGGGCCACTGTCTTGCCAAGGGAGACAGAAGTGAAGACCCAAACTGTTACAGCCAAGCTGTTGCTGGCTGCTCAGCATGGCTCATGTCTCCACTCTCCCCCACATGGGTCTTTAATGCTCACAAAGAGATGAATTGGGTTGGCTAGGGTATGCCGACCTGGAAGGCAGTGTGAAGGTAGCTTCTCCTAAACCACAATGGATGGGTGGATGTGTGGGGGCATGGCATCCTCCAAACTCCCCTCTGAAGTGGTTCCTGAGATTTCACTGTAATATTTCTCTCTGGCACATAACCTTAGCTGTGTTCCTCTGCCCCTGGATCTGGACCTATTGCTGACATGTGGTGCTCAGGCTAAAAAGGTCAGTGGTCCTTTCGTGGCATCTATTTCCCAGTAACTGTAAACATTTGCCAGTTGGAGAGATGGTTAAATCCCTGATGCCTGTCAGTGCTTATTCAAACACAGGAATGAAAGAAACATGTGCCTGATAAAACAGAGTAGAGAGCTTTCAGGATGGAGAGAGACAATTTTTTTTTTTTTGCTGGAAACCTCAGTGATACACTCGTCTCTCTTTTCTGTTCTCTCCTCCTCTTCCACATTCCACTCTGCCCAAATCAAAAGCACAGAAAGAAAACAATGAAACAAGGACACAGAATTTGGGATACAAAAAATGAAATAACTCTGTGCAGTCTATTTTTTTTTTTTGAAATCATCCCTTATGATGATGAATGCATTTTTGGTTTAGTAGAGGGCATAGTGGGGATTTTTTTAATACCCTCAGGAGTGTGTGTGTGTGTGTGTGTGTGTGTGTGTGTGTGTGAGAATGCTATTGGTAGCTAAAATCAAGAAAATATACAGCAGGGAAGCATTTCCATGGAATATACACAGAGACACTGCTGTAAGCAACACCTGTGTCTGTGAATGTCAAGGATGTTGTCAGCATCTAACAAATACTTCCTGCCAGCAGGGTGTATAATAGAGCTGTATGGAAAGAGGCAGCTCCCAAGGTTCGCCTGTAGTATTCTCCTTACTGTGACAGCTAACAAAACAATAGGCCTCCATTGCTCCTTAGGAGCCACTCTCACAAATCGAGACCCAAGTGCTTGGGAGCGATTGTTAGTGAAGGTCACAGGAAGGGCTCTGGAACAGCTGCTCTATTTTGGATGAAGTCCCCGTCAGGCTTTCTCAACCTGGGGCCCATGAACGTGGTCACAAAAATGTTTGGCTATTTCAATATAACTGGTTTCTTTTGTAAATGTAGGCATTTAATTTTAGTCATTTTAAAACATTATTCTGAGAAAGAGTCCCAAAGGGGTTTGTACCACACAAAACAGTTAGGAAGTTCTACAAGATGGAAGGTTTACCCAAATGATAAGGAGCCTACGAAGCTACAGTAACACTTCTGATAGAAACATGTCATATAGAGTCTCATATTATGCTGTGGATTTGGTTATGTTATTGCTTAGTCATTTCAGTCATGTCTGACTCTTTGTGACCCCCATTTGGGGTTTTCCTGGCAAAGACACTGGAGTGGTTTGCCATTTCCTTTCCTTTTCTTTTTTTTTTTTGTCATTTCCTTTTCTAGATCATTTGACAGATGAGGAAACTGAGGCAAACAGGGTTAAGTGACTTGTCTAGGATCACACAGCTAGTAAGTGTCTGTGGCCAGATTTGAACTCAGAATAATGAGTCTGCCTGACTCTAGGTTGGGCACTTTATCTGTTGTACCACCTAGCAGCTCTGGATTTGGTTATACCATGAGTTAAACTATGCTCCTAGCATGCACAGAGTATTTCATTCACTCTGAAACAGAAAGCAGCATAGTTTTATGTTTAGAGCGCTGACTTTGGTATCAGGAAGACCTGAGGTCAGGTCCAAAAATCTGTGTAATCCTGGCTGTGTAATCCTGGGAAAGCCCCAAGTAACTCTAAAACTATAAATTGCAGAGAAGATGCTGATCTACATTGGCAGAGGGAGTTTCTTCACTGTGTCAATTAAAACTGTCTGGCTTAGAAACAAACTCAGCAACGTGGAAATCATGCAATTTAATTGTTCTCACTGAAATCCCTCTAATGTCCCCAGAGACATACAGTGCAATGGGAGGTAATTCCCTCATCCATAAGTCCTTTTGGCTGTACTTTATAGTTCGGGATGCAACAAAGACAAAATTGATAAGTGGGAAAGCTTTTCATTGAGCTCTCCCTTTCTCTGTTCACCAAACTCACAGATCCTCTTTGTCTTTACTTAGGGCATCTCAATTGCACTGGAGGAAAAGCAATCCAACCAAACCAATTCAGACTAGGGTGTGAATGATATACACAGTATGCATTTTTTAAAAAGAAGTTGTTAACCTGAATCTCTCTCATTGGTGGACTTTTAGGCAATTCCATAAACTGAAGTGAGAAATTTCAGGTAATGTAGGGAAAGACATTCTTGGACAGAGGAGTTTTTCAAGTGCCTAGGTGATACTTTACAGGCAAATATCTACTCTGCCACTGGGTAAGACTGACTGAGCCAAAATTTCCCTCGTGGAAGGTGGGAAGAATGAGTGTTGTCATTTGATAGATGGGAAAATAGAAGCATGGGGGATGGCTGATTATCCAATCATATAGCAAAATCACATTAGAGTTGAACCCCCAGGCTTGGCTTTAACCTTTAACTCACTCCACCATGGCATTTCTATAATGAAGATATAATCTTCACTGCCTGAGAATTTTATTCTGCATTTTTCTCCCTTTGGGCTCTGAAGAAGAAAACTTTGACGACCTTAAAAAATGGAATATTTTAAAAAATGTAGCAGTAGCCCTCCAGATTTCTTTTAATAGGCTTTAAATAATAGTGAATTGTTCCTCCCTCCCCCTCTCCACCCAATACATTACAATTCCAGTATGTAGCATTTTCCGAGATCCAAACAATCTGGAGTTTCTATAAAGACACATGGGCATGTTTACTTCATTTGAATAGGCCACCTTATGGCTCATGGGAACTTCTGGTGTTGGTTTGTCCTAACTAGCTTCATGTACGGTTGCTTCAACCTTTCTAATAGCATCTTGCATGGTTGGGAGAACCAGGGCATGCCTGTTAGTAAAAATGAAGCTCTTTCCTGCTCCGCTCCACCCCCATATCCACTGACTTGGCAGCTCGTGCAAAACGACCGAGATCTGCCGTGGAGAAAGGCTTGTCTTTAAGCACCGTCTTCAGGCACTAGACAAATACATCTTCTTTATTCTACGGTCAACGCTCACTCTGTAGAACTCGCTTTTCCAACATGTTTTAGGATATTCACTATTTCTCTTTCAGTGCTCCTTTGTCCATTGAGTCATTATTTTAATATGAATGTCTTGGGCACTTACTAAGGGATCCAACAAAGCTTAACAGGAGGTCCTTCCCCTCAAGGAGCTTACAACCTGAAGGACAAATGAAAAAGGATCAGCAAGGGAAAATGATTCCCTTGGCTAAGGCTAACAATAGAGATGAACTTGTCCTTCACCTACACTCTTCTATGGTCTTATGGTTTTATATAATTGCATTTCGGTTCTGTTCAGGTATCTTATGCCCCAGAAAGGGAAAGGAAAAAGCACTTATTAAGCACCAGGTATATGCTCAGCAGGCATTGAGGTGGCACAGTGGATAGAATGCAGGGCCTGGAGTCAGGAAGACTCATCTTCCTGAGTTCAAACCTGGCCTTGGATACTTCCTAGCTGTGTGATCCTACGTGAGTCACTTCACCTTGTTTGCCTCACTTTCTTCATCTGAATTGGAGAAGGAAATGGCAAACTACTCTGGTATCTTTGCCAAGAAAACCCCAAAATGGGGTCACAAGGAGTCAGACATGACTGAAAGATGACTGAACAAGTTCGAAAGCTCTTGACCTGTAAGAAAGCATGCCACTTCTGGGAAGGTGAAGGACAAATCCAGAATCTGATATTTGGATGACTTTGCTTTGGGTTGAAGGCTTCAGTGGAAATGAGCCAGTTATCACAGATGAACTGAGGTGGGCCTACTGGATTGGCACATCCTAGGACCAGCATTATCATAAGGGAGGCAAGAGGTTTGTTTTTTGCTTTTGGAGTTCACAAAAGATAGATTTTTGATGTAAACAGGTCCTACTCTAAGGCAAGGCACTGTAGTACAGGACAAAGGGTAGTGAACTCTGTTTTGGAAGCCTTGGATATGAATCTCAAATCTGTCACTTACTGGCTGCGCAATGTTGAGTAAATAATTTAATGCCTCACAGGGAAATTGTCAGTGATGTGACAACTGGCCCGTGCTCCGTGCACACCTATGTAGGGCCCTCTCTTTCTTGAGTATGGAAAGTGAGCGAAATGATTATTTATTTCATATATTAATAACTAATTTTTGAATTAGGACTAAACTAAAGGTTTTCCACTTTCTCATCCAGAAATCAATCATTGTGGGAAATCCTGGGCAAGACTTACCCAGTCAGGAAGGCTAAGATCTCATCAAATAGAGTAAGGAATTCTAAGTTTGGGTAAATGGGTGGATTCCGCTTCATTATGTTTACACAAACAGGTCTGGAAAAATGTTGATTTACTCTTTTGTCAGATAGGTGATGTGGATACTAATAAGTCTCTTTGACCAAGATTAGGTGCTCAGTGTCACGTACCCCAAGAACCTCACTGGAATAAGCCCGCCTCTCATTATAATATTCATTCTCAATATTTGTTAAACAAACAGAGTTGACTGCCACTCTCAGGAACACCTACCCTTCCAAGGGCATATAAGTGTTGAGTGGGTTCCATGAGGGGTCTTTGGCATTTGAGATTGTCACTGATCCTTTTATTGAAAATATGGTAGCATTATTAATAAAATGATCAATTACTCAGAAACTACGTCTCTCAAACTTTTTATGTGTTACAAAAGGAATCCAGTTTGTACCTCTTGGCAGTAATGATGGACATGAGAGACAGCTGGTCTGGAAGCCTTCACGGGCAGGGGCATATAGCATAGAGTCTCTTTCCTGCTTGTTCTCATTTCCAAAGAAGGGGTGCATTAACTGCCTTCAGAGACCTACTCCCAACAGTTCTATAATTCCTGAGGTGGATATTTCCTCCCTCTTTCAGGTAAAAAAGGACTAGCCATCCCCAAATGCCCACTTTTTAAATCCAGCTTTAACCTCATCCTCTGGGAGAATGCCTTCTTCCTGGAGTGCTGTTTTCAAAATGGTTGCTGTGCCCCTTTGGATTTCCCTCTTGTTCCTCTAGTTCATTTCTCAGCCCTTGCAGTCTGACTCCCAACCCTATCACTCAACTGAAATGGCTCCCTTCAAAGTTACGATGACTTAATTGCCAAATTCAGTTTTTTTCTCAATCTTCTCTTTTTTTCTTTTTGCACTTCTCTTCAGCACTAGCCATTGCTGACCACCCTCTCCTCTTTGGGTTTTTGGCACAGAGCTTTCTCTTTGTGCTCTTCCTGCCTGTCCAACTGTTTGTTCTCGGCCTCCTTTGTTTGATCATCATGCATGTTTGGCTCCAGAATTGTGGGTGCCCCTTAAGGCTCTGTTCTAGACTCTCTCTAGTGGTAGCCTCATTAGCTTTAAAGTTATAGGTATATGGCCAAGTTCGATACCTTTGTTCTTGAATGTATCTATCCAAGGCATTTTACACCAGCAGTTTTATATTAAGGTTGGACTAACTGAACAAGCAACAGAGTGCTCATCCTATAGCCTGCATGAATAGCCTACCCAGTATTCTTTTAAAAAGAATTAGGAGGGAGAGATGGGCTGCTACCCAAGGGAAACTCTCCTAGTGGCAGAGCATCCTGAGAATTTGTCCTTTGTGGAAGCCGTCCAACTCTGTAGATATAGAGATTGAGGTTGCCATGTCAAACTCCCACATTCCTTTTAATCATGTGCTAGACTGTAAAGTAGTTCTGAATTAAAATCTGCCTCCTGGAATCTTCCTGCTGCCAAGGAATGATCGGAGAATGAAGAGAGAGGGAAAGAAAATCTTCAGGAAACATATTCTGAATTATTATTTAATAAGAAAAAATGTATAGTACTTTCATCATTTCTGAGACAGGTGTAATTTACCTGGTGGAAGGTAACAGTTTGACCTATTTAAAAAAATAAATCATTACTATAATGTGGAGGTCAACAGTGAGTAAAGTGATAAGAATTTAGTAAGAAAGAACTTTTCAGTCATAGACATTTTATGTTCTTAGTTTTTCTGTCATTTTAGGCATGAGCTTTCTCACAACATGACAAACATAAAAAATATCAAACCAAGTCCATGTGATCATATACTAGGGAATAAATTTATTTTTAGCTGAAGTACCTGATTGCAGTAAGAGTAGCTCTTGGGAGCACATGATGAGAAGGATGGACCATCTAAAGGAAAGGGCAAACTTCCAGCACCACCAAAAGACATGTATTAAGCACTTACTGTAGGCGCTGGGGAAAATATTAAACTAAGATGCAGTTCCTGTCTTCATGGAGCTCACAATCAAGGCATGTATTAAGTACCTACTATGTGCTGAGCGCTGTTAGGTGCTAGAAAATACAAATGTTAAGTAAGACACAGTTCTTATTCTCAGGCATCTCATAATCTAGCAGAGGAGGTGACATAATTTCTCTAAGAATCCGTTTCTTAGTTTGTAAAATGGAAGTATTGAACTAAATGATCTCCAAGGTTCCTTCCAGCTCTAAGTCCTGTTACCCTACATACATACACATACAATCACCAGGTAAGGCAGCAGAGGCTAAATGTAAGTGTAGGAGAGGGTGCTATGCAGGCTCCAAGAGGAGGAAAAAGATTAGTACTAGCTGGGGGCTTAGGGTGAGGTGGGGCAGGGAATATAGTGAACCGCATGAGAAAAACACATGGAGATGAGAGAGCATAGCAATATGAAAGAGATATGGTGAGGAGTCCCCATGTGGTGGTAAAGTAGAGAGTGCATGAAGGAGAGGTGTGAGAGAAAGCTGTAAAGGTTGTTCAAGCCATATTGTGAAGGGCCTAGAGCCTAGAGTAACAAGTGATTCTCAGAGGACCTACACTGAAGGAAGTGTTAATGTCCCAAAATGAAAGAATTTGGACTACTTTTCCCCATCTTTAGCACTTTGAATACTTTTCCAATCATAAGGTTTTTCCTCTAACTTGCTTGGATTCCATCAAGTAATTTGGAGTTGACCAGAACAAAACCACCCATCAATCAGTCTAGAGCTGGTATACATATTTACATACACTTTCTTTCTTTTCTCCTTCCTTCCTTCCTCTCCTTTCTTCCTTCTTTTCTCTCCTTCCTTCCTTGTTTTCTTCCTTCTTTTCCTTCCTTCCTCTCCTTCCTCCTTTCCTTTCCTTCCTTTCCTTCCTTCCTTGTTTCCTTCCTTCCTTCCTTCTTTCCTCCCTCACTCCTCTCTCCCCCCTTTGATCAAACACCTATTATGTGCACTGAACACCCATTATGTGCAGTTCACCTAGGTACTCTGGGAGATACAAAGATAAGTAATTGATAGAGTGACTGGTCTGAAGGAGTTTGCACTCAGCTAGGAAGAGATACGACACATGTGCAGATAATAGATTTAGAGCTTGGAGGAATCTCCAGGTTCATCTAGCCTAACTATCTCATTTTGTAGATGAAGATACTGAAACCAAGAGGTGTAAAGTCCTCCTGCAAGAGCACATTTTAGTAGCAAGCAGCAGAACCAAGATTCAGTGCTGGGTTTATCAACTCCAAATGTATCTTACTACTGCACATAGGTTCTCAAGGATAAATACAGCAGAGGCAGGATACTGTGGTGGAGAGAGCTCTGAAATGGAATCAGAGGACTTGAGTTTTTATCCTGGCTCATTGCTTTCTACCTGTATAATCTTGGGCAGGTCATTTCACTTTTCTGGGTCTGTTTTCACACTTATGAAATGAAGGCATTATAGTAGATTGTTTATAATGTCTCTTCCCTCCCTAGAGCCTTTTATCAAAAATAAGAGTATTAAGTACATGAGGTCAGGAGAGGGAAACATGGGAGTATCAGGGAAAGTTTCCTGGAAGAGGCGACATTTGTTAGGTTTCAAAAAATGGGGAGGCTGTCTGGGGAGGTGGCGGCTGGGCTAAAAGTATTCCAGGTACAGGGAACAAGCTGGGTAAAGATAAAGTGGTGGAAAAATATGGGAGGTGTTTGGCTTACAGGAGTGATATAGTTGGGCAGGAGCACAGAGTAGGTAGTAGTGTGTGTGTGAGATAAGACATGGAGGGTGCTAGACCCTAAGCCAAGATGCTTGACAGAAAATTGGAATCCAGAGAAGGATTTTGGACAGAGGATTGATATGATATTACTTATGGATTATTAATAATAATAGCTCACATTTTCATAGTGCTTACTATGTGCCAGGCACTATACTAAGCACTTTACAATGATTATTAGGGGAGGACTGATAATCTGGCAGCAGTGCACAGAAAAGATTTGAGAGGGAAGGTTATAGAAGAAAGAGGACCTGTCAAAGGTCCAATACAAGGGTCTAAGTGGATGGTATTAAGGACCTCAATTAGGCTGATGATTCGTTGTTCAGTCAGTTTTGGTCACTTTTGACTCTTTGTGACCCGTTTGGGGTTTTCTTGGCAAAGAGAGTCGAGTAGTTTGCCGTTTCCTTCTCCAGCTCATTTGAAAGATGAGGAAACTGAGGCAAACAGGGTTAAGTGACTTGCCCAGGATCACATAGCTAGGAAGTGCCCGAGACCACATTTGAACTCAGGAAGATGAGTCTTCCTGACTCTAGGCCCAGCACTCTATCCACTGTCACCTAGTAGCCCTCTAGGCTGATGATAATGGAAATATAAAAGGACAAAATCATAGAGGTCCAATTGACAAGAATTTGTAATTGATTGAATGCATGCAATGAATGAGGAGGAATCAAAAGGTAACTGATGTACTGTGGTCTGAAGTAAGATGACATGATTGAAAATCTATTTCCAGAGTATTGATTCTTATCTGGGGCTCTTAAGAATGTTTCCACGAGGCCTTTTTCATATAAAAAACCACCTCAAGGGAGAGTATTCATTTTTAGAAAATGCTTTTAGGGAAAGGTAATGGGCTTTTATAGTTAGATGTTAACCTTCTTCCCACTTCAGTTGCTTTCTATAAAACGAGATCATTTTTATGTCTCCATACACCCCTGTAGAGCCAATGTCGATGTGTTGCCACTGAAGGTTGATGATACCCTTCTTGGATATCATTTATGGGAAGTAGTTCCCAGGGTAAGGGAGCCGTTGGCAGCAGAAAACACTATGATTTAAAAAATTTTTTTTTGCCACCTTTAAGATGTGAGAAAACTAATCAACTGGATTCTTCCTCAGCCTTAGCTGTTTTCTGGGACTAAGTCAGGTGTTTTCCAGTACTACGTTGCTTTTAAGCAAGACCCCAGAGAGTTTTTCTATGATTTCTAAAAGTTGCTACTGTACATAGAGGGAGTAGCTACTCTACATAGAGAATTTGCATTACTGTGACTCTGCATTACTAATGTGCTTTTTTACTATAGCAATTATTTATTTTTTGCAAGCCATGTGTTAATTGGGCCCCTGCCTTGATGCCATCACCCTAGGTGCTATCTTGGATGGGTATTGATCTTGGATAGGTATTGGCTGGGGAAGGGGAAAGGGAAGGGGAGGTTGTTCAAAAAAGTCTCTTTGACTTGTTTTCCCACAAGAATTTTCCCTGAGGACATCAGAATTTGGGCCAAAAAAAGATCTGCGATACATGCTGTTTAATCTCAAATAAGCTGAGCGTTCCATAAGACAATATCTTGCTCTTCCCTGATTATTAGTTATACAACCCTAGCAAGCCACTTAACATCCCTCATCCTCAGTTTTCTTATGTGTAAAAGGACAATAAGTAGTACTTTACAGACAGGGTGGTTGTGAGGATCAAATGATATATATCTATATATCTATATATACATGTAAAGTGATGTATAAACAATAGCCCACCACCACCACCTTCATCATGATGTTTATTTTCTTTTAAATTTCCCACAATGGCTGATAAAATTTCTTTTCAAGCCTTCCACTCCATCCCTTCCCCACGCCCTCTCACCATACATTTTAGTGAAATAATAGAAGGCATCCATGGTAAGCTTACTCTTCTCCCCTATGTCTCAGACTACTTGTTATCATCCCCCTTTCTCTCTTCCTTTGCTTCAGTTTCTGAAGCATTAAATCCCTCATTAAAGCCAAGCCCCCAGCTGGTACCACTGAGTCTCTGCCTGTTTTCTCCCCCCATAATCTTCTTTCTCTAATCTTTAATTTTATTTTTCCTTCAATCTTTTCCAACCTATTGACTCCTTCCCAGTTTCCTACAAATATGCCTGGATCACTACCATTCTTAAAAAAGAAAAACAACTTTGACCCTACCATCCCCTTAAATTGTCATTCGATATATCTTCTCCCTTTCATAGCCAAACTTCTAGACAAAACTTTCTATGTTCCTTGCCTTGACTTCCTTTCCTCTTGCCAACTTCTTAATTCCTTGTAATCTGGCTTCTAATCTTGTCACTGAACTGAAATTGCTCTTTCCAAAATTACCAATATTTCTTAATTGTCACATTTTCTTTCATTCTCCATCTTTCTTTACTTTTCTGCATTATTTAAAAAATTATTTTTAATTCTGAATTTAATGAATTGCAAAAGATGTTTCTCTATATAAAGTAGAACAGGAAAAGATTATATGGGGAAATGCAAATTTCTATTAAATACTCTAAAAATATGTAACAATCTCTCATCTAAAAATATATAGAAAATATCTATTACATAATTTTTAAAAGCATTTAACAAATTCAACATGTTACTTTCTTTTAAAAAATTTTTAATTTCTTATTTGGAACTTAAACACACAAAAAAGATGACTTTTATATCCACATATATAGGAGAACACAAAAAATTGTATATGAAACTGTGACTCTCCGTGTTATATAGTATACTTAAAAATTATGTCATAAATTTTACGGATTAGTTTCAAAGCTGGCCTTTGGATTTCATTCTATTCTCTTCTGGGTAAGTTAAAAACATTTAAATAGTCTTCTTTTTTGGGGTACCACTATTGCTAACTCTTCTGACCTTTAACACCCCTCCTCCCACTTAAAAACTGAGTGAAAGAAAAAAAAAGCCTTCAAACAAACATAATCAAGCAAAGCAAATGCACACAGTGACAATGTATAAAAATGTATGGCTCTTTTCACACTTTGGGCCATCATTACCTCTCTGTCAGGAAGTGGGTAATATGATTCATCACAGTCCCCTGGAGATGCTGTTCATTGTATTGATCAGATCTTAAGTCTTTCAAAGGTGGTTTTCTTTACAATGCTGTCCCTTCATAAATTGTTCTTGTTCTGCTCACTTAATTCTGCACCAGTTCATATTACCCAGGATTCTTTTAGTCATCTCTTAAGTGTGATGACATTCTCTTACATTCATATATCACAATTTATTCATCAATTCCCCAATTATTTAAGAGGTGATCTAAGGTACCTGCTGAGATTCTAATTCTTTCCTTTTTTTCTTTTCCCTTTTACTTTCCCTCTTGGGGTCAGGAAATTTGTTTCCCTTATGGCTCTTCCCTCCATAATATTATCAGATGATACTCTTAACCACTTCTTCCTTCTATTCCCCACTTGTTGCCCTGTTGAGTTTGTGGAGTTACTATGCATGTAGTGTGTGTGTGTGTGTGTGTGTGTGTATGTGTGTGTATGTGTGTGTGTGTGTGTGTGTTTAACACTCCTTTGTTTCAGAGGAGGAAAGTTTACCTGCTGCTCAGTCTCTGCACTTTTCCTCTTTCTCTGAATACTCTACAAGGAAAAACAAGTTCCAATCCTTTCTTCCTCTTTTCTATACTAATGTATTCCCTTTCTCTTCCCTTCATTCCCCCTCTTCAAAACCTCGGAATGTAACCAACTCCCTCCAGAACCTCTATTTCTCTTATTTAACTCCCTCAGTGCTTACTGAAGACATTAAGGTTTTGAAGGGTCACTTATTTCTTCTGTCTATGACAGTGAAGGCACCACAATCATCATACAGCCCTTTCAAATTGCACAACTGTATTTACCTTTCAAGGATTTTCTGCTCTTGTTTTTGTATTTCAAAGTTTCTATTCAGCTCTGTTCTTTCAATCAGGAATACTTTAAAGCCCTCTATTCCATTAATCATAGTCCCCCCCCCCCCCCTTAGGATTATCCTTAGCTTTGTAAGGGAAATTATTCTTGGTTGTAAGACTGCATGCTTTGTCTTTTGGAAGAGCGTCTTCCAAGATCTCTCAATTGAATTAGAAGCTACTAGGTCTTGTGTGATCCTGTGCATTTCCTTGATACTTAACTGCTTCCCCCTCCTCCCCTCCCAGATATTTGCAGTATTTTTTCTTTGATGGAGGAGCTCTAGATTCTGGCTATGACATTATTAGGACTTTTCCTTTTGGAGTTTCTTTCAAGAGGAGATCAATGGATTCTTTCTATCTTTGCCCTCTGGTTCTAAAAGTTCTGGATAGTTTATATTTATGATTTCTTGAAATACAGTGTCCAGTCATGGTTTTTGGGGAGTCTTATTATTTTAAAATTATCTCTCCTTGACCTATTTTCTAGACCAGTTATTTTTTAAAATCAGATATCTTACAATTTCTTCAAGTTTTCGATCTTTTGATTTTTTTCTAGTATTTCTTGCTATATCATGGAATCCTTATTTCTGTTTGCTCTATTCTGCTGCTTAGAGAATCAATTACTTGGTTAAGATTTACTACTTTCAGGGGCAGCTAGATGGTGCAGTGGTTAGAGCACTGGCCCTGCCGTCAGGAGGACCTGAGTTCAAATCCTGCCTCAGACCAAACACTTGACACTGACTAGCTGTGTGACCCTAGGCAAATCACTTAACCCCAATTGCCTAAAAAAAGATTTACTACTTTCTATTCTAAGCTATTTATTTCCTTCTAAATGTCTCCTCCAGGGATGTGTCATTAAAAAAAATCCTTTGCTTCATTTCTTTTAGATATACATATAGTCCTTGTGGGAAAACCCATTTTTTCCCTTTGAGTATTTAATTGCAGTTGTTAGGGAGTTACTTTCTCCTTCTTGGGGATTTCTCTCTCTCTCTGTCTTTCTCTGTCTCTCTCTCTCTTCTTTCTCGCTCACATAAACACACATACACACATACATATATATCACTAGTTGGTGTCTTCTTTAGTTTATATATCTCTGCAGCTTTATTTCCTTGAGTTGGGTCTCTCTTCAAGAGTTAGGCCCAGCCCCCTGTCATACTTTTGAAGGAAGTGGTCAGCCCTGGGTGGTCTTGCCCTGTGTTTCCTGGCTTCCTGCCTTGATCTCCACCTTCAGGGGTTAGATCCCCCTAGATTTTTGAGGTTCAGAGTGCTGGACCTTCAAAGCCCTCTATGGTATCTCAAGACAGAGTGTTGGGGTATTTAGGAGCCCTTGTGTAACTAGGTTATCCCAGTCTAAGCATTGCTGTTTTACACCATTGGCTGGGCTACTCCAGGGTTTTCAAGGACCCCAATGGGCTTTCTGACCACCTCCCTGGGCTTTTTCAGGGGAACTCTCTGATTTTGTTGACTGCTTCAGGACAGAAAGCCCTGATTGACTTCAAAATGGAGTTATATTCTTCATCTTTAGGTCATTGGGACAAATCACATAATAGCATTTGTTGAATTTTAATTCTTCTCTCAATAAGAAAAATAAAATGCACCTTCAATTATCATGGATCACCATTCTTACTTGTTTTTCTTGCCTAGATATGGACCACAGGATTAGAATCTGGAAGAGATTTTACACATCACTGAGTAACTCCCTCATTTTACAGATGAAGAAATTAAGGCCCAGAGCAGGGAAGTTATTTGCCTAAGGTCATAGGTTATAATCTATAACTAGCAGATGTGAGATTTGAACCCAGGACCTCTGACCTCACATCTGGTTCTCTTTCTATTACATCATGCTGCCTTCTTTACAAGAGGCAAGGCAGGGAATTCTATTTCAAAAGAAATTTAAAAAATTAAACTAAATTCTGAGAATGAAATGTTATGTACTTTCTTGGGGCACTGATCTGAGAGTAGTGGCTAGGTTCTTGTTTGAGGGGAAGTGACTGACTTATTTTGTTGACCTTGAGAGCTATTAATGAGGAAATGTCCTCTACCAATGCATATTAACACTTGCTTTGCCATTAAAATCCTAGAGAGTTGCTTCGGGGGGCCCCTAAAGGTTGCCTGGGGTCAGTCAGTATGTCCCAGTATCCAGACTTGATCCCAGGTCTTCATGACTCCCAGACTAGCTGGTTGGGCTCTTTTTTTCCCTTTCTTCTATCAGTTCATTCTGTACTGCTCTTGCTCCTTTCCCTCCTGGTTCTCCAGTTCCTTCTCCTCCTCTTCATTATTACCACCATCACCTTCCCAATCATTCTGAATTCCTAGATATCATATGGCAGGTGGCGCCAGATCCCTTTTGGGAAGGTAGAGGCAGGGGTGGGGTGGGGAGTGGTTGGCAACCTTTCAGAATTGAGATGCTAAAGTGATGATCCTTGACCTTGATTGATCCTAGACTGGGTGAGGGCATGGCGATGGTGGGGACAGGAAATCTCTCCCACTCTAAAATATGAATTCCACATATATACATTTCACTATTTAGATATTCATTTTGATTAACAAATATCTTTTAAAAATGCAAGTATCCCAGAAAGGGTTAAGCTCCTCAGTTTACAATGACTTTAATCAAATAATCAGATTGCTTTCCTCCTAATACCTGAGTGAGATCAGCTGCTCCAAGGGAATAGGAGTTTGATTGGAAGATTGAGTTATAGAAGAGGGACAGGGAAAAGTAATTTTGGAAGAAGGAGTGGTGGGGAATAACCCAAATGTTAAGGTAGTTGGGGTGGGGAGGTAAGAAAGCATCAAAGTAAAATTTTGTGTACTTTGAAATTTTGTCAAGGTGGTGGCAAATATTGCATCTCAGTTTCCTTATGCGCTAAAAAAAAAGGGCTGGACTCAATGACCTCTAAAGTCCCTTTCAGATCTGACTTAGGATGTTATGATTGAGTTCTGCCCTTGACATAAACTCTGTGGGTTACTGAAGCCTGCTCTGGGGTTTCCAAGACCCAAATCCAAAGATATGTTATGGATTGGGGGATGTTGTTGTCATTGTTGAATTGTTTCAGTTGTGTCTGACCCTTTTTGACCCTATTTGGAGTTTTCTTGGCAAAAATACTGGAGTGGTTTGCCATTTCCTTTTCCAGATGAGGAAACTAAAGAAAACAGGGTTAAGTGACTTGCCCAGGGTCATACAGCTAGGAAGTTTCTGAGACTGGATTTGAACTCATGAAGATGAGGCTTCTTGATTCCAAGCCTAGTCTCTATCCACTCCACCACGTACCTGCCTTGGATTAGAGGGTAGGGGAAATCCAAAAGGTCACAAGTTTTTAAGGCAGTCTGTTGAAAGTAGGACCAGCTTTTGCTTATAGCTTATCATCTGCTCTCTGCATCTCAATCTGATTTGGGCATTTATGTAACCTTGGGCAAGTCAGTTAACCTTGTTGAGACTAAGATTCTTCATCTGTAAAATGAGATCAGGGGTTTTCAACTCTATGTGTGTGTGTGTGTGTGTGTGTGTGTGTGTGTGTGTGTGTTGTGTATAATGATTTTAAATGCTTAAAATAAAATAAATAGGTTTCCAATGGAAACCAATTATATGGAAATACAGTCATCAACATGTGCTATTAAAAAAAAACCTTCCAAATTTAACAGACCTCAAGTCAAGAACCCCTGATGATATCTTTCAGCTCTAAAGCTATAATTCTATGAATGAATATGAGGTCCCCTACCCTTAGAGGATAAGAACACAGAGGAGATATGTATGTGTGTGCATGTGTAAGTGTGCATATGCATGTTTGTATGTATGTGTATTTGTGTGCATGTATATATGTTTGTGTGCTTGTGTGTGTGTGTGTGTGTGTGTGTGTGTGTGTGTGTGTGATGGCTGGCCCCTGAGGTAGCTGCATAGGGAAGCTGGACCACCAAGAAATCCAGAGGGAGTGGCAAGGCTGGGAAACACCTCTCCAGCCCCATGTATAATTAATCAGAATATAAACATTAGCCCCTCACAGTAACTGTTTCAAGACCGCACTGCTTTGGTGTCCCCTGCTGGGCGCTAATATGTTCTACAACCCTGTTGGGGCATGGGTCTATCAGTGAATGGGAAATGCCGCTCAGCATCAGTATACTACAAGATGGCACTGGAAATACCACTTCTTGCACCTGACCAAACAGACCGGCTCCAAACACTGATGATCAAAGCAATCCTGGGAAATTAAAGCTAGAGGACGTGTCCCTGAAAGCTTGGACTCTGTGACACATTACTCGCTAATTTCCAAATTACCAGGCACAAGCTTTGTAACCTGATTACAGCTCCTTGCACCTTCTCTTACAACCATTTAGGCTGTGGGCACTGGGTTTCATTTCCATTAATCAGGAAGGAAAAGCTCCCCAGGCTTCCGTGCTCTATGAAGATTTGCTTCTATTTTTAACATCTGTCTGCCACTGCCACTTGCTGGCTAAAAATAAGCTTACTTACAATACAATTCATCACATTCGTGGTTGCCACTATAAGGCTTAATAAAAATCATCCAAGGAGAAATGCCTTTAAGAGATAAGTTATTATTATTATTATTGTTGTTGCTATTTAGTATTTGTAAATCTATGATCCTTTGTAGACAGTCCTTTGATGTTATGCCTTAGACTGACAGTCAGGATGCTACTGAAATACGTGATGCAAAAATGATGAGTCACTATCCTTGCCATAGCTAAGGCTAGAGAATGCTTTTGGGTCCCCTTTTCTTTCAATTGAACCATCTTTGGTACCCTCACTTGTCTCTGTGCTAATTTCTGTTCTCTAAAATAATAGCATTTAAATAGAGCTGTACAGTCTGCAAAGTACTGTATAGACATTGTCTCCTTCGATCCTAACAAAATCCCTGTATGGGTGGTAGAATCATTATTCCCATTTTACAGATAAGAAAAGTGAACCTGAGAGTTTAAGTGAGGTTAAGTTACTTGTTCAAGATCACACAGCCAGTAAGTGTCTGAGGCAGGATTTGAACTCAGCTCTTCTTGAGGAGCTAGGTGGCACAGTAGATAGAATTCTGGGAGTGGAGTCAGGAAGACCTGGGTTCAAATTTGCCCTCAGAAAGTTCTTAGCTGTGTGTCCTTAGGCAAGTCATTTAACCCTGTTTGCCTCAGTTTCCTCATTTGCAAAAAGAGCTAGAGAAGGAAATGGCAAGCCACTCCAGTATCTTTGCCAAGAAAGCCCCAAATGGAGTCACAAAGAGTTGGAGACAACTGAATAACCATAACTTATTCATTCCAAGTCCAGTGCTCTATCCATCCACTATGCAATCTATCTATGTCTATATCACAGATGCTTTTGGCTAACTGATTTAGATCAGCATGGGATTTTTGTTTACTCTGGAAAAGGAGTATGGTACCAAGTTGTTAAATGACTTGAGCTCTTGAGTTGTAGGTTGTGTATGTAGCAGGCAGAGGGATGGGAACAGCCTATCAACTATAAACCTTGTTCTTAAAAGAAAGGCAGAAAAGTGGGTTGAATCCTATTATCCTATATATGTATAAATATATATATATATATATATATA
>NW_020954608.1:11997721-12027467 GCF_900497805.2 Vombatus ursinus
AGAGAGAGAGAGAGAGAGAGAGAGAGAGAGAGAGAGAGAGAGAGAGAAAATTATGGAATGTTAGAGTGTTAGAATTGTTGATCTCATGAGGGGCAGCATGACACAGTAGTGACAGAGTTGGTTTCAGAGGCAAGAAGACCCGGATTCAAAGCCACTGAGCAAGTCACTTAATTTCTCAGTGCCCCAGGAAACTCTGAGACTAAATTTCAGAGGAGATGCTAATTGCACTGGCAGAGGGAGTTTCTTCAGTGGGAGCTCCCTATTGCACTGAAATCACAGGTCTATTCCCCTTCCATCCCTAAGGGACCTTGGAAAAGCAACACAGAGAGAGTCAACCTAGGAGTCAGAGCAAGCTCAGTTAAGTCCTTCTTTTGACAAACACTGGCTATGTGACCCTGGGTGAGTCACTAAACGCTTAACTCTCAGATAATTTGTGCTTCCATGCTCAAGGTCTCAAAGACCATTAAGTTGCAGAAGAGATGCTGAACTGCAACAGCAAGAGGGTTTTTCCTCATTGAGAGTTTTTTGTACCAATGAAATCATGGGTCCAGAATGAAAAATAACACCCCCCAAACTCAATGTTTTCCAGACTCCCACCCAGGGCAGAAATCTCCTGTTATCTTCTTGGCAAATTGCTATTTAGCTTCTACTTAAAAACCTCTGGCAATGGGCATTTCCTCATTGCCCAAAGTTGGACACTTCCATTTTGGGGCAGCCCTGAGCTTTGGTCATTTGAGTCTAAATCTGCTTCCCTCTACCTTCTATTACTGGTCCTGGTTCTAGCCTCTAGAGCATCCCAGAATAAGTCTAATACCTGTTCCCCATGACAGCCCTTCAGATAACTGAAGGCAACTAGCATGTTCTCCCCAAGTCTTTTCTTCAGGCTAAAGATCCCAAGTTCCTTCAACAATCGTCAGGTGACACAGTGTTAAATCTGTTCTTTAACCTGATCGTGTTGCTCTGGGGGACTTCCAGCTTGTCAGTGCCCTTCTCAGAGTATAGCACCCACAATCGGACCTGATCCTATGGTTGTTTTCTGGCCAGCACAGAGCACAGAGGGACTAGAACTTTCCTGTTTCTGGATACAGCACTGCACCAGATCCATGACATCCTGGTTTCTGAGGAGCTCACAATCCACTAACACTCCTATGTCTTTTTCTGAATGAACAGTTGTTAAGCCAAGTCTCCAGTGTCCTGTCCTTGGGCAGTTGATCTGTTTTGGACATTAGCACTGGTGTGCATTTATCACTATTACATGTTCATCACTGGCCTGGACTCATTGTTTCGGTCATCAGTCTTTTTAGACACCAATTCTGTTATCTAAGAAGTTACTATGCCTCCTAGCTTTGTACCATTCTCAAATTTGATAAGCCTGTCTTCTATATTATCATTAGAACCACTGATAAAATGTCGAAAGGGCCTGCTTTGCTGATCTGAGGTTTAAGTAGAATAGTGTTGATTTAAAGGATTCAAAAAGGGTTCCTCAGATTCAAAATATCTGCCTCACCTGTCATTGATCTGGAAATATCCACCATTTATCACTCATTTGGGTTAAGAATTGGTGGAAATATCCACAATTTATCACTCATTTTGGGTTAAGGCTTTGAGGTCAAAGCCTCAGTGAAGGCATTGAAAATACAAATATGTTTTCCAAGAGAAATGACAAATTAAGCTTTTATTGGCCATTAACACCTCATTGTGAATTCATTTATCAGATAGTCATCAGTCACTTTATAAGACAAATGATTTTATGGGGGAAGGAGAAGAAGAGAGAATCAGAGAAGGCCTCTAGTTTGGGAGTTAAGAGGAAAGGACAGACTTGGGAGGGGTATGACTTTGAGTACTCTGGGTAACCAGGAAGCATCATGAAGGCACTAGGCGCATGGGATGGGGGAGGAGATCGTAGAGCATGGAGAATAAGGAGAAGAGAAGAAAGAAGGACTGAATGGACACACTCTGCTTACCCAGAATGTTACTCAGGGCCTGCTCTGCAGATGGGTACTAAGTGATTGATTTATCTGGCAAAGAAGAGTGGATAATTCATGTAAAATTATTCTCAGCAAGAACAATATTACTGCAGAGTTTTAATGACATGGGATTGGGGGCAATGGATGAGCCAAAATTAACATGTATGTTTAATGACTCTGAGCTCCTTTGGAAACAGTATGCATTTTAAACAAGGAAAGAATTGCCGCGTAAGCTAAAGGTTACTTTTTAGGTTGGATTAAAATACTGTAGTCAGAAAGATACTCTTGAGAAATCTCCTCTATCTCTTTTTATATAAGTCAAATATTAATTAAAGCAAATAAATTAGATGGCAATTATGTACAGTTGTGAATTGTAGTATGAAGTAGAAACACTACAGCTAATGGACATCAATTATGATTTGTCCAAATTAATTTGATATCCATATTGAGGTTAATATCTTAAACACTCTAAGAATAAGAAGGATCAGATCAGTTAGATGAAAACAGCTGCTATCTCTACACACTGCTCAGCAATGAATACTACACTGTCTTAAGTGTATGAGCAGGAAACTCCTTACATGAATGTGGCCCCTCTGTTATTTAGTAGAAAGTCCTATGGCACACAGAGGTGAGCAGAATCATGAAACCAGTAAGTAATAGAGGCAGGATTTGAACCTAGGTCTTCCTGATTCCAAGGTCACACACTCTCCTCACTATACCAAAAACTGCCTCTCTAATTATATGAGTGCTACTATATATGCTATAAATTTAGTTCTGCCTATAGATTTAGTTAGGGTAGCTAGGTGGCTCAGTTGATAGAGCATTGGACCTGGAGTCAGGAAGTTCATATCTGAACTCAGACACTTACTAGATGTGTGATCCTGGGCAAGTCACTTCATCCTGTTTGCCTCAATTTCCTCATTTGTATAAGGAGCTGGAGAAGAAAATGGCAAACCACTCTAGTATTCTAGCCAAGAAAATCCCAAATGGGATCACAAAGAATTGGACACAACTGAAAAATGACTCAACAATAAAACAGATTTAGTTCCCTCTAGCTTACCTGTTAGGCAGGTAGTATAGTGAATGGAGCACAGGACCTGGAGTCAGGAAGACTCATCTTTCTGAGCTCAAATCTGACCTCAGACACAATAGCTGTGTGGCCCTGGGCAAATCATTTAATCTTGTTTGCTTCAGTTTCCTCATCTGTAAAATGAGCTGGAGAAGGAAACGACAAACCACTCCAGTATCTTTGCCAAGAAAACCCAAATGGGGTCATGACAAATCAGACATGACTGAAACAACCGAACAACCACAACAACAACAAACTCACATGTTGATGTTAAGATTAGTGAGACTATTTAATGATATATTTTTTAAGATCTCCAAATACTACTGTGAAGTATTTTCGGAACAAGAGGACAATTCCTAATAGCAGCATTGCTTGACCACATTGCTGTGTTAGGAAGGCTACCAGGATAGAGGTGAAGTGACTTTCTGACCTCACTCAGCTAGTTAGTGGCAGGGTCAGGATTGGAATCTGGATCATGAGACTGAAGTCCAGTTCTCTACTTTACATCTCTTAAAACCAGGAGTCAGGTGATTGGGAAGCACAGCATAGAATGGTAAAGACTACTGTGATATCTCCCTTTTTGGAGATAAAGTAAAATATCTTAAAAACTGTTGTTGGGGAAGGGGGGAGCAGAACCTTTATTGCATGTAATTATTATGTTAGGGGACATTAATGTGACCCACAGAATATATACATGCTCTAGAATCAGAGAAAGAGAGTTGTAAGAGAGCTCAGATGCCACATAGTCCTGGAAAACAAAGTGACTTGCCCAAGAGCACTCAGGAAGAAAATGGTGGATCTGGGATATGAAACCAGGTTCTCTGAATCCAAATCCAGCATTCATTCCACATACAACATTGTGTCCTTAGCAATGAGCCATTTTCTTTTTCTGACAGATTTTCACTGTATTTTTAAATACAGTATTCATAGGAGAGTGAAAAGACCACTGGACTTGGATTCAGAAAACTTGTGTCTGTGTAGAGGCCCTGCTACATATTAGCTGTGTGACCTTAAGGAAGTCGCAACTTTTCTGAGGCTCTTTTTTCATCTGCAAAATAGCAATAGCACATTATCTACCTCAAAGGGTTGTTTTGAGGAAAACACTCTGTGAGCATTAAAACTCTCTATAGTTCACTTATTATTATTTCTTAGATTAAGTGTAGTCCATCCTGGGGGCAGGAGGGGTGGGATTACATGATCCTTTAAAGTCCCTTTCAGGTTCATAATTTTCTGATAGAAACGGAAAGAAAAAAATCAAAGATGAGGAGAGAAAATAGTAAAAAAGAACAGAGAAATTGATAAAGAATTTGTGGATAAATGGTAGCTAGCACTTATATAGTGCTTCAAGGTTTGCAAAGCACTTTATGTATTTTATCTTATTCAATCCCCATAATCCTGTACAGTAGGTACAATTATTATTGTTGTTGTTCAGTTGTATCCAACTCTCAGTGATCCCATTTAGAGTTTTCTTGGCAAAGATACTGGAGTAGTTTGCCCTTTCCTTTGCCAGCTCATTTTACAGATGAGGAAACTGAGGCAAACAGAGTTAAATGACTTGGCCAGGGTCACACAGTTACTAAGTGTCTGAGGCCAGATTTGAACTCAGGAAGGTGAGTCTTCCTGACTCAAAGTCCAGCACTTTAATCCACTGTGCCACCTAGTTGCCCACAATTATTATACCCTTTTTACAAAGGAGAAAACTGAGTGACTTGATTGATCTCATGTTTATGAAGTGTGATTTCACTTTCTCCCAGGGCATTAAAATAGGATCAGTGAAGAAGACATTATCTTCTTTCCAGATCTATAAGAACTATCAAGAACTACTCAGGTTGGAAGTATCTATAGCTGTGTTAACTCATCTCTTTTTAACACCAGAAATTCTAGCTCTGGTGGGAGCTGTCCACAGCTGAAGTTCATGTGACTCAAGGGGGATGATATTAGCCCCAAATATTAGGCTTTTAAATGGTATCAGCAGGGAACCTGGGCTGAGTGAATCAAATATTCCATGTTCATGATGGGTCCTTACCTCCCACACTGCTCCCCTTCATTTTCAAACCCTGGACATCAACCAATCAATTAATAAGCATTTAGTAAGTGTTGTGCAATCAAAGGAAATTAGCTTTGGAATTGGAGAGTCTGGGTTCAGATCCTTCCTCTGCATTTACAACTTGTGTAACCTTGAGCAAATCACTTCACCTCTAGTGACCTCAATTTCCTTGTCTGTAAAATTAGTGGATTGGACTGGATGGTCTCTAATGTCCCTTCTACCATTAAATTTAAAATCCTATGAAGTACTGACTATGTGCTAGGCAAATACAAAAATACAAATACAAACATGAAACAGTCCTTGTCTTCAGGGAGCTTATATTCTACTAGGGGGAATAAATGTTTACAGCTAAATTAATATAGTATGTATAGAAAAGAAAAAAAATATACAGCAATAGAGAGGGAGTGGGATCTCTTATACTCCAGGATATCAGGAAAGGTCTCTTGATACTACATGAACCAAACTCTAAAAAGAGAGAGAGAGAGATATCCCAGGAAGTCAAACATTCCAGGCATGAGGATGGATGTGTAGTGGAACAGAGAGATGGAATGTTTTGTATGGGGAACAAGCAGCAGGCCAGTGTGGCCCAGTGTGGCACAGGTGCAAAGTATGGGGGATGGGAGTAGCACCAGCTACTAAAGATTCTTAGCCATGGCCCTAGCCCTTGTCAGAACACACACAACAATGATCCCATCTAAAGAGGCAAGGATAAAGAGAATGAACATGTGAAGAGATCCCATTAGATTAGAACAATATTTTGGTTGGCATGATTGATAGATAATGTGTTATCTTAAAAAGAATGGTCATAGATTTAGAGTTAGAAGGGTCATCAAAGGCCATCTACTCCAACCCCTTCAATTTATAGAATAAAAGAAGTCTTAATAAGTTCCCTGTAACCAAGGACAATTACAAAAATGTATCCGTACCCTCAGTGCCTAGCATGGGTACTTTATATTAGACTGTGAGCTCCTTGAGATGACGGACTTTCTTTTACCTTTCTTTGTATCTCTAGCATTTAGCACAATGCCTAGCACATACTAGGCACTTAATAAAATTCTTGTTGATGGACTTTCCAGTCCATAGTACATACTTAATACTAAATACTTGTTGAAATGAATTGAAATGACTGCCTGAGCTGTCTAAAAGTGAAACTGGAGGTCTTTAAACAGATGTTGTAGATGGTATTCTTAATAAGGTATGATTTGGGCTAGGTAAGTTTTGAGGTTCTTTCCAACTCTGAGATGCTGTGATATTGTGCAAAACTAGGTACTTTATTTTTGATCGTTTAGTAACCATGCTAGATTACAGAAGCTTTTTGAAAATGCGGTAGGTTTGATTATGTTTAGCCAGCATAAAATTCAACACATTTATAAAAATAAGACTCAATGCCTCCACCAAAGGACTTTTTTTCCTTTTCAATTTTGCATTGCTCATTGTATTGGATTTTGGAGGTGAAGACAGATAAAAGTCAAAAAGAAGTCAAGCCAAACCAAAATGAAAAAAAAAATATACTTCTAGAATCAATAATAAAATTGTTTTTACTCTTATCTTTTTTTTTCTCTGTCAAGATCTCTATCATTGCTAAGAAACCAAAGGGAAAAAATGAGAGGTTAAGTATAACTTCAATGAATGGTTATTACATGAAAGCCACTTGGACTCAATATAATAGGCTAGTGCATGAGCATGAAAACATGAAGGTTATTTACCAGGAGCTCAATTCTTCAAACATAGAATCTACTACAAAATACAGAAACCTGGGGGCTGCATGTTAAGTCACATGGACATAGAGCCTTAAGAAGAGGCCAATGTGAGCATTGGCTCAAAGGCCTGATCATGTGCCATAAAGTCTTACTGGGGCTGTAGCTTCAATCACCTATTTTAAGTGATAAGGTTCAGTCGTTGGCTGTTCAGAAGTGGGAGCACTGGACAGATCATAGGCAGATAGGCCTCAGGGAAAGTAGACTCACTGTGAGTGAGAATGCTATGCTATCCTATTTGGCCAACAGGCAGAACTCAGATGGAGCCAGATCCCGTAATAAGAGACTGTGGCTCCTTTTATGGTGGCAAAAGACTGGGAGATAAGGAGTGTCTATGAACTAGAAAATGGCTGAACAAATACAGTACGTGAATTTATTGTTGTTGTTGTTCAATTGTTTCAGTCAAGTTCAATTCTTCATGACCCCATTAAAAGTTTTCTTGGCAGACATACTGGAGTGGTTCGCCATTTCTTTCTCCAGCTCATTTTACAGATGAGGAAACTGAGGCAAACAGAGTGAAATGATTTGCCCAGGGTCATATAGCTTAAGTCTCTGAAGGCTGGATTTGAATTTAGGTCTTCTTGACTCCAGGCCCAGCATTGTGTCCACTGTGCCACCCAGCTGCCCATATATGAATTTACATATAGGAATAAGGTACATGGCACAATTTCCTATTGTGCTATTGGAAGTGATAAAAGGGGATGATTTCAGAGTAATCTGAGAAGACTTTTTGAACTGATCCAGGGTGAGGTAAGCAGAACCTGAATAGTTTATACTGTAATAGTAACATAGTAAAAACAAATCATTTTGAAAGAACTCTGATCAATGAAATGACCAGCCATGATTCCAGAGAATTGATGATGAAGAATGCTAGCCACCTCCTGACAGAGAGGTGATGGAATAAATATGCAGAATAATAAACATATTGTTGGACAATATGTTGGACAAAATTTGTTTGCTTGACTATGCATATTGGCCACAAGCTTTTTGTTTTTCTTTCTGTCCCCCCCCTCCCCAGTGTATGCTTTTGGGGGTGGTATTAAGAGGTTGAGAGAGAGAAAACAACTGCTTGTTAATTGAATAACAATAACAAAAAAGGTTATAACTAACCAAAGATTAGATCATATATAGAAATTACTATGGATTATGCCATTGGCACTTTTAATCGTTCTAGTAATTTTGAGACCGACACAATTAGTGTCCTTTAATGGAAATGGAAAGGATCCATGTACAACTTCTACACTGAAGCAGGTAACTGCCACTTAGCAATTGTTGTCTTGCTAAGAAATTCCACCAAGATTAATGAATCTGAAGGATGAATGGATACGGATCTTAAGAGAAAATCTATCCAGTAGAATTTGGGCAATTGTAAGCAGACCTGCAGCCCAGTGGATAGAGTGCTAGGCCTGGAGTCAGGAAAACTCATCTTCCTGAGTTCAAATCTGGCCTCAGATACTTCCTAGCTGCGTGACCCTGGGCAAGTTGCTTAACCCTGTTTGCCTCAGTTTCCCCATCTGTAAAATGAGCTGGAAAAGGAAGTGGCAAGCCACTCTAGTATCTTTGCCAAGAAAACCCCAAATGGGGCCATGAAGTGGACATGACTGAAAGGACTGAACAATCACAAAACAGACCTGCCTTCTCTTTGATAATAGGTAGGCAAAACTGAAAAGATGTGATAGTTGCCAGATTCTTTAACCTTTCCAGGTGTCTTCTCCTATAATTTATATCTAGCTGACCCCTCATTGGCAGAAGTTACTTTCAGAAGTGAGGGAGTGTCAGGGAGAAAGGTGTCAAGAGCTGCCTTGAAGTTTTCTGAACTTTGGGTATGGCTTTTTGCTATAGAGACTGGAGTCAGTAACTCAAGGAAACAGGTTCAGAGGACAAAAGAGATGTCATTGGCCAACTAGTTCTTTAAAAAAAAAAGCCACAAGGTTCATAATTGATCTTCACATGTACATAATGAATTAATTAATGAAAAAAGCATCTATTAAGCTTCCAAGGTGAGAGTTTCAAAGCTGAATGACTAACACATTTATTCTATTACTCCACTATTACTACTATTTATGTGCCTAGCACTGTGTAAGGCACTGGGGATACAAATACAAAAGTGAGACAGTGCCTGCCCTCAAGAGGTTCCTATTCTAATGGGAAGGGGCAACCCAGATATGGGAGTATTGTCCAGTGAAAGGAGTTTTGACCTGGAGGGTGGGTCACAAGGATGGTGAATAGAACCATAAGTGGTTATCATCTTGCCTTTTCTAGAAGCCATGGTAGTTCTGATTTGATTTCTCTTCCCAGATTAAGAGATGGACAGAAGGGGTGGGATGCATGTGGCTGCAGGGCAGGTGGCAAGATACCCAGGGTAGATGGCTGAGTGGATGAGAATGTGAAGCATAGTCTGGGACTGGTTAGGTGAGTTTGTTCTTACCAATATGAAATGCTCAGTTCCAACAGGGGAGTTCCAAGACACTGAGTGTCTTAGCACAGTAATCCTATAACCCTACTCTTACCATCAGCTAGACAAAGTGTAGGAGACTAACTCTTCCACGCATGCCCTTAAGGGGGCATGTTACCTTTTGGGGAATTTTCTACCATGGATACTCATTTTATTCAGATTTCACCTGGTGATATTGGGGCATGGAGAGGGGGTGATTCACCTTGGCCCTATATGGGCCCCAGATTTGGGGGAAGATGACTGGTTCTAGCTGGAAGGAGACATGGCATTTTAGGGGAAATGAGTGAGGCTTCAATTGTGACATAGGTGAATGAAGTTGGATGTGTAACTCCACACCCCCCCCAATTTGTTGAAACGAATCTTCCTCCTTTCACAGCTATACTTGGTACTTAAAAAGAAATTACAGGGCAGCTGGCTGAGCTGAAGAGAGTAACTGCCCATCACTTTCAAGAGTAGCCAGATAACCTAGACAATGGGTCACAGAAACCAGCTTGATTCACTAGAAGAGGCTATTGAGATCAATAACAGAACCTACAACATCACAAGCTAGACTGGCACCTCTTTGCCTTGTTCCAGCTTGTGCCAATATCTAATCATTGCTGTAAAGTCAGTGAAATGAATGAACAGGATCTTGACAATGATGAGGAAGATTAATTGCTATACTTCTGTGGGTCTAATCATACATGAACTGATGCCCTTTGAACAGGTATAAATGATGGGGATGAGAAATTTCTGATGTACATATCAAATGTGTTCTCTTGGAATGGGGCCACCGATAAGACAAATGGAGCTGAGCAAAGGGCCTGGTACCACTGGCTCTGATTTTTCTTTCTTCCTTTCTCTCTTTCCTATGCTAATGAACTGTCTTTGTGTACTAAGTGAGCACAAATGTAAAACATTTGTTTTACATTATATTGAAACAACATTCCTATCAATGTTGAGAATGAGAATTTGTCTACTATCCTCTCATTTTCTATTTATTATATTTTAAATCCTGAGCACATCCTACCTCATACTATAAGCAATACCTACTTTAACCTTTCTTTTCTTCTTGACACTTTTACATTTGATATTTGAACTCAGTATAATTATCTAGGGTTTTCTATGTAAGGACACCCTGGAATCATGGGAGGATAGGATTCTTGCACAACACCCTTCCCTCCCCACCCCCCAACTCCCACATGTAAGTAATACACAACTGAAGGCTGAAAAACAAGGTCGTAATGGAAAAGTTTGAAATATCACTATTTCTGGAAATTGTGTTTAATGAAAAAAAAAACTCTAGATCAAAACACATTTTTCTTTCTAAAAAAGAAAAATAGGAGATGAAATTTCTTGATTGCTCCTGGAAGGACCATTAGTATACCCATAAGTCCATAATGAACTTGAAAAGAGACAGAAGGGAGAAATTGCTTATAAATTTGTTATAGAGTCTGATTTCTTGGGAGTAAATTAAAGATGCTGGGAGAGATGCTGGAGGGACTCAATGGTAAAATTTTACAATGTATTACTATAAGCTTTTTCACCAATTAATTTACTTTCAGTTGAATAAAATTCAAATTTCTAAATTTCTAACCCATGAGATCAAGCTGCTCACTATAGGCCACCTTTTGCTCCAATAACAAAGGTGAACATGCACAGTGAATAGAAGGCCAGCCTTGGACTTAGGAAGCCTCCAATAGTTTCAAAGCCTTCCTCTGATACATATTACTCATGTGACCACAGGTAAGTTGTTTTAAGCTCTCAAGGCTCCATCAACTCTTTAAGACAGCATGTGTCCTATCTGCTTTGGTGGAGGTAACTTTTGTCCTGGCAATTCCTCACCCTGATGAAATCTCAGGTCCAGATCTCCCACTCCACCTCATGACCCCCAAATACAGGTTTAAACAGGGAAGGCAAAAGGGACAAGGAAGAGATGAAACCTGATTTGATGGTAGGAGAGCAGATTTGTGAATGATGACTCCCCTACTTGGCTGAATGAGAGACTCCATTTTCTCCCAAGACTGTCTTTTTAAGACATCTCCGGGGTGACTTTGAGGAAATTTTTTTATACCTCTTTGCAACTCTGTTTCCTACCTGGAGATTAAGCATAAGTAGGCTTACATGTATGCACATGCTCATATGCTTTTAAAAAAATCTTAGGATGTCATATTTAATTACTGGTGATGGATGAAAAGGGGCAGTGTACTATCATCATATATTCATGGCTGGAAGTAGCATGCTCCTATACTTATCATGCTAAGTCTCTAATAGAGACTTAATAAATCCTTAATAAAAGAATTTGTTCTGTGAAGTTTGAGTTCAGTCAAAGGGTCGCTCTTGAGGACCTAGAGGGCCACATGTGGCCTTGAGGCTGCAGGTTCCTCACCCCTGCCGTAGAGAAATGTGAGAGAAGAGGTCTCCATGTGGGGAAGATATAACAGCTAGCATTTGTATAGTGATTTAAGGTTTGCAAAGTGCTTTACAAATATTATCTCATTTTAGTTTCACTGCAACTCTGGGAGGGAGGTGCTATTATTTTACATCATTTTTACAGATGAAGAAACTTGGGCAAACAGAGGTTAAATGACTTGCCCAGGGTGACACAGTTAGGAAGTGTCTGAGATGGGATTTGAACCCAGGTCTTCTTGGCTTCAAATCCAGGGCTTTACTCACCATGCTACCTCACTGCCAAAAGACATTTGACAATAAAACCCCATAAATCAGGTCACAGGTTTGGGAAGCCCCCAGTGCTATGTATTGCAGGATTTGGCAAAGTTGTTGGGGAACATTGGGCCTCAGAGATTTAGACTCTATTCCAGGGATTGGGAACCTGCTCTGTTCAGTCCATCAAACTGCTACTTAAGGAGCATCCACCACACGCCAGGCAGGCAGGTAGGTGGCGCCATCATGTATAGCGCGCCAGGCCTGGAGTTAGGAAGACTCCTCTTCCTGAGTTCAAATCTGACCTCAGACACTTCCTAGCTGTGTGACCCTGGGCAAGTCACTTAACCCTGTTCGCCTCAGTTTCCTCATCTGTAAAATGATCTGGAAATCATGAAGCAAACCATTTCATTACCTTTACCAAGAAAACCCCAAATGGGGTCCATGAAGAGTCAAACATGACCATAACGACTGAACAACCTAATGTTTATGTTGTGTATATTCTTATATATATTTGCTATTTCCCTCATTAGAATTTTTTCATTCTTTTTAATTTGTGTCCCCAGGGCCTAGCACAGTGCCTGGCATATAACAGGTGGTTAATAAATACTTGTTATTTGATTCTAAGTTATTGGCAAATTTGGTGAGACTGGTTAAAATGTTTGTGGAGTGATAAATTTGGAGAGAGCAGAGAAATTTCTGAGGCTGGCTCTCAGGGAAGGTCCATGAGCCTTGAAAGAAAAAAAAAGGAAAGACCCAAGTTCAAATTCCAGTTCTGCCCCTATGACCTCTGAGATCTTGGGCTCAGTGCCGAGCACCTCTAGCCCTCAGTTTCCTCATCTGTAAAACAAGGAAGTTGGACTAGATGACTTTTAAGGTCCATTCTGCCTCTAAACCTATGATCCAGATATATTTCGGATAGTTTTAAAAAAGTATTTTCTCATTTTTCTGATATTAAAAGTGGAGTGCTTTCTTAGGTGTTCCCAATATTAATGGCATAAAACAGCCTGAGACACAGACTTTGGTACCTAAGTTTTGTTTTATATTAGTGATTACCTAGAAATCCTGTATAGATTCAATCTTATTCTGGAGTGCTTTGCCTAGGAAGTGCCCTGCTGCTCTTGGCCACGGTTTTGGGCTTTCCTCACTGAGGAACATATCAAGGGTGCCCAGTTTTCTGAGCTCAGTAAATTTAACAGCTGTCAGGAAAGGCCAAGCCCTGACTTCATTGCTCATTGAAAGGTATTAAAAGAAAAAGTTATAACTCTCCAGACAAGAGGATTAAAAGGATTTAGGTACAAATATACTGGCCCCAGGAGTGAGTAAGCTGGAGTAAGAACTGCTGAATAGGGCAGAATTGCTCCAAACATCAAAGTGATGTGCTTCTCCGGGAATATTTTTGATAAAGTGAGCATCATAATTTGCCATAAAAGTTAGGTTCTGGCCCCTCATTTGCAATTCGCTGGTGAGCTTGGTAGTAAATGGAATACCCTAGTACATAGGTGCATGTGACCCCACAATGCCACTAAGTATAGCCCAAACCAAATTAAGATGTGATTGGGAAATAAGTTTAACAAAATAAATAAAAATACAACAAAGTAAATAAAATAAAAACAACAAAATGATAAAAATTATATTAATAAAAATTAAAAAAGCACAGATGATATTGATATGTGGTTGTCTAAGTCTAAATGAGGCCTGGGGGATTTTTATGTAAGGTTCAGAGGCCCCCATTTCTATTTGAGTTTGACACCACTGACTTAACTTTTACCGATGACTCTTGTTGTTGTTATTTTAGTTGTGTCTGACTCTCCATGACCTCATTTGGGGTTTTCTTGGCAAAGCTACTGGAGTGGTTTGCTGTTTCCTTCTCTAGATCATTTTACAGGAAATGGAGGCAAACAATGTTAAGTGACTTACCCAGGGTCACACAGCTAGTAAGGTCAAATTTGAACTCAGGAAGAGGAGCCTTCCTGGTTCCAAGCCCAGTGCTCTATCCATGGTGCCACCTAGCTGCTACTGATGACTCTTACTTGACTCAAAAGCCACAGCATAACTAAGGAGCAGAGGTATAACTAGGGCAGGGTGACCAGAATTTTGTCTCAGTGCAATGAATTTGTGTTGACAGTACTTTCAGATCTTAAGCGGCACAGAAATAACTGAAGTTGGCATCTAGTTATTAAGAATAATTGGTTAACTGAATGAACTGATGCAAAGTGAAGCAAGCAGAACCAGGAGAATGGTTTCTATAATAACAAAGATATTGTAAAGATAAAAAACTCTGAAAGACTTAGGAACTCTGATCTATACAGTGACCAACCACAGTTCCAGAGGACTCATGCTGAAATATGCTATCACCTCCAGACAGAGAGGTGATGGACTCAGACTAAAGCATATTATTTGTTTTGCTTGACTATGTATTTGTAAAGAGTTTTGCTTTTATTGCTTTATCAATTAATGGGAAAAGGGAGGTGGGAGGGAGAGATTTCAGAACTAAAAATAAAGCAAAATAGCATTTTTTTTAAAAAAAAAGAATAATTGGTTAAAACTAATAGATAGCAGGCTGGGGGTAAGCTCCTTCTCCAATTTGCCCTGCTTCTCCCTTCTGATTCAGGATATCCTTCATGATGTCTGCCCCAGGTGTCCATTTTAAAAAGTCCATTTTTGGCTTGAATCATAGCAAAGTAGATGGAAAAACTTTGATTTTTTTTTCTGGATCTTCTTCCCCAAAATTTGATCCTTCTTTGGCCCCATTCTCCCCATCTCTACTGAACCAGGAAATAACAATATGGACATGCTCATAGTAATGTCACACCTTGTTTGAAATTGGGTCTTCTTGGTTCCAAGTCAACAGGGAAGGTCAGGTTTCCAGGATATTTACCATCCTCCAACACACTTTCATATCACTCCTCATGGGATATTATGAACATTTGTTAATATGTGAAAAGTATTTTCAATGCCTGGGAGCTTCACAAAGCATAATGTAATTTCATTAAGAAAAATTTGCTGATTTCCCCCAGTTGTACCAGTACTTAAGGTCAATAAAAATTTTAAATACTCTCAAGTTCTTAAATAAAGTAAATTGTCCAAGTTTATGGGAACAATTGCAGGCTAGAAAGAGGTACTTGGCAGAGATTTTTGCCCAGAAAGTTCTTTCATTATTCATACATAAATATAGTTCAGAGAAGTACATTTATCAGAAAGGTTTGTAGATAATTAAACATACACATGATTGAAACAATATTCAGAAAGATTCTTCTTTTGGGTTTCTACTCTGGGCCATTTCCGCCCCAAACCTCACATTTCAGAAGGCTTGTATTGACTCCTTTAGGATTATCAACATAAATATTCTGAAACATCATTATAAATAATTTTAAAAATGCAAAAATTTAATATTAGATGTTAGGATGTCACTGGCATTCCCAGCTCCATGTCCAAGAAGAAAGTACATGCAAGAGTTGCCTGGCAATTCAGTTACTTAGATACCTGGATTGGACCTATCACAGTCTCAAGAGAGAGAGCAAACTTTGTTTATCTTTATGTTCAATTTTTCAGAGGAATGGAAGTCACAGAGTCAGGTCAGGGGTATTTGAATTTGACTTCTAGTTATGGTAATCTATTCCATCGCTTTACAGTGTTGTATGACATCACTCACCCCACTAATCTATTGTTATGAATGTTGCCTAGAAAGGGTCTTAATATTCAATTACTAATCAAAACCAATTTAACAGGCTGTTGCTGCCAGGAATGGAATTTCTATAATTCACAGAGCTGGGATAAGCTTCTCAAGGAGAATGGGGTAGTTTACAGGAAATATATTAAGCCTCATATTCTTGCCTAAGGAGATTATTCAGGTTAGTGACAGCTGTGGAGAAAGGTGCATGTTAAATTCCTATTCAGTGGAGAGGAATCTCCAAATTTCAGAGGGGATCGTTTTGAGAGGGAATTTTTTGAAAAAGTTTCTTCTGAGATTGAACGAAGATTTTTAAATGCATAATTTCTTTTCTCTTCTAAATCAAATACAGAATCCCTGTTCTTCTACCCCAAATTCTATCTGGACAAATGGTGCTGAAGTAGCTATATTTTGCCTCTGTTTTTGGAGGGAAGGTGATATAGTAGAAAGTACAATGGCTTCTAATGTCAAAGGACCCTGGGTTCAAATTCCAACTTTGATGTCTAAAAAGTATGTCCTTGGGAAAATCATTTAACCTCCCTGTACCTCAGTTTCCTCTTCTGTTGAAAGAGGGGCTTAGCCAAGATGACCTCTGAGGTCCCTTCATGATCCAGAATAAAAGTTCTTACCCTGGGGTCCACAGACCCCTAAGGTGTTCATAGATGTTTCAGGGGATCTGTGAATATGGATGGGAAAAATTAAATCTTTATTTTGATATAATTGGTTTCCCTTGTAATCCTATGAATTTTGCTTTATTCATTTAAAAACTTTATAAGAGAAGGAGTCTCTAGAATTTACCTGGCTGCTATAGTGTGTATTTATGTTTGTGTTTGTGTGTGTGTGACACAAAACAGTAAAGAACTCCTGCTGTACATAATGATTCCATCATTCTACTTCAATACTTTCTCACATTATAACTGTGAAACTTTGCATAACTCTTTAAGGGTCATGCAACCTACCAGAGTCCCCAGACTTGAAGAAGGAGAATGGCAAACAAGTTAAAATAGATGAGATGTCCTACGATTAATATAAGAAACTGCCATCTTGAAGGACAGGCTCTCAACCATCACTAAGAAACTATCATACTCCATTATACAAATTTATACAAATTTTAATTTTTGCTTAAAAATCAGTTACTCACATTGGACCTGAGGCGGAGGCTAGGTATGTTTACTTTGAGATTTCCTTCTTAGATTTCTCTTCTGAATGGGAAGGACACTGGGTTTGGAAATATATTTAGACATAGGTCAGTAAACCTCAGGTTGCCTACATGCCTCCTTCTCATCATTAGAGGAACACTCCTCGTGCTTATTTCTCAGCCTGCAGAGATATAGCTGAATATATCTTCAAGTAAAGGGAGACAATGTGTAAGGAATAAGACATTGCCTCAATCAGGATGGGAAGCCCCTCCCCCCCTTCACAAAATCAGAATCACAGGATGTCGAGCTTTGCAGGATTTAGAAATGGAAGGGACCCTAGAGATCTTCAAGGGCAATCACTTCATTTTGCTGATGACATATGTTAACAGGAAATATATGAAGTCTCATATTCTTGTCTAAGGAGATTATTCACATTAGCAGTAGTTGGAGAGAAAGGTGCATTAGGTGGTCAAAAACTGAAAAATGTTTTCTTGTTTTTGTGGGTTTTAAAAAAATATTTCTTTTACTTCTTTATTTTTTGTTACATTTGACTTCTAAGTTGTTTCTTTTCCTCCTTCCCAACTCTGCACTAGAGAAGATCAAAATTTGACACACATATATACGTGAAATCATACAACACATAGTTTCATATATCAGTTCTTTCTCTGGAGGTGGATAGCATCTTCTTTCATAAGCCCTTTGTAGTTGATTTGAGTATCCATATAACTCAAAAAAATGTTTTCAAACATATATGAGGCCCAGTGACATTAAGTGACTTAGGGTCACAGAACTATAGATTTAGCACTGGAAAGAACTGGAGGGCATCTAGTTGTAGTGGAGAGGGTAGGCTTAGAGTCAGGAAGATCTGGGTTCAAATTCTTCCTCAGACACTTAGTAGCTATATGGCTTTGGGAAAGTCACTTAACCTCTCTGGGCCTCAGTTTCTTCATCTGTAAAAAGAGGGGGTTGTACTGGGCTCTTTGAAGTCACTTCCAACTCTAAATCTCTGATCCCAGGACTGTAGTCAGCCCATCACACTTTATAGAGAAGTTCTGACAAGTTAAGTAATTTGTCCAGGGTCACATAACTAGTAAATTGGCCGAGATGATATTTGAACCCAAATTTTGATGATTCTGTATCCTGTAATATTTTATTTATTTCACATGTATTCTATATAAACCTCTATATTCTATATGTATTCTATCTAATACATGTAATACACATATATTCTATATAAACTTCTATGTTTTTTAAAAAAACTTTTGTTAATATCTTATTTTTTATACCATTTAAACTTCTTCCAGTCTTTATCTCCCATTCCTTCCCTTAGAGCTGTCCCGAGTTACAGATAATATTTTTAAAGAAAAAAGAAAAAGAAGAAGAGAAAACATCAGCAAAAATGATCAGCATATTAAAAAAGTATGAAAATATATGCAATGTTTCGTATCCTTGGACTTCCCACCTATGCAAAGGAGTGGAAAGGGATGGGTGGTCTCTCCTCATATCTCTTCTTTGGGACCATGCAAAAATATACGTACATGTTGTCTTGCCTGATGGAGTGTAAGCTCCTTGAGGGTAGGGATTCTTCCTTCTTTCTTTCCTTACTTCTTCCTTTCTCTCCCTTTTTCTTTCTTTTTTCTTCCTTCTTTCTTTCCTTCCTTTCTTCCTTTCTTCCTTCCTTCCTTCCTTCCTTCCTTTCTTTCTCTTTCTTTCTTTCTTTCTTTCTTTCTTTCTTTCTTTCTTTCTTTCTTTCTTTCTTTCTTTCTTTCTTTCTTTCTTTCCTTCCTTCCTTCCTTCCTTTCCTTCCTTCCTTCCTTCCTTCCTTCCTTCCTTCCTTCCTTCCTTCCTTCCTTCCTTCCTTCCTTCCTTCCTTCCTTTCTTTCTTTCTTTCATTCTCCCTTTCTTATCTGCATCCCCAATGCCAGACACATAATAAATTCTTATTGATTGATTGATAAAGCACACTGGTTCCTAAGTTGAGATCAAGTAGTTTGGAATAGTCAGTCATACCTTTGGGACAGCCACCTTCTCCTTTTGTTTTCTGCTCTCAGTGTGGTTGCTTTCAACTTTACATTCTTTCTAATTCTCCCCTTTTTCCTCCTTTTCTCTTTTCTTTCTTTTATTGTTCAACTTCCAGTGACACTAACACAGCTTTCCTCCCCTTCCCTCCTCCAAGGCACGGTCTGAGTACATCATTGACACCTAATAAATAACAAAACAAAGACCACCCTGGGGGATGAGTGTTATACCTCCCCCTTATTGCCTTCCTTTTTTACTTTTCTCTTTATAAGACTGGCAAGGCCTGGTTTTAATTATATTTTAAAATTAATTAACAGAGCATTCCTGATAGGCAGAATTAGTGCTTATACTGTAGTTAATGTTAGGAAAGCTCCTTGAGCTTCTAGAGGGAGGGCGCCACATCTGTCTACCTCCAAGAGCTGCAGGAGTGGTGGATAGTTAAGCACTTTGTAGCAGCTACACGGTGCAGTAGATAGAGCACAGAGTCTAGAGTCAGGAATACCTGAGTACAAATCTGACCTCAGATATTTACTAGCTTTGTGACCCTGGGCAAGTCACTTAACCATGTTTGCTTCCATTTCCTCATCTGTAAAATGGGCTGAAGAAGGAAATGGCGAATCACTCCAGTATCTTTGCCAAGAAAACCCCAAGTGGGGTCACGAAGAGTCAGACAGGACTGAAATGATTAAACAACAACAACAAGCACTTTGTAAATCATAAAGTCCAATATAGGTGCAAGGTATCATTAGGGATTCTATTGCCCCTATAGCTGTCCCAGTTGGCACTTTCCTGGGAGGGAAGTGGTGCTGAAATGACTTGCCCTAAACCACAGGCAAAGTCAGAGTTGGACCCAGAATTGGAAATTAACAGGTTTCCAAGCCTACTAATGTGATTTTTTTTTACTTCTTGCTCAGTAATGACCCAAACATCAGCCCAGTGCTCAGCAGCTTCCAAAAAGAGGGAACTGAACCAGATGGCCTTGAGGTCCCTTCAAGCTCCAAATCTAAGATCTTCAGTATACTTCCAAAGGGGAAGAGCGTGGAAGAAGGGAGAGAAGAGAAAGAAGGTAGAGGAAGGAGCGGTGGATGGGGGAGGACAGTGCAAGGACCAGGAGAAAAAAAGAGAAGAGAGGGAAGGAAGGAAGGAAGAAAGGCATATGATCATAGATTTGAGTCAGAAGGTATGTTAGAAGCCTTCTAGTCCAACCTCATTTTTCAAATGAAGAAACTGAGGCCCACAAAGGTGAAATTATTTGTCAAACCAGAAATAAGTGGCACTATAAGGATTTGAACCAATTTCTGATTTTGGGCAGTTAGATGATACAGTCTGTTGGCCTGGAGTCAAGAAGACTTGAGTTCAAATCCAGCCTCAGACACTAGCTGTGTGACTCTAGGCAAATCACTCAACCCTATTTGCCTTATTTTCCTCATATATAAAATGAACTGGAGAAAGAAATGGCAAACCATGCCAGTATCTTTGCCAAGGAAATCCCAATTGGGGTTACAAAGAGTCAGATATTACTGAAAAATAACTGAACAACTTCTGATTCTAAATCCACTGCTTAAAGAAGGAAGAAAGAGGAAAAAAGAAGGGAGGGAGGGAGAGGAGGAGGAAAAAGGAAGGAAAACAATGTCTTCTTCTGTGTTTTGACAGGTCTGCCAAAATCAATTGTCAATGAAAAAGGTCCTTTTCCCAAGCTGCCCATGCCATCCTCGTTCCATCCATTGGATGAAGGTTAAGAATTCCTGGTCTAATCTAAAGAGTAGATTGTACTTCTATCATTCTTGTTCTTTTAGGCTTATGAAAATTGGATGCTACAACTTTCTCCTTGGCACATCTCCAATGTATTAGCCTCCCCACCCACTCCCTCACTCCCTGAGGAGGCAAGTTGGAAGACAGCAGTGGGAAGTGAGATTTCAGAAATAGAGAATGGAATGGGAAATCTCTTTGTGGGAAGCTGGAGTGTACTCTGGAGGTTGAAGACCAGTTGGTTAAGGTAAAGCACAGGGACTGCACATACTAGTGTGAGACATCCAAAAAGTTCTCCCACTCTCCCACAGTTTACACCCTGTTCACTCAGAGTAAACGAACAAATGCTGACCTTGAAGAAGGTGTAAGAACTGAACCCATGGGAGGAGGGGAGGTTGGATGAGATAATCTCAAAGGTCCCTTTCAGCTCTAAAATGTTCTGATTCTACCATTCAGTGCATGATCTTCAATGAAATGAAAAAGCATTTTTATTTCCTTTTTTTTCTGGGGGAGGGAGAGAAATGTCATATACTCTCTAAATATTCATTGGAGATGGAAGGAAAATGTAACTCCTTATCAAAGGCCATGGTCACTCTGGCTTGCCTGGGCACAGTGGTTCACAGTTAGCAAAAGACTTTAAGACAGCTAGGTGGCATAGTGGATGGAGCATTGGGTCTGGAGTCAGGAAGATTCATCTTCCTGAGTTCAAATCCAGCCTCAGACACTTACTAGCTGTGTGATCCTGGCCAAGTCACTTAATCCTGTTTGCCTCAGTTTCCTCATCTGTAAAGTGAACTGGAGAAGAAAATGACAAACCACTCCAATATCTTTGCCAAGAAAATCCCAAATGGGGTCACAGAGAGCCAAACACAATTGAAACAACTGAACAACAACAACAATAACAACAACAACAAAATACTTTCACCTCCATGATTCAAGTCAGCAGGTTCATGCTATGTATCAGGCACTGTGCTAGGTTTTGGGGCTACAAAGACAAATGTGACACAGCCCCTGTTCTCAAGGAGCAAAAACACAACAACTCTGTGAAGAAGGTTGGGGCAGCTATTAGTATTTCCGTTTTATAGGGGATAAACTGAGGCCCAGGGAGGCCCCATCACACTGCTAGTAAGTGGGGAAGCTGGTATTTTTACTCTAAGGCCAGGTAGGGTTCTTTTGGCTACATCCACTACCTCTTAATGCCTAATAATCCACAATTTGGATGAGGGAGGCTGGCCTCCTGTGCCAAGTGATACATGACAAACCAATGCTGTACCAGCAACCTCGGGCTCGTGGATGGGAGGCCTGTTCAATAAACACTATTGAGAGGAAATGTGCCTGAGATGGGCCACTATGTTTCCTGTTCTCTTTGTTCTCCCCAGAATTAATTTCTCCTTCCAGAGAAAGATTTCGTTTTCAGAAGATGATGCCCTCTCTAGTGAGCTTTCCCTCACAGTCATGGCAAAAAAACAAATTAGTCAAAGGAACAATGTGACCTCCTTCAAACAATCTGTCCCTAGTGTGCTCTGACTTCTTTACTGAGCTCTCTCTTAGAACTAGTGAGGTGTGGGAACAGTATTGAACAGAAGGAGCTAAGGCGCGTACTTCAGAGAGGTGGGGTACCCAAACACTGTGCTTGGCATTTAAATCCTTACACAATTTACCTTTCCAGACTTATTCCATGTATCTCCATGTCAAATACTCTACATTCCAGTCAATCAGCCTATTTGCTATTCTCTGGACTCAGCTTTGTTTCAACCACCAACTACAAGTACTTTGCTGTTGTTCTTGTTGTTAAGTTGTTTTTTAGTCATGTCCAACTCTCTGTGATCCCACTTGGTGTTTCCTTGGCAGAAATCCTGGAGTGGTTTGCCATTTCCTTCTCCAGCTCATTTTCCAGATGAGGAAACTGAGGCAAACAGGGTTAAGTGACTTGCCCAGCGTCATACAGCTAGTGAATCCAGTGAGATTGGATTTCAACTCACGAAGATGAGTTTTCTTAATTCCGGGCATAGCACTCTATCCACTGCACCACGTAGCTTCCCTAGTCTCCCACCTATCTTAGTCCTTACCTCCTTTCAAAAATGCTCTGCCTTCAAGATCCTGGACTCTTTAAATTTCTCTCTGATTATTTCCACCTTTCCCTGTTCCTTACTCTTCTCATACCTCTTTATAGCCTTCATTGTGACCCCTGGTCCCTCAAATCCTCTCTGTTCTCCCAGTCTTATGAATCATGTGATAGCTTCTCTTTTGCCCCTACTCATTCTTAACCTATGGTCAGTTATGTTGTGCCCTGGATATGTGTCACTTTCCTAGGCCAGAGGGAAGGCCAATTCATGTCTCAGGCAGAGGAGGTGGGGCCAAATTCAGAGGGAAATTAGTTTATAGTGAAATTCTAGGCAGGGTATCTGTGGACCACCAAATCCAAGGGACTAAAAGGTTTACAAAGGCTGGTTGTTGGAGCAGGCTCCATTGGGAATTGGGAAATGGGCCAGAGATTAAAAAGCAAAAACAGAGGAAGCTGTGGAGTTGGGCACTTGTCTGATTCTCCATCTGATCTGTTCAAATTTGGGGCTCTTTATGGTAGTTCCTTAGCTTCTCCATGTCCTGATGTGCTGCCTGGTCATGATGGGGGCTTCCACAGCTGCTGCCATTGGGCCATGAATCCTCACAGTTAAGGGCATCCTCCCCCAATTTGCCACCATGTCTGCTCCCATAACTCTCAACTCCTACCATGCATTTTTCAACTCCAGTTTCCAACATCAACTTCAAAAAATATTTCCTAAACACCTACTATGTGTAAGGCACTGGTGATACCAAGACAAATAATGAAATGCCCTCTGATGTCAAGGACCTTAGAGTTTACTGAGGCAATATAACACACAGCTAGGTAAATTGAGGAGGGCAATAGTAAACTGTCAAATGCTGCTGGAAGAAATGAAATTGTAATGACTGGGTTCGCTGCTGATTGATGCTACTCAACCTTCTCTAGAGTTTCATTTCTGCATGTTAATTCTTTTATTTACTCCACTACTCAATAAACTCCCAGTGGCTTCCTATTACTTCTAGGGTCAAATATAAACTCCTCTGGCATTTAAAGTCTTTATAACCTGACTTCTTTCTACTTTTCCCAGTCTTTTTACAAGTTACTCCCTTTCACACATTATATGGCTAAGTTATATTGGTCCATTTGCTGTTTCCTACCCATGATGCTCTCTCTAGATTCAATCTCCATTCCTCTTCACTGGCTGTCCTTCCATGACTGGAACACTCTCTTTCCTTATGTCTACTCCTGGTTTCCTTCAAAATTTAGCTCAAATGCTACCTTCTGCAGGAGACCTTTCCTGATCTCCTCTGGCTAATAGGCCTTTCCCCTCTAAAGTAATCTTCCATTCACTTGGTACGTATATTGTTTATACCTATTCATGTAGATGTTGTCTCCTCCATTAGAATATAAGCCCCTTGAGGGCAGGCACTCTTTTTGCTTTTTCTCTGTATCCTTAGCACTTTACATAGTCTTTGGCAAATAGCAAGCACTTAATAATAATGTTTGTTGATTATTGATCGATTGACTAATTCTGAGTCTTCATCACACTCTCCATAATGACTGTTTCTGAATTACAAAATTACAGAAAGTGAGAGTTGGAATGGACCCTGCAGGTCACCTAATTCAGCCTGTATCCTTTACAACCCTAGCTAACAAGAAGTTATCCAGTCTTCACTTGAGAACTTTTTTTTTAAGGCAATTGGGGTTAAGTGACTTGCCCCGGTGACAGCTAGCAAGTGTCGAGTGTTTGGTCTGAGGCTGGATTTGAACTCAGGTCCTCCTGACTTCAGAGCTGGTGTTCTACCCACTGTGCCACCTAGATGCCCCTACTTGAGGACTTCTGATGGAGATTATTCTACCCCCTGTTGAGGGGGAAGACTAGAGATCATGTCATAGAGGGTTAGACTACAGGAACTGGAGCTATTCGGTCTGGAAAAGAGAAGACTTGGAGGGATATGATAACTGACTTCAGAAATCAGACTCCTGATTGGCCTCACAGGACATAACAAACTAGAAGCAATTGGTAGAAGCTGCAGAAAGGCAGATTCCATATTGATGTGACATAAATCATATCACTTATATAATTAAAACTCTGCAAAAGTGGAGTGGGATACTCTGAGAGGTGGTAGATTTCCAGATGGTTTTTTCCAAGCAAAAAACTAGGTGAATAACTACTTGTCAGGGCATTTCAGTTCATTCTACACAAAACCAAACTGAGTTCCAGCAAGGTTAATTGACACATCCAAGGTCACACAGATAGCAAGAGAGCCAGGATTTGAACCCCGGTCTTTGGACAACAAATCCAGAGCCTATATGTACTTATATCTGGCCTCAGACACTTCCTAGCTGTGTAACCCTGGGAAGGTCACTTAACCCTGTTTGCCTCAGTTTCCTCATCTGTAAAATGAGCTGGAGAAGAAAATGGCAAATCACTTCAGTCTTTACCAAGAAAATCCCAGATAAGATCGCAAAGATCAGACACCACTGAAAAATGACCAAACAACAAATATATAATTATACCATACCGTACTCCAATATGTTATAAGATGTATGAGAGCACAACCTTTGTTGTGTCAGTATGTGCAATTTCTGTCATGTAGCATGCTCCCTTGCACATAGGAGGTGCTTAATAAATATTGACTGGATTCAATTGTCCCCCACCCTGGCTTCATGGCCATCAGGCACTTCTGAGATGCTGTTGCTTTCTCCTTCCCCAAAGATCCTGCAGTTAAAAATGTGATCACTAGAGGTCCCATCAAGACAATGATTGTCCAGCAAAATACCAAATCCAAACCACAGAATGGAAAAGGACACAGGACAACCCTTAAATCCCCTCGTGTGTGCCTAGTGAGTGCAAATAGAAGCATTTGTGTGAGGGGAAGAGCTCAGTGATCTTGTTCTTAACCAGAACGGGGTTTGGTTCTACGAATTCCTGGTTCCATGCAAAAAAATGATCAGCAGGCTGACTAGGTATGCTTGGTTTGTTCAGGGATAGCATCACCTCCCCCAAATAATATTAGCGTTATTGTCACAGGAGAAATGGGAGGAACAGGACACTTGCTTGAAGGGTTTGTATTTTTCCCCCATTTTAATAGCAGTAAAACAAAAAGATGGAACGAGTGGGGAAATTACTAAGTTGTATGCGCAGAGGGTGAGGGCGAGTTCCTTCTCCGTTACTGCCACGTCCCAAAGTATCCTTCATGTGACTGAGTAATGCTGACTGTCAGAGATAATAAAGGGAGGTTTGAAGAGGCAGCATTTCTCATCTGGCTGTACTCTGCTTTAAGTCAAGCCTGATAGATGAAAACCTGGATTTACAAAGGTGATGAATTAGTGTGATTCTTTGCTTTACAAAAAAAAAAAGAGATTCACCATAGGGACTTATTTTAAAAGCAAGTTACTTCAATGCATTTAACATAGGATTCAGTTCTAAAAAAATATTGACTTATATGTAACTTTTGGGGAATATGCCAACAGTTCAAAGTAAGGGATATTCATATTTCTCTCTCTATATATTTGCAATTTATTAAAAAAAAAGTCTCTCCCACCTCCTCTCTTTCCCTACTCCTCTTTCTTTCTCTCTTTCTCTCTCTCTCTTTCCTCCCTCCCTCTCTTTCCCCCTCCCTCTCTCTTTTCCTCCTCCTCCTCTTTCTTTTTCTTCTTTCTCTTTTTTTCTCTCTCTCCCTCCCTCTCTTTTTCCCTTTCCCTCTCCCCGTCTCTCTCCTTCTACTGCCCCATGTTTGTTGATTCTCATTTCAAGGATCTTACTAGTGAAGTACAGGGAACATCAAGGTTTCTCCATAGGTGACTCTCGTTTTGGATGGATTATCTGTCTAACAGCTACAACTCCATGCTTTCCATTATCTCTATAGAGAGGCTCAATCTTTTAAAATATCAAGTCTTATATTCCTTAATATTGAGAGTCAACAGTACGAGAAACATCTAAGTTCTTATAAACGTGACATTTTACAGATCATTTAGTTGAAACTTTCCATTTTTACAGATGTGGAAACTCAGGTTTAGAGAAATGAAGTGGCTTTCTTAAGGTCACACAGGTAGAGCCAGAACTAGAACCCAGATTTCCTGATCTTCAGTTCATTGCTCTTTCTACCAAATCTTTCTACTGTCTTTTAAGGGTCACTCCAAGAAGTGGCAAGGAATGGCGATAAATTGGAAAAAAGTACTGGAAAGCGGGTAACGAGAGCTTCTCTCATGGGCTAGCCTGTTTGCTGATTTAGCTGTGTGACTTTGAGTAAGTCACTGAGCATCTCTGGGCTGCAGTTTCTTCATCTGTAAGATGATGGCTATGGACTCTGGCATTTTCTCTTTTTCTCGTAAATCAAAGAGGACCCTGTGTCCCCCAGTGATAGTGGTCTTTTAAGTGCAGATTACTTAGGAGAATGCAACTGAAAACCTCATCTGAATTCTCTTTATTACACATCCCAAACTTCTGTGAGGGCTTAAGAAAAGGTGATAGTGGGGCAGCTAGGTGGTGCAGTGGCCTTGGAGTCAGGAGGACCCTGAGTTCAAATCTGGCCTCAGACTCATAACACTTTCTAGCTGTGTGACCCCGGGCAAGTCACTTAACCCCAGCTGCCTCACCAAAAAAAAAAAAAAAAAAAGAAAAGAAAAGCTGATAGTTCTAACCAAGAAACACTTTTTCCATTTTTATAGATGAGGCTCATTGCTGAAGTATTGTTGAGGTACCAAATATTTGAAGAGAGAATCATAATTTAAACGCTCAGGGTGAGCGCATATTTAAAATAACCTTATGGTAAATTCTTTGATAAAGTGAGGAATACTCTTCTCCCCAAATGATCTATTTTGTAAAAATGAATTTATAAAATCCTTATTTGGGAATATGTAGGGCTATCCATGACTTACAATACCTTACTTTAAAATGGCCCATTCACATAGATCGGGAGCATGGGAGGGGAACCTGCGGCCTTGAGGCCACACGTGACCCTCTAGGTTCTCAAGTGCGGCCCTTTAACTGAATCCAAACTTCACGGAGCAAATTCCTTAATAAAAGGGTTTGTTCTGTAAAAGTTGGACTCAGTCAAAAGGCCGCTCCTGAGGACCTAGAAGGTCATATATGGCCTGGAGACTGCAGGTTCCCTACCCTGGATCAGGGTCTTTTGTGTCATGGACCCTTTGATATTCTGGTGAATCCTATGGACTCCTCAGAACAAAGTTTTTAAATACACAAAATAAAATTCATAATATCACAAAGGAAAACAGTTCACAGACACTAGATTAAGAATTGCTGATATAGATGGTTGTTGACTCTGTCCTGATTTCTTCCCCCTCCTCCCCAACTCACGACTGAACCTACCATGGAGGTCCTGTGGGAAAAAAAAAATGAGTTTTTAAGGAACTTATTACTTAGGATAAAAATAACAGTAACAATAGATTTGCAAACTGCTTTATAAGTATTATCTCATTTTATCTTCACAGGGAGATGCTATTATTATGTCTACTTTATAGATGAGAAAACTGAGGGAGGCAGAAGTTAAGTGACTAGTCCAGGGTCACACTGCTTATAAGCATTTGAGGTCATATTTGAATTCAAGTCTTCCTGACTCTAGGTTGAGCACTCTTTTCACTGTACCTAGTTGCTTAAGTAAAAGTGAAAGGAAAGAGAATAAGCATTTATAAAGTACCTACTATGTGCCAGGTACTGTGCTAGGTACTTTTTACAGTATTATCTCATTTGAGCCTCACAACAACCTTGTGAAGTAGGTCCTGTTGCCATCCTCAATTTATAGTTGAGGAAACTGAGAAAAATGGAGGTCAAGTGATTTGCCCAGGGTCACAGAGTTAGTAGGTGTCTGAGGCTGGATTTGAATCCAGGTCTTCCTGACTCCAGAACCCAGCACACTTTCCAGTGTGCCAACTCACTATTTCTAAGAGAAAAAGCTGGAATAGAATAGGGGAGCTAAACATCAGGTCAGACTGCCAGGCAGGACTGACTGGACTGTGGGAGATTTCTGCCTCCCTCTCCCTTGCATCAGTGGTTGATTTTGGGTTAACAAAGCAATCTCCCTTTGGAAATTTAAATATCTGTGGACTGGTTAAGAACCCATCTGTGTGAATCAGTTCAGTCTGATTGCTTTCCTTCTGACACCTCGCTAAGATGAGGGAATGGGATTTGTGATTGGGAAAGGCAGAGGTTGGCAATTTTGGATCATGGGTAGGCTCCGACCTGCTGTCATGGTGGGTGTCAAAACACAGCCCATGAGCCAAATGACATTCCTATCAGATTTTAATGTACTGATGTATTAATAAAAAAAGAAACATAAATGTGTGGTTTTCTAAGTCAATATTTGGCCTACAGGGATCCTTACATATAGTTTAGGGGTCCTTGTTTCTATCTGCCTTTGACACTGTTGGTTTAGAGCAGTATGAGGGTGTGGGATGTAGGGTGAGAAGGATGTCAGGTGAAGGGTACAGAAAGGGAGCGAAAAGGATAACAAAGACCAACGGTCCGTTTCAAAATTGCGCATGGGAATCTGCACCCAGAAAAGCAAGGGGAGACTGTACCATGTGGCTCTCTGTTCCCTGACTTGTACCATTACAGTGCAGTTGTATCATGGGTTAAATTGGCTTGTGTGGGCTAACTGCATAATTTAATCACCATTTAAAATGTTTATATATAGGAAAAAATGTAATCTGAATTCCAAAGGACAGACTTACAAACAAATTTCTGTAAAGCAGCATATGATACATGGAGCCCTAAACTTAGAGACAGAAAGAACCTGGAAGATCTAGATTCAAAGCCCACGTCAGACACTTACTAGTTGCGTGACCCTGGACAAGTCACTTAAAGGCTTCATGCCTCAGTTTCCTCATCTGTAAAATGAGGGGGTTGGACTTTGCGGCCTCTAATATCCCTTTCGGCTCAAAACCTATAATCCTAGAGCAACTTTTTCCTAAATTGGGGAGAGCCTATATAAATCCTCAGAGGGGATTTTTTTGATTTGGCTTAATGTGTTCCCCATTTTAAGTAGAATCAAGGAACATTAGAAAGATTTATGTGTGTTTGTGTGGGAAGCTCAGACAATGCTTTCTCTCTCTGGGTGTCTCTGGCTTTGAATCTATCTCTATCTCTCTGTCTGTTTCTGTCTCTCTTCTGATTATATATATATATATATATATATATATATATATATATATATATATAT
>NW_020954608.1:12027477-12049834 GCF_900497805.2 Vombatus ursinus
TATATATATATATATATATATATATATATATATATATATATATATATATATATATACCGATTGTGACACTGGGTAAGCCATTTAATCTCCCAGGAGCTAAAAGGAAATTTTCTAAAGCTCTAAACTGCAGAACAGGGGCTAATCTTCATCCATACCATATGTTCCCTTTCTGGGAATTTTCTATACCAATGAATTCTGAAATCATAGGTTTAGCTTTTTATACATATAATGTGTACTTACACACATATAAAAACGCACACACAAATATACATGTGTATTATATGTATGTATATATACATATATACATACATATACACATATAGATACATAAATATGTATGTCTATTTTCGTTAAGACTTGTTAGTTTGCTGATACAGGGAACTCCTGGTGTGGTCACTTTTCCCATTGGTATGGTTCTGCAACTCATCTCGAATGTATTATTGTCTTAGAGAGTTTCCTGAAGAACTGAGCTGTTAAAGAGATTTGTCCATGGATACACCCCCAGGTTTTCCTGACTCCAAGGCTGACCCTTTTTCTATCTTATCATGTTGCTTCCCACTGACTGATAGAAGGTAAATAAATGAAAAGAAATACACATTCTCCACAGCTCATTTTGGCCCTGTTAACGTGATATATCTATGTATTTAAATACATATGTTTAAATGTTCATATAGCATCTACCCTTACAAAGAATCATAAAGTAATCCACCTTTGGGATAGAAGCCTCTATAAGAGCATACCACATACCATTTTGTACACAATGATCAGCTGCATGAAGAAGATTGTATGATATGTATCCACACTATGGAGAAGTATGTCGCAGTGAGCAGCAAGGAACACAAGAGCAGAATTCTAAGGAAGGTTGATGTGGGGGGGCTTGTTGTCAAAAGACAATAACCATACACAACCCCAAGGGATTATGGGCCCGTCCCCCCCTCCCCACCTCATTCAGGAGGTGCCAGGCTTACAGCTGCAAGCACTTTGGCTCTTACACACGTGCCAGGGATTGCTGGAGAGGGATTATGCCATTAAAAAACACACATAAAATTAGGAACATAGACGCAGTATCTATTGCTTAAAAGCAGTGGACGGCTCATGCTCTCCAAGCACCAAGCGCCTAATGCAGGAATCTCAGGAGAAAAGCAGAAAGAACATGCAGGCTAATTAAGCAGAAGCATACAAAACAGTGTAGCCCCCAGGGGCGCCATGCTCACACTTACATGATTTAGTCTCATACTACCTTAGTTTGTTTTAAGCATTTCCATCATCTGAGAGGTTAGGAGGGAAAAACAGAATGGTTAAGGTAAAATAAATAGAGATCTCACACAGTGTTTTTTTTTTTCCTTTAAGGTTTTTAAAAACAACCAGCTCATTTCTGGGGCATCCTATACAAAGTGTGAAAAGGTAAGAGAATAGAAAATTGCCTGTGGTTTCTCCAGACAACAGTAGCCTAACCAGAGGCACAGAACTTATGGAAAGTCTAGGCTTTGGAGTGATTCACAGATAGCCCAAGAAACCAAGGAGAGAAGCCGAGATGCTTGGGAGAAAAACATCAGATTAGAAATGAACAGGTTTGAGCAACAGTTCTATAGGAAATCGCTACAGGTTAACAGTGTTCAGGCCTCACTTTACACAGCAGGAATAATTTTAGATATAGGGTTATCAGGAAAGCTTTCTCAGAGGCCTTTGAAGAAAGATGGACAGAAATTGATGACAAACTTGGTTTATTTCATGTAGATCACGTTGGGCTATGTATATATTATAATATAGTGCATTGATCTTCAGATTATTATTGACTGACCCTTATGAAATTGAGAGGCAGCATGGGCTAGGAAAGGACCAGCCTTGGAGTCAGGACAATCAGGGTTTGAATTTCTCCTTTGACACATACTAGCTGGCCAAATCACTTAACTTTTATGTGCCCCAGGCAGCTCTAAGATTATGAATTACACACAAGTGGCCTATCTGGATAGGTGAAGGGAGATTACACATCCGGAGTTCCCCGTGCCAATCCTGGGTCCAGACCACCCTCCACCAATCCCCATAAATGCTTTCAATTAGAACTTAAAGAATCACTGAAGAAAGAGGCAGTCAGTCCTAGGGTGTAAAACAGGGGTGGGGAACCTGGGGCCTCGAGGCCACATATGGCCTTCTAGGTTCTCGGATGCAACCTTTTGACTGAGTCCAAGTTTTACAGAATAAATCCTTTCATTAAGGGGATTTTTTTCTGTGAAGTTTGGATTCAGTCAAAGGGCTGCACTTGAGGACCTAGAGGGCCACATGTGGCCTGAGGCCACAGGGTTCTCCACCCCTGATTTTGCTAATCAAAATCTAGCAAGATAATAAACTTTTTTCCTATACCCTTTTTGGATCTGTTCTGATCAGTCTGATCACGTGGGGCTGTAAAGACAACCTTAGGATTCCTTCTTTCTCACATACTACCTGTACCTATGAGGTCTCCCTCAGTTTTTCAGGGACAGTTGGGCAATACAGGGCAGATGCCAGTTTTATCTCGGGCCTGCCAGTTATGGTAACCACAGCATGTGAACAGTTTGTAGGGGGTTGGTAGGCCTTAATCGTGGCCAGCATCTGCCCTCTGGGTTAGCACTGCAATTTAAGCTTTCAGTAGGCTCCTATTAAGAGTGGCCAACCTCTCACCCGTGCTTGAAAATAACATGACTCTCCTGTCTAATGCTTGTGTGTGATGGAAAGTCAATAGCTGAGGTGAACTTTCATTTTTCATAGACACTATTTATTTGTATGCATTACTCTGTGTTAATATGCAGTACTCAAAGTTTCCGCATTATAAAATTGTCAGCAGTATTATTTGTTTCTGTAAGAGAGTGTTTTAAAGATACATTTTCATTTTACCTTCGTTATTGATTAACTCATACTTACATATGTAAAATGGCCTTTTTAAGAAGGTTCCTTGTTTAAAGCCTAGCATTAAATATATAGCCTTTTGCAAATGGGCTTCCTGCTACTGAGAGTTTTTATGACTTGCAAGCTGAGTATCAGTCAACAAGTGTGGTACAGAGGTCAAAGAAGCTAATTCAGTCTTCAACAGGGTTAAGAGAAGGAGATTGTCCAGGACTAGGAGGGCGAATGGTATTAAGAGTCTCTTGGTACTCAGCCCTAGTTAGATTACATTTGGAGTGTTGTGTTTAGTTTTGAGCACCAAAGTTTAGGAGCACATTGGTAAGTTGGACAGTATCCAAGGAGAGTAACCAAGAGGGTGAAAGGGCCTTAAGATAGTGCCTTGTGAGGAGCCCTTGAAAGAAGTAGACATATTTAGTCTGAGGAAAAGGAAAGTTAGGAGAAATATGATGACTTTCCTCAAGTATTTTAATTGTTATCCTGTAGAAGAGGGTTTATAATTTATTCTTCTTGTTCTCAGAAGGTAAAAGTAGGATCCAGGGGAGAAGGTTGAAGAGAGGCAGGTTTAGGTTTGATGTCGAAAACAACTGAAAAGGATCAGCTAGATGGTGCAGGGGAAAGAGCAGCAGACCTGGAGTCAGGAAGATTCATCTCTCTGAGTTCAAATCTGGCCTTGGACTCTTACTAGCTGTGTGACCCTGGGCAGGTCACTTAACTCTGTTTGCCTCAGTTCCTCATCTGTAAAATGAGTTGGAGAAGGAAATGGCAAATCAGTCCAGTATCTTTGCCAAGAAAACCCCCAAAGGGGTCAGGAAGAGTTACTGGACATGACTGAACAACAACAATTGAAAAGGAATGACTTCTCAACAAGTAGATCTGTCCAAAGGTGGAGTAGGCTGTCTTGAGAGGTAATAAGTCTCACCCTTTTTTAAATCAATTTTTTTTCAATGAACAAACTCTTTTCTCTCCCTCCTATATCTTTTCTGTCCCCCAGAAAAACCAAACCTGTGTAATAAATATGCATAATAAAGTAAAACAAACTACTGTGTTGCACATGTCCAAAAACATATGTTTCAGTCTGCACACTGAGTCTATCATCTCTCTGTTAAGAGGTAGGTAGCATGCTTCATCATTAGTCCTCTGGAATCAGGGCTGGTCGTTTTGCTGATCCGGAGTTCTTAAGTCTTTCAAAATCATCAGTTTTTACAGTGATGTTGTTACTGTAGAAATCAATCTGTTCTGCTCCCTCCATTCTGCATTGGTTCATTTCAGTTTTCCCAGGTTTCTCTGAAACTATGCCTTTCATTGTTTCTTATGGCACAATATTATTCCATTATTATAGTTCATATGCTATAATTTGTTCAGCCATTCCCCGACTGATGAGTACTAGTGGTTACCTTTTGATAGAAATCTTCAAGCAAAGACTGGGTGACCACTTGTAAAGTATTTGTGGGGGAGATTCCTGTTCAGGTATGCATTGGACTAGACAACCTCTTGGGTTCCTTCTAGCACTGAGATCCTATGATTTTGTGACACTCATTTCTAGCTTATTTCCATCTCTTCATATGTCCATTTCAAGTATCTTTTTTCTAGCCCCACTTATCTGCTTTCCTTGTTTTGGGATTTTTCTACTTCTTTTTATTCTATCCCTTAGTCCCTTGCTTGATTTTGTCACTTTTCAGTGGCCTAGGAAGCTTTTGAATGACACCAGTCCCCGGATCTCTTTCTGTAGCCTGTCCTTCTACCCACCCTTTCGCAAGAGAATGGACAGTTGACTTGGCGATTGTTTGGAAGTGATAGATTGAAATGACTAATGTTTTGAGACAGAAGACAGGACATAAGAGCCAACCTGCCCAGCTTAAAAAAGAAAAGCCTTTTAGACTTTTAGGCTGGCAAAATGAAGACAATGTTTGACTGTATGGAAATAAAAATCCATCCCAAGCCAAATCCTCCTTGAAATGAGCAGCAGACAGCTAGGCTGTAAGCTCTTGTAGAACAAGTACATTCTTTAAGAAAGTAAGCTCCTCGAGGACAAGTATTGTTTGACTATCTCTCTGTATCCTGGGCATTTAGCACAGTGACCAGCACACAGGAGGTGCTTAATAAATGCCTACTGATTGATTAATCAGTATAGCATTCCTCATATATTTAGCACATTTTAGAAAATTTGGATTAATAGGTTCTCCTCCTGGTCATTAGGATTTTCAATGTTGGGAACAAAACACTTTCCCCCCAATCTGGTTCTTTCAGAAATGTGGAGGGCTATTCTGACCGTGGGAAATTCAAGCATTCTCTTGAGTGGTTTTACTTCATCTTAAGAGAAAGGGAAAAGTTCCATCAAGATAAAATTTTAGAGTTACAGCCTCACCCCCTCCTTTAAAAGGTGAGAAAACCTAAGCTGAGTTAATGAATGACTGAATAAAACATTTATTAAGGGTTTACTATGTGCAAAGTACTGTTAACTCTTCGAGCTTGGTCTGTCTGGCAGGGAAAGCAGTCTTCAAATGTAGAATTGGATCCCACCCAATTCCAGGTGTTGTTTGAAGAGCACAAATCAGAGGTGCTGTGTCTTCAGAACACACAGGCTTGCTTCACTGTTTCACCTACCTGTTGAGTGTGTGAATACTGGAATGATTAGCATGTTGCTCATGCAAAAGTACAAATGGGAGAAAGAGGCGCAAAGAGGCACTTAGTTACATAAGCAAAAGGATTTCTAGGCAGAAAAACTGTGTCTAATTAATGTTTGTACAAATGGAGATAGTTAAACAGAATTATTAAGTAATTAACTAAATTATAACGAAGATGGGAAATACAAGATGGCTTTGAAGTGAATGATATCAAAGTAAGCCCATATTCCTGTGTAGGAGGGCTCTGAGTCCTTGTCTTCTAAAGGATATAAGCAAGAAGGATCACATTTGACCTGAGAATTCAGAGCCCTATAGTGGGATCTGTATGGAATCATTCCATTCAAATTAATAGAAAGAATATTAGAAAAAATGAATCAACCAGCAACATCTCTAAATATGCAATACAAAAACAATGGGAGTGTATGGAGCGTTCAGGGAGGACTAACATCTCTGGTATGAGGGCTTGTTGAGCCAGATGGGCTAAACCAGTTTAAGGGTATCTTACAGGCCTCAACCTGTCGGTGAGTCAGGGGGGTGTCTACCCCAAGCACGTGAAGACTTCCCCTGGTGGAATGGGGGAATGAGAACAATTTGTTCCAATGGCCATGAAGGCAGCTGAAGCAGGAGCTGTGGAGCGCTTAGAGCTTGGTCAGGCATCAAAGACGCCAAGGTCATCTACTGCTTCCTGGGCCTGCACCAGTTATCTTGACTTTCATCCTGCCACTGGACTCTAATGACTCGGGAAGAGAGAGTGAGGCTGATGACTTTAGGCTTCATTTAAATCCAATTCACGGGCAAGTCAAAACATCACCCCTGATGTCAGTGGTCCTCTTTGAAAAAACCAAAGGAGGAAGAACAACAGAAATGTCGAGCTTGAGGCTACAGCAGAGATACTTTCCTAAAGAAGGCCAGGCAAATTCCCAGCACGTCCCTCTGGGCGATTGGGTAGGGTTTTCAGAGCTGTTATACCTGGAGAAAATTCAGGCTATGCCCCCAAACTCTGGGGAAATTGCCTAATTGTCCTCCGGATTGTGGTCACCAAGGACTCCAGAGGCTATTTAGGCCAAGACAGTACTGGGACAGCCCTTACAAGTGATCATTCAGCTTCTTCTTAAAGACCTGGAGTCTTGTGAAGTTCATCATCTTCTGTGGGAGCCCACATTACTTATGGGCAGCTTAAATATTTAGGAAATCTATCTATCTATCTATCTATCTATCTATCTATCTATCTATCTATCTATCTATACATCCATCTGTCTGTCTGTCTACACACACACACACACACACACACACACACATAACTGAAATTTGCTGGTCTGCAACATTTTTTCCAGGTCTGTTCACTGGGTCAAGCAGAAAGGAGTGTGAGGTAATAGAGTGCTGGTTCTGAATTAATATCCCAGCTTTGCCACTTACAACCTGTGTGACCTTGTGTAAGTTACCAAACCCCTATGGATTTCTGTTTCCTCATCTGTAGAATGGGAGGACTGGAGGTACTAGATGGTCCTGGAATGTCTCTATCAGCTAAGTGAGGCAGCGGATAGAGGGCTGGACCTGGAGTCAGAAAGACCTGAGTTCAAATGTGCTTTCTGGTATATGACCCTGGGCAAGTCACTTAACCTCTGTCTGCCTCAGTTTTCTCACCTGTAAAATGGGGGTAATAATAGCCCCTCCCTCTCAGAGTTGTTGTGATCATAACATGAGATAATACTTGCAAAGCACTTTGTAAGCCTTAAAACACCTTACAAATGCTAGCTACTGTTATTACGATTGTCATCATTACTATTAATTACCATCTTGTGCTCCTATAAGCAGAATAAGTTGAACCCCTTTTCCACACGACAACCTTGACATCTAGCATATTCTCCTAAATTTTCTCTTTCCCCAGGATCAGGATGAATAATTCCTTCAAACAAAATGAGTAAATCACAGTCTGGAGTCGTATTCCCATCTGGATCACCCTCGTTTGCAGTAGTGAGGATCCTACCCTCAACTGAGCTATAATACATGAATACAAAAAGTCTGTATCTGTGTTTGGAGGAGGGGGAGGGCTTGTGGCATAGGGATGGAAGGAAATGGAGACAATCTCTAGATTTCAATTTTTTTTTGCAAAATTATAATGTGGCTGAGGGTAGGTGGTTTTGAGATTGTGATAGAGTAAGAAAAAACTCAGGTTCTTGAGCCTGAAACCAGGGTCTGTCTACTATCCCACATCTTCCCTCCTCTGGTACCAGGAAAGTTCCTCCAGGTAACCTCTCAGTGCCTCTGGCAACTCAAAGACTGCAGTAAGCTGCAGAGAAGTGCCAATCTGCATGGAAAAGAATTTTCTTTATTGCAAGTTCTCTTTTCCATTGAAATTACAGGTTTGGTCCCTTCTTCTTCTCAAGGGACGCTTCCAGCAACAAAGTCAGACCAAGTCAGCCTAGGAGTCAAGACAACCTCAGTTCAAGTCACCACCTCTGACAGGACATTCTGGCAAGTTACCTTTCAGAGAAAAATTCAGGTCGTTTAATATTTCAGATAATTTTGGCTCTCAGGAAAGGACTTTCTAAGTTTTTTAGGATCATCATGAATGAATGATCAAGTCATCAAGGCATGGTGGTGTTGGGTGGGGGGAAGCCTGCGCCCTTTACCTTTTCTCTTCTCCACCTCTCTCACTACTGTTCATTCCCAAATTGGGCTGCCTGATGGTGTCCCTGCCACCACCAGGGACACTTTCCTCCCTTTCCTTCCCTTCTTGCCCCTTCTCTTAGGTCCTGGATGCCCAGGACCCATCTGGGCTACTTATGGAGCAGAGGAAAATACGCTGGCCCTGAGTTCATAAACCCAGAAACCATTGGGCTACTCGATTGCCTGGATGAGACGGGAGTCACCAATTCTATCACTTCTCATGAGACAGGGGACAACCTTGACCTGTTGTTAACCCCACAGACCCTTGGCACAGTCATGTGACTTGCTGATGGTCCCCTTCACTTCACCCTCCCAGATGCTCAGTCCCTAGGACTTGTGGGCCTTTCCAACTGCCCTGCATAGATTGTCAGCACCTTGAGAGTACCTCATTTAAAAAAAATTGTAACTGGCACTTAGCACAGTGTATCAATAAGCACTTAATAAATACTCTTGCATCCATTTTTTGAAGCACTTACTATGTGCTGGTTCCAGAACAGTTGCTGATCCGCATTGATAAGGGGAAATGGAAGTCAGCAAATGTTTCTTAAGCATCTACTATATAACAGGCACTATGCTAAGAATTTTACAAATATTATCTCACTTGATCCTCACAACAACCCTATGAGGTAGGCACTGTTATGATCCGCATTTGGTAGATGAGAAAAATGAGGCTGACTGAGGTTAAGTGACTTGCCCAGGGTCACACAGTTAGTAAGTGTCTGAAGCTGGATTTGAACTCAGGTCTTTCTGATTCTGGGCTCAGCACTCTATCCACTGTGCCACCATCTGCCGCCTCCCAGAGAGCTCACTGAACCAAAGAAATCACAGATCCAGCTAGAACTTTTAAAAAACAGACCATAGGGAATACTATGTACCAAGTATCATAATCCTTGGAGACTGGGCTTTCTGGGTTTTTTTTCTTCTGTTTTTGCTTTTTCTGGTGTCACAGGTAAGAAACATTTCTGTTGAGGGTCATTCACTCACAGTGAGACACAATCAATTTAAAGCCATATATGTAAAATTTAATTTAGCTTTTTTCCTTTTAAGAGAAATATAAAATGGTCCACTCATTCACTGAGAAAATTCCCGACACAGAACATAAAATTCTATTCAATAACTAAACAAACAATAAGAAACATACTTCAATTCTATACCATGACCAGTTACAGAAAAAAGACTGATTAGGGAAGGGAAGAAGACAGAAAAGTTAAGAAAAAGGAGAGGATCTCTTCCCACCTCATCTTGGCACCCTTCCTGGCACTAGGAGACAATTAGAGGGCATAGGAGATCAAACACTAGATTCAGTATCAGAAAGCACTGAATTCAAATTCAGTTGTAGGCAGTTACTGTGTGACCCTAAGCAAGTCATTTAACATTTGTGTGCCTCAGTTTCCTCATTTGTAAAATGAGGATAATAATAGCACCTCTTTCCTGAGGTAGTTGTGAGGATCAAATGATATCATATTTGTAAAACACTTTGCAAGTCTTCAATAGTAAAGGCTAGCTACTCATTAGTATGCTCAAGGACAAGAAACCAAATGAAAACTTAGCTTACATAATGCAAATGGTCAGTACTAAACTGGATCTAACTTCATTAGTCAGTTGCTTCCTCACACTGTTCCTTGCTGTGACAGGGCACTGGAACAGCCAAGTCATGAACCCAGACTGACGCAGACTCTTCAGAATCCCTAATACGCACCAAAATGCGGATTCAGGAGAAGATCCAAGGCAAAACATGTCAGCACTATTGCCCTATCCATATTCCTCTCTCTTCCCATAAGCAATCCTCAAAATCTCCACAGAGTTCACTTATCTCTCCCAGAGACTGTGGCAAACTGGGTGACTGTGGGGGAGTCACTGAAGCCTGCTAAACATCAGTATCCTCAAATGCAAAACACAATAAATAGTTCTTAGCTCACAAGGTTGTTGCAAGGCTGAAATGAGATAATACATGTAAAGGGGCTTTGCAAACCTGGATTTTCTTTCATCTCACTGGTATAGATACTCCTTCCAGCATTACAAATTACAACCTATCCATGGCTGTCCATTCTCTACTGTTTTTATACACATGTTCCCCTATATCCACCGTAAGAATATTGACCCTGGGATTCATGAACTTAAAAAATACATTAATAGCTATGTTTCAATAAAATTGATTTATTTTGCAATGTTATGTCATTTATTCATTCATTTATTTATTTTAGTGAGGCAATTGGGATTAAGTGACTTGTCCAGGGTCACACAGCTAGTGAATGTTATGTGTCTGAGGCCAGATTTGAACTCGGGTCCTCCTGACTCTAGGGCCAGGGCTCTATCCACTATGCCACCTAGCTGCCCCCTATGTCTTTTATTTAATGTAATTAAAAACATTATTCTCAGAAGGGGCCCATGGCTTCACTAGACTGCCAAAGGGGCCCATGACACCAAAGGGCTTAAAAAGCCATTACCTAATATGCTGGGTACCTTCCTGTAGTTTTCTAGACATTTTATGAATAATAATTGATCATAAATGTTGCCTACTGGTTAGCCTTTGCTCTTTTTTTTTCATACATTTCTTAGATAACCACAATGCTTGCTCCATGCCAAACTTAAAAAAAATCATCAAATGAAGGTCAGTTTCTGATGCTACCAGTCCTTGAAAGCCAGCCTCAATCAATCAACCAAAAAGCATGTATTAAACATTTACTATGTACCAGGCACAGCACTGAGTATACAAAAAGAGAAAAAAGACAGTCCCTGCCCTCAAGGAGTTCATGATCTATCAGGGAGACAAAATGTAAACAAATTTCTGCAAAGCAAGCTATGTACAGGATAAATAGGAAATAATTAGCAGAAGAAAGGAAGTAGAATTAAAAGGGACTCAGGGAGGGCTTCCAGTAAAAGACAGAATTTTAGTTGGGACTTAAAGGAAGCCACAGATGTCAATAGTCGGAGCAGAGGAGGGAGAGCATTCCAGGCATGGGGGAAAGCCCAAGAAAATGCTGGAGGCTGAGATGACATGTCTGGTTTGTAAGATAGCTGGAGACCAGTGTCACTGTAGGGAGAGAGGTGTAAGGAGTCTTGGAAAGGTGGAAGTGGGCTAGATTATCAAAGGTTCTAAATGTCTCCTTTTCTGTTCTGTAGTATTCATAGAAAACCATGCAGAAATGGCACTGTAGTCAATTGCTTGTCAGCTGCTCCTTCACTGACAGGAGCTGTAGAAGGGGATGGATTGTTCTTGTTTGTTCCAAGCGTCTTGATATAGAGAGACAGAGTCTCCCAGAGGAAGAGAAAGGCAGAAACACAAAGTCTAGGCCAATGTATGCACAAAAAGAAAAACACTGAAGCACAGAAATAGCAACTCACATAGAGAAAAAATAAGGGTAAAATACAGATAGTTACACACAAATTTTCATCTTATCCCCACCTTTTGGAATCTTTATCTTTTTTCAAGGCAGGTGCCACCTGCTCAGTGGATCCTTCCCTGATCACTGCATTAACCAGCGCTCTGTCCCTTCTCAAATTCTCCTAGAGTATCTTCTTTATTCTCTTCTTTGCAATGATCATTCTTTAAACTGCATTTTCCAATCAGGGTATACCCTTCCTGGCTCACTGCCTTGTTGTGGCAGAGGAGATTGTGTAGCTCAATGAAACCATGAGCTATGCCCTTCAGGGTAACCCAAGAAGCACAGTTACAGAGGAGAGACCCGACAAAAAAAAGGTGATCCATTGGAGAAGGAAATGGCAAACCACTCTAGTGTCTTTGACCAAAAGACCCCATGGACAGTACTAAACGATCAAAGACATGACCCCAGAGGATGAGTTTCTCAGGTTGGAAGGTGTCCAACAGGTTATTGGGGACGAGCGGAGGATAACAGAAAGTATGGAGCAGCTGGGCCAAAGCTGAAAGGAAGCTCAGCTATGGAGATGCATCCGCATGTTATAAAGACTGAAACTGCATAGGAACCTGGAGTGTGAGCTCTATGAACCAAGGTAAGCTGGATGTAGTTAAATAGGAAATGGAAAGATCAAATATCATATCTTGGGTGTCAGTGAAAACATGGATGGGAATGGGAGAATTTAATTCAGCTGATCATTATATGTACTACTGTGAAGAAATGGACTAGCCCTCATAGTCCATAAAATGGTGAGAAAAGCGGTACTGGGGTGTAATCTCAAAAATGACAGAATAATATGTTTGAATCCAAGGCAAACTGTTCAGGATCACAGTAATACAAGACTATGCTCCAGTCACTATGCCTGAAGGGCATAGCTCATGGTTTCATTGAGCTACACAATCTCCTCTGCCACAACAAGGCAGTGAGCCAGGAAGGGTATACCCTGATTGGAAAATGCAGTTTAGAGAATGATCATTGCAAAGATGAGAATAAAGAAGATACTCTAGGAGAATTTGAGAAGGGACAGAGCGCTGGTTAATGTAGTGATCAGGGAAGGATTCACTGAGCAGGTGGCACCTGCCTTGAAAAAAGATAAAGATTCCAGAAGGTGAGGATAAGATGAAAATTTGTGTGTAACTATCTGTATTTTACCCTTATTTTTTCTCTATGTGAGTTGCTATTTCTGTGCTTCAGTGTTTTTCTTTTTGTGCATACATTAGCCTAGACTTTGTGTTTCTGCCTTTCTCTTTCTCTGTCTCTTCCTCTGGCCAAAGTCGCTCAGTTCTATGAATACCTACAACATCTTCTGGAAATAACATAAAAAAAGACGTCACACTCATCATAGTAGTTGGAATGCTAAAGTAGGAAATAAAAGATAATTGCAATAACAGGCAAGTTTGGCCTGGGAGTACAACATGAAGCAGGGCAGAGACTAATAGATTTTTATCAAAATAATTTGCTGGTCATAGCAAACACTCTTTTTCAACAACCTAGAAAGCGACTGGAATTACCAGCTGGAATTAAGGTTGCAGGGAGAAACATCATGATTGCAGTTACATGGACAATGCCACTCTGATGGCAGAAAATGAAGAAAAATTAATAAGCCTCTTGATGAGGATGAAAGAGGAAAATGTAAAAGCTGGCTCGAAGCTTAATATTAAAAAGACTAAGATCCTGGCAACCGGTAGCATCATTTCCTGGCAAATAGAAGAAGAAATTGTATCAGATTTTATATTCTTGGGCTCAAAGATTACTGCAGATGGTGACTGCAGCCATGAAATTAAAAGTTGCTTGCTTATTGGAAGGAAAGCTATGGCAAATCTGAATGGCATTCTAAAAAGCAGAGACATCACTTTGCCAACAAAGGTCCATATAGTCAAAGCTATGGTTTTTCCAGTAGTAATGTATGGCTGTGAGAGTTGGAATATAAGGAAAGCTGAGCACCACAGAATTGACTCTTTCAAACTGTGGTGATGCTCAATACCCTAAAGAAAGTAGAAGGGAAAGGGGATGAGAGAAGGGGGTGGGTGATAGAAAGGAGGGCAGATTGCAGGAGGTGGTAGTCAGAAGTAGAACACTTTTGAGGAGGGACAGGGTGAAAAGAGAGAAAGAATAGAATAAATTGGAGGGGATAGGATGGAGGGAAATGCAGTTAGCAATAGTAATAATAAATAGAAAAGAAATTTTTGAAACACGTTTCTCTCTTAAAGACCTCATTTCTCATACACGTAGAGAACTGAATCAAATTTATAAAAATAAGAGCCATTAAAAAAAATAAAAAAAAATAAGAGCCATTCTGCAATTGATAAATGATCAAAAGATAATGGAGTTTTCGGAAGAAGTAACCAAAGCTATCTATAACTATATGAAAAAAATGCTCTATCTCACTATTGATTGGAGAAATGCAAACTAAAACAATTCTGAGGTACTACTTCATATCTATTAGATTGGCTAATAGGACAGAAAAGGAAAATGGCAAATGGTGGAGGTGATGTGTGGAAAATGAGACACTAATGGTGGAGTTGTGAACTGATTCAGCCATTCTGTAGAGCAATCTGGAGCTATGTCTGAAGGGCTATAAAACCATATACACCCTTTGACCTAATAATATCACTACTGGGCCTGTATCCCAAAAGAGATAAAAAACAAAAAGGAAAAGAACCTGTATGTATAAAAATATTTACAGCAGCTCTTTTCTAGTGGCAAATAATTGGAAAATGAGGGGATGTTCATCAACTGGGGAATGGCTGAACAAATTGTGGCATGTGATTATGATGGAACACTATTGTGTGATAAGAAATGATGACCAGAACGCTCTTAAAAAAACCTGGAAAGATCAAATGAGCTGACGCAAAGTGAAATGTACTGTGTACAAAGTAACAGCAATATTGTAAGATGATCAGCTGTGAATGACTTAGCTATTCTCAGCAATACAATGACCCAAGACAACTCTGAAGGACTTATGATGAAAAATGCTTTCCAATCTCAAAGAAAGAACTGATGGTTTCTGAATACAGATCGAAGTATACTTTTTTTACTTTATTTTTCTTGAGTTTTTTTCCCCTCTTTGGTCTAAGTTTTCCTTCATGGTATGACTATTATGGAAATGTTTTGCATGACTACACATGTATAATCTATATTGAATTGCTTGCTTTCTCAAGGGGGGTGGGGTGGGGAGGGAGAAAGGGAGAGAATTTAGAGCTCAAAGTTTTAAAAATGAATTGTTTTTACATGTAACTGGGGAAAAATAAAAAAATACTAAATAAAAAATCAAATTGTGGTGCTGGAGAAGACTTTTGAGAATCCTTTGGACAGCAAAGAGATCAAATCAGTCTGTACTTAAAGAAATTAATGCAGACTATTCACTGGAAGGTCAAATATTGACACTGAAGTTTAAATACTTTGGCCACATAATGAGAAGATAGGAATCATTGGAAAAGACCCTTGATGTTGGAAAAGACTGAAGGCAAAAGAAGAAGGGGATGGCAGAGGATAAGATGGATAGGTAGTATAATGAAAGCAACAAACATGGACAGACTTTGGGATATAGAAAAAGATAAAAGGGCCTGGAATGCTATGGTCCATGGGGTCACAAAGAGTTGGACACAACTGAGCAATTGAACAACATCTGGGTACATGTTGCACATTTTTTCCACTTCATTCAATGTAAGCACCCTGAGAGCAGGATGGTCTTGTTTTTATATGCTCGGCACCTACCTAGCACAGGATCTTACACAGTTGATGCTTAATAAATGTTTGCTGAATTGAATTGAATTTTGTGGAGAAATATCACCATTTTGTGGCGTTTTAGGATACTACCAGGAAACTTTTAAAAGCTGTTGTAGTTTTGCAACTAAAGGCATAAGCAAGGATATTACTTCTTGATACATAATCCAAGCAGCAAGATGTAATAGAAAGTGCACTAGATGTATTGAACGGGGTTTGTGTGTGTTTTTGAGAGAGAGAGAGAGAGAAGACCATTTGAGTTAATGTCAGAGGATTTGGGCTTAAACTTGGGCCTGTTACTACTACTATTGCTACAGCTACTGCTGCTGTTGCTACTGCTACTGCTGCTACTACTACTCCCATCACTACTACTGTTATTACTACTACTACTACCACTACCACCACCACCACCACCAAGCATTTATACAGCACTTTAAGTTTTGCAAAGTGTTTTACATTTTATTTAATTTGATCTTCACCCATCCCCATTTTACAAATGAGAAAACTGAGAGGTTAAAGGATTCATTTAGTAAGTGACTAGGGTAGGATTCAAATCCAGGTCTTCTGACAGGAAGCCTCATGCTCTATCCCCAATACCACTTAACTGTCTTCCTATTTTAGTCAGTTAATAAAAACTTATTAAGCACCTACTATGTACCAGTGAAATACTATGTACTTCACTAAGTGCTGGGAAATGAAAACAGGCAAAAGACAGTGCCTAACCTCAAGGAGCTCACAATCTACTGGGGGACATTTCCCCTGTGACACTGGACAAGTCAATGAATCTTTCTGGCTTTTAGTTTCCTCATCTGGAAAATGAGGGGGCTAGACTTGATTTTTAAGGACATTTAGATTTCTAAATCATGCAATCTTCAGGTGTCAGATGAAATTAAGATGTGGTGTGCATTCATTCTTTCTTGTCTTAAGCTGTTCTGTTTCTCAACTATGAAATATATTTTTCTGGGTGGGCCATTGCTATTGATACTGCATATAAGAAGGAAAGCAGAGGCTGGATTTGGGGTATGGTTGGAATATCCATAGCTCCCTTTATGGTTGTTAGGAAATATTGACAAGTTTGTGACATATCATTTCTCCTTTACAAATACCTCTCCATTGTTATTTTTAAGTCTTGCCTTAAAACAACAGTAGTGAAGTACTGCCTGGGCTCGATTGCCTTCAGGAAATCAAAAAACTCTTTTAATAGCCCTAAACTTCCCATGAATGCAATGGCCCATATTTTTAATACTAATATTCTACCAATGTTGCTGCAATACCAGTGTATTGGGACATAGAACACACCAGTCTCCTAAGAATTAAAAATGAGTATCATGGAGAGGGCAAGGGCTCTAGAGGTTCATGGTGGTGTGCGCAGGCTGCAATATAGAACCAGTGAAGAACTCTGAAGAAGAATAGGGATAAAACATTTCATCGGGGAAACATATGGTAGGAAGAGAAGATGGGTTGGTCACATGGGGAAGGCAAGGGATAACCAATGGACATTCAGTTCTATCGGCTCTCTTGCAATATTGGGAGATGTTAAGGAAGACTTTGCCATATTGTTAGACTCCCCTTCTTGCAGACAACTTTTAGGAGAACATGGACAAAAGTCCCACAGGATAGGCAGGCATAGATGGGTTGCAATCTGGATCAAAGAGTCATTTGAGTATTTTGTGTTTTTTTTTAAGTAGATCTACCATTAGGCAGCTGTCAAAGAATTCACCTGGATGTATGCCAGGATGCATCACTCCACTTAGAGACAGACTGATAATATTTGGTTACGTAGAGGACTCACTATCATAATACTTCCTCCACCTCCCCCACTTCCTGCTTTACTGATTGTTGGAAGTGGAACCAAAAAGTGATGTCATATGGATAGCACCAGGTTTCAGTTTAGTAATTTGACTTTCTTCTCCTTTCTTAAGCCTGAGAGTCAGCACCACCTTACTAGTCTGAAATTGTCATTTGAGCAGACTATTTATAGTTTGCCACTGCCTATTCAGGGTGACCCTCTTCATAGTATGACTTCATTCCAGGTCACCATTGTGGCGAGGTCTTAACTACAATCTCCTTTGGCCCCAGAAAAGATTACATTTTGTTCATGAGATTATATGTGCAGTCCTAATTATGGGTGAGGCAATGGTACACATTTCATGAGATGAGTCTCCCAGTGACTTTAAAGTGGGCCAATGGGAAAGAATTTCTCATTGTAGAAGCAGTGCTATAACTGGAAAGAGCAGTGGACTTGGAATCATTGGGCCATTGACTTAGAGCTGGAAAGAGTTTTCAGAATCACTGAGTCTGCTCTCTGGAACAGGTAACAAGCTTGCTTCATCTTAAACCTTTTCCTTCCCCATTCCTTCCAGCTTCTGGCTCTCCCTGAGACATGGCTTCTTCCTGATGACAAAATTTCAATTGTGCCCTCACCACAGCAAGAGAATCCCTTTATACTTTCCTAATCAATCAACTATCCCAGTCACCATAGCAACTTTTCCAACCCCTCCCATGGCTACTGCTCTCCCCATTTTCCAAGCTGAGAACATTGTTTCATATTTGACTTAAAAAATTAAGGCCATTCAATCATTCATAAAATCAACAAACATTCATTAAACTCCTGTTATATGTCAGGCACTGTGCTAAGCGCTGAAGATACAAGGAGAGGCAAAAGACAGTCCATACCCTCAAGGAGCTTACAATCTAATGATTCTCATTCATTGAGAGTCCTCTCTTATTCTTTTCTTCCCTCCCTTCCTTCTCCCTCCCCCCTCTCTCCCTCCCTCCCTCCCTCCCTCCCTCCCTCCCTTCCTTCCTTCCTTCCTTCCTTCCTTCCTTTTTTCCTCCCTCCTTCCATTTGGTGGGAGGAGCCAGGAGCATCTGAATGATGTGTCCCCAAAGGGGGGACTCCCACCTAAAGAGTCCCCAAAGTGGGAACTGACTGAGACCTGAAGGTCTTCCACTCTCAACAACCCTACCCCACCCCTCATGCAGGGCAGGGTATTCCTCTTGACTAATAAGGAGGGTATCCCATACCAAAGGGCTTTAGGGCATACTTTTTTTTTTTTTTTTTTTTTTTTAGGCAATTGGGGTTAAGTGACTTGCCCAGAGTCACACAGCTAGTAAGTGTCAAGTGTTTGGTCTGAGGCCGGATTTGAACTCAGGTCCTCCTGACTTCAGGGCCGGTGCTCTATCCACTGCACCACCTAGCTGCCCCCACTTTAGGGCATAAATCTTAGTGGGGCTGCACAGTCGCCCATGAGAGCCGTGGGCAGGTCTGCACAGTCAGGGAGAAAAAACTAAAGGGAGAAATGGAAAATACAGGAAGTAAAAGAACAGAAAAGGAGGGAGGCAGAGAGAAAGAAGAAAGAAAGGGATTTGGAAATTGGGTGCTGCACAACTTGAACAATTGTTTGGGATCAAACTACCAGCACTAGTGGGTTTTGACTTGGCAGGACAGAGCATAATATCCTCTTATTGGATAGTGAAAAAGAGACATATTTGGGATAGATGTGCTCAGGACACATTTTAAAATGAATTCCTTCAGCATTAAGGAAATTCATTCTTGTTTTAGACTAGGTAAACAAAAAGGAAGTGTAATCAGATAGCATAAAAGCACTTGAAGTTTCTGGGGGTGGGGGTGGGGTGGGGAAGTGACCACTAAGTACAAAATCCTTTTTCAACAAATATTTCTTAAATTCTTTCTTTCTGCCAAAGGAGAGATAGCATGGCCTAGTGGAGAGAGATGGAGTCTTCAAGCTAGGATGACCTGGATTTAAATACCGCCTCTGACATATACCAGCTAGACAAGTCACTAATCTTTTCAGTGCTTTAGTCACAATCTAAATTATAGGTTAAAGAGAAGGTGCTGCCTTGCATGGGCAGATGGCATTTCCTCATTTGAGAGTTTCATAGGCCAATGACATCAGTCCAGTCCCTAACCCCCTCCTCTGAGTATGCAAAGAAAAAAATGAAACTGTCCTGTGCCTCAAGGAGATAACATTCTACTGGGGCAGGTAAGTTGCTTAGTGGACAGAGCACTGGGCCTGGTGTCAGCAAGCTGTTGTTCAGTTGTTTTCAGTCATGTCTGACTCTTCATCCCCCATTTGGAGTGTTCTTGGCAAAGATACTGGAATGGTTTGCCACTTCCTTTTCCAGCTCATTTTATAGATGAGGAAACAGAGGCAAACAGGGTTAAGTGACTTGTCCAGGGTTACACAGCTAGTATCTGAGGCTCAATTTGAATTCATGAAGATGAGTCTTCCTGACTCCAGGCCTGGCACTCTATCCACTATGCCACCTCGGGAAGACCTGAGTTCAAATTGAGCCTCAGACACTCACTAGCTGTGTGACCCTGGGCAAGTCACTTAACCTCTGTTTGCTTCAATTTCTTTATCTGTAAAACGAGGATAATAATAGCACCTATTTCCCAGCATCATTGTGAGGATCAAATGGGATGATAATTATAAAGTGCTTAGCCCAGTGCCTGGCACATAGTAAGTACTATATAAATGGTAGCTATTATTACTGCAGAGAGTATAATACTTGATTGATAATATCAACAAGTCTAAGAAGCATCTTTTCTCCCATACAAATGGCTGCTTTAAACATAGCAATCATTGATATACATGTTTATGATGTAACTATATTTCATACCACATATTCCTATCAGCATCTCTGCTTGGTTGTGATTCCATGAAAATCATGCCTCCCATGATTTTCAGTCTCTCAATTTCAGTTTCTCACCATCTTGGAGATTGATTGGGTTTTGACATCTAGTATCTCAGCACCCTCACTTGCCTCTTCCCTCTGACTGGGGGGCTGAACAATAAATCCCTCCCCACACACTTCCCTTTTTGGAAGGCTCAGAATTTTTCAGCTAGCTTCATTTCGGCATTTCAGCTGCTCTGCTTAGTTGTGACTCCACTGTAGGAACCCTCTGGTGGCTCTTCAGTTTCCCCTTCCCCCTTCCCTTTTGACTTCTTTTTATATCGTCTTTCCCCTTTAGAATGTAAGCTCCTTGAGAGCATCGACTGTCTTTCCTTTTCTTATGTGCATCCCCAGTGCTTAGCCTGGGACATAGTAGGCCCTTAATAAATGTTTATTGACTATGAACTATTGGGCGGTAAGTCCCAGAATTCAGGTATATGCTTGCCTTTGTCTAACACTGTACTTAGATGTGTACTAAGGATACAGTTGGCTTCACAGAGGACTTGCTGTCATAATGGCAACCCGTGCCTTGTCAGACTGATCAGCACATTTAGATGTTGGGGTCAAGTATGTAAGTTTATTTATTTATAATACACCACTCAGAAAAGTAGGTGCATTTGCTAAATGTCCATTTACCGTGCACATACTTGAGTGCTCAGATGTCTTATTCATTTGGCACTTAAAAAAAAAAACACATCAGAATTTCCTTCTGAGTAAGTATTTTCATCTTCTGGAATGATCTACAATAAGCCTTGGGAATTCAGTACACTATAGTTTAAGCTCCTGCTTTCTTGGTTATATTAGACAATAGTGAAGCTGTTGAAGCTGACTGATTCTTTCTTTTTCCAAATGCACGGACTACTGGACCCTCAGAGCCCAGCTGAGGAGGGCAGGCATGAAATGGAACAGAAATAAAATGGAATCCTGGTAAAAAAAAAATGAGTGTGACTCCAGAGAATTTCCAGGGAAAAATGCTTCAGGGTATTTGTTTTTGTTTTTATATAACAAGGGTTTTTGTTATTCAGAGAATGCAGTGTTTACAATGGTATCAAGGAGACTTCAGTGCTGGACTTGGAGTCAGGAAGGTCTGAGTTCAAATCCTTCCTCAGGTACTTATTAGCTGTGTGATCCTGGACAAGTCACCTAACCTGCTTCAGCCTCAGATTACTCATCTGTAACATGGGAGTAATAACAGTATCTACCTCCCAGAGCTGTGAGGACCAAATGACATAACATATATAGAGTGTTTTACCGATCTTAAAGCACTGTCTAGATACTGTTCGGTCATATCTGACTCTTTTTGACCCTCTTTGGGATTTTCTTGGCAAAGCTACTAGAGTGGTTTATCATTTCCTTCTCTAGCTCATTTTACAGATGAGGAAACTGAGGTAAATAAGGTTAAGTGACTTGTCTGGGTCACACATCAGTAAGTATCTGAGGCCAGATTTGAACTCAGGAACCTGTTTCCAAGCCTACCACTCTATTCTCTGTACTACCTAGTTGCCAAAAAATCGCTACTATATAAACACTAGCTATTATCACAGGCAATGAATTAAACCTGAATCATCAAAATTGGCATGCCTATCAAATTTGCAAATGACACAAATGTCACCTCTTCCAGGAAGCCTTCCCTGATCTGCCCTATCACTCTCATCTCTCTTTCCCCACCTTGGTAATGATCTTTTCCTCTCACACACTGTTTTGTAACTCTGTAAGAATGAGGGGATTGGATTAAAATAGCTTCTGAGTTCCCCTCTATCTGTAGATTCACTGTGATCTCATGAACTTTGTGTCTTATAGCATCTATACTGGTGTATTATTCCTCAGAAGGCTGTAAACTCCTTGAAGTCAAGGCCTGTGTCTTACCTAGATTAGTTATATTATTAGACAACTTGGAAGAGTGACATGCACATAGTAGCTGCATAATAAATGTTTCTTGTATTCGTAGCTATAAACTTCACAACAATATTCTTGGTATAAGAGGATAAAATACCCTTCCAGTTATATCTAGTGGGAAAATAAGGGTACAAATCAACCAGAAACAACATTAGGAAACCCTTCATTCTCCCCAGAGAAGAGATTTCAGTGTTGTTCCCTCATTGCCGGACCATATACTATTAAAAAACCCTTCTGAGTCCAACAGAGAAATTCTTCCTCAATTTATACCCCCTTCATTCCTTCTTTACCTTTTATGTTCTATGCTATTGCGTTTATTCTTAGTTCTCTGCTCTCCATTGTTCCAGTTAAAAGTTTCTTATTTTACTTGGGTTTATACCAAATTTATAACTAGAGAAGGGAGACTGGTGCTTTGATCCCAAGTACCAACAGAGGTGTGTGTGTGTGTGTGTGTGTGTGTGTGTGTGTGTGTGTGTGTGTGTG
>NW_020954608.1:12049844-12068583 GCF_900497805.2 Vombatus ursinus
GTGTGTGTGTGTGTGTGTGTGTGTGTGTGTGTGTGTGTGTGTGTGTGGTCTCCTTCTTCCAACAGTGCTCTGGCTTACTGTTTTCATATCCTCCGGCCGCTCCCATACCTTTGTCTAGACCTAAGAGGCCACCTTCAGGATCTTGTTACTATGACTCCCTTCTACAGAGGCTCACCTCTACTCTCTGCCTCTTTCCTGGGTTTGCAGAGTTGGGTACAATCAGCCATTCCATAGGGACATAGGTTGGACTCTCTGGGAAACAGGTTACTCCACCTTCCAGCACAACTGTATCTGGGGCAGATTGTTTTCATATTCTGTTCCTCTCTTCCCCCTGTCCCTTACCCCATTAATTGGATTTGTCTGAGCCAGAAGAATTCCTAATTAAGGGGGGCTACCACTATCCCTTTTGTAAGGAGTTCTTTTCCTTTCTAATTCTTGATCAGTTTTCATACAGTCTATCAAAAATCTGCCTCAGCTGAACCCATAGTCCAATGCAGCAGGATACCATTTTTGTGGAAGCCAACGGAATAGAAATCCCAGTTTTCCAGTTATGATGACAACCTGTAGTTTCCTGACGTGCAGGTTCTGGCCTTTCTGCCTTTACTTTACTGACGATAATAGGCACTTAATGAATACTTTCTGAATCAGAGAATTAAAACTTGTTTTAAACACCGAAGTTTACACTAGACCTTATTTCGGTACAAGGTCACCAATTTAACCCTGCTTCGTTGACTTCCTCTGATCTGCTAAATGTCTGGAAATCTTCCTTAGATTTTTCTCAGGAAGTAGCTCTCTTTTCCCTCAGCCATGTGGTCCTCCCTCATCTCACAAGATACTAGTAACTTCCTGGAACTTCCTGATGGGAGCACACCTTTCTCTTCTGCTTGCCTTCATTTTCTCTCATCTTGTAGAATAACTGAAATTCTACCCCAAACCACCTCAATTTATCTTTACAGTAGAAGTGTAAACATCTTTACATTTCTCACCAGTCCTGATATTTTCTTAAAGCAAATTGATATTTTGAGGTTTTGTAGGAAATCTGTTTTTAAGGTGTGACTTCCATTCCACACATTCTGTAAAAATAATACATTTCCATGTGCCATTGGCTGTGTTTTAACCTCCTGATGCAAAAGCAAATTGTGTGCTGCATGTAATTTACACGATGGTATTCAGATACTGAAATATATAATATAAAACATAAACATGCAAGCCATTAGCATTCAAAACTGATTTGTGATGCACAGAGGTTAATTATTCTTCTTACAAAAACATAATAAAACTTGAGTTCTGTGTGTCCTTTTATGTTCAAGTTGTTCATTCAACCACATAAAACCATCATTTAATTTAGATCCAAAGATCTGCCTTGATTTAAATGCAAATGAAGAACTGACATACTGTAAAGAAATGGCTAAACTGCTTGCAAAAATTCAAATAATTTTCCCAGCAGTAGAAAGGTATCATTTATATAGGTAATGTGGCCAGATTATTGGCAATAGCTTCAAAGGACACTTCTGGCTAAGTCTCACTGGAAAGAGAACTTGGGAAATTGATGTCATTTGGCTTAACTTCCTCTCTGAGGCAGGATGGATTCATTCTTAGTGACTACTAGGGTTATCATCCCACCCCCTCATAATTCAGACGAAGAAATCGATACCCAGGGAAGTTAAAAGATTTGCCCAAGGTCACACAGGTAGTAAGCATCAGAGGTAGAATTTGAACCCAGATCTTCTAGCCTTGACTCCTTTCCCTGAACCACTCTGTCTCCTTTCCCTAGTGTCTACAAAGCAGGCTATTCACTCATTAACTCATTCATTCATTCATTCAATACATATTTCATAGATGAGGAAACTTGAGACCCAGAGAGATGAAGGAATCTTGAATGAAGTCACACCGGTCACAGAGTGGCAGAGCAGGGATGCTGAGTCCTCAGAGTACAAATCCAATGGTCTTTCCATTGCACCAGACTGTGTAATGTACTAGGTGTTATGGGAAATACAAAGATGAATATAACATGGTGTCCACCCTCTAGGAGCCATAACAGGGCATCACAGCAGGGTTGCAATTGTAGCCACCTTTACTCCCTTCCCTAGATTGTTTCTAGGGCTTCCTTAAGTCTCCTTTGAACCTTAGGGTGATTTGCATGGCCTGCCACTAATGAGTTGGTGTTATGACAGAATGGGGTGCTAGGTGGCATAGCGTGTAGAACGCCAGGCCTGGAGTCAGGAAGTCATCTTCCTGAGTTCAAATCTGGTCTCAGACACTTATTGGCTATATGACCCTGGGCAAGTCAATTTATCCTGTTTGCCTCACTTTCCTCATCTGTACAATGAACTGGAGAAGAAAATGGCAAATCACCCCAGGATCTTTGCCAAGAAAATCCCAGATGGTATCATGAAGAGTCAGACATAACTGAAAATGGCTGAACAATAACAGCAGGATTCAGGGAAAGGTGTGGGAATGCTTTTCTCTAACCCTGAAAAGACTCAGTGGGAAGGACTGACCCTCTTGGGGCACACTGTTTACACCTTGAGGAAGGGAAGAAGGGAATGGAACTTAGTCACCTTCACTTGGTTGAGGACCATGGACTGAGATGAGTAAATCAACAAGTCTTTTCATCCTTCTGAAGGTTCTTTGGTGATTTGGCAAGACAGGTTTGGGGGTTTAACTAACAAAAAAGCTAGAAATCTGTTGCTGTTTGTCCTTTGTTTTTGAAGAGCACCAATGACACAAGAAGCTGTGTGGACAGGGAGGTAGCAGTCAGAGGGACAATGTGTCCATGTAGGGAGAACAATGTGTGTGGCAGGAAATCCTGGGTTGAGGACCAGTTGAGGACCAGAATCAGAGAACAGTTAGAATGGGCTACACCACCTAGGAACAAGCCAGTGCCTTTCACTGTGTAGTGGCCTAGGGGAAGTAGGACTCACTGTAAGGGAAACCTTTCTTGATTGTCTCTGGGGTGGGCTATGAGTCCTTTCTGTTTTCTTCTTCAGGTGAAAGACACTTGTTTAATGTTCCATGTCTTGGAAGCTGGATGCTCACATGGGAGCTAAAGGTTACTTGGGGAACAGCTAGAAATTAGTAAAATTCTGATGTTCCTAGGGGAAACTCTGGCTGGGGCATGAGCCAAAGAAATAATCACTGAGAAGCCTCTCAGTTTCAAACTAGTCTACCAAAGCTCAGAACTCTGATAATAAGCCAAGGATTAAAGAGATAAGCCAAGAAATAAATGGCCCTTTGCCTTCCTCCCAGAAGAGATGGCTAGCTAGACAGGTTCAAGAATGATGTTAATAAGGTTAAGGGGATAGTGTGATCCCCATATATTCCAGTTAGCATTTGCTTAGTTCCATGGCAACAGAGTTCACCCTTACTCTTAATCAGCTATATCATAAATTCACATCATGTGGGTCACTCATAGGTCAGAGTAAGAACATGTGGCTAGAATAGCACAACTCTGCTACTTCTGGGTCAATACTTTAATAACATAATAGATTTAGAGCTGGAAGATATTTTAGAGGTTTTCAAGTGTAACCCCTTCATTTTACAGATGAGGGAACTGAGGCCCAGTGAGGTAAAATGATTTGCTTGGGGCCATACAGTTAGTAAGTGTCTGAGATCTGACTTGAACTGACAGCACTCTACCCGCTATGCACTTTTGATGTCTTTGATGGACCTGTGATCTCATTGGTGTGGGCACTTCCCCCACTGGGGGAAATCACAACCCATCCATGTTTTCTTATCCCATGAAATTTTTGTTCATATCCTTCTACAAATTCTCGATGGAAGATAGTTTACATAATGGAGGCTTCCTTCTGAGGCTTTGAATGTTTGTGAATACTAGTGTAATATCTTGGCTACCCATCCCTTCCTGTTGTTAAATCACTGACCCACCTTCTTCTCTGGATATAGAAGTCCCTGATGATATTACTTATGCCACTTCTTGCTGGTAAGTCACCACTGGTAAGATTATACTGAACCCTACTTACATATATTTTTACAGTGTATTATCATATATTTCCCACCTGTGATCATGGTGTTTCACGATTCATAACCACACAGCATCACCAGAAAATACCAGTGTTGAAAAGCTGGGCTTTGGCATCAGGGAGAAGTTAGGGATCATTAAAAGCAATGCACAACTTGCCAAATCTGACCCACCTGTTCTCTTCCTTCTATTCAATACTAGATGCAGCACACTATCCATCAGCAGTGCCTGTCCCAGATATATGTGTAACCCCAGGAATCACAGATATTGATTTAATGACATATTTAAAGGAATCAAGTAAGAATTACACTGGTACGACCACAAGGCTAAATAAGAGATCTTGAAAAAAGGGAACAATCATGGAAGTAATTCAAGTTAGAATGAAAAGAAACTTAGAAAAAAGTCCTTCAGCCTGAAGCAGATGATAGTTTTCTTATACTTTGCCTTGTACAAACCACATTCATAGTATTCTATTGAACTCTAAGCTCCACATTTTAGGAAGGGAATAGAGAAGGTATTGTGTTCAAAAAAGGATGAACAGGATGGTTAGAAGATTGTACTATAGAGGGATTGGTTGAAATAATGCTTTGTTGGTTGTCCTTGGCCACACAATGAAACCAATTTCTCCAACTCCTTGACTTTCAGAGGAGAATCCCGTGAGTCATTCTTCTATTTAGCTGGTTTATGTCCTCCAGTTTAATATATAGCAAGAAGGTCAATATGGATGTGATTCAGTTCTTCCAGTAGTATTTTAACTCTTTGGGTATTGTATAAAGATACCAGAATACCAATAATTAAATTAATGTCCATGGGTAGTCTCAAAACTGGGAATCCTAGTATCTTCTGTTTTCCCCTACTTTAAGTAGAAAAGATCACAAAGGCCTCATAGCTGTTTCAAATGTTTATCTTATTTCATGAGGCAAGAATTCTTTCTCTTTGACCAGTCTTCTGGTAATGAACCTCTTCACTTTCTTAACCAGGATGGTACTCAAACACAGTTTGTGTTGGAATCATATGTGAAGCTTCTTAAACTTGGTAGAGAGAACCTGCTAGATGCTGTATGCCATTTGCATACAGTATGGTCTTTACGGAGAAAAGTCCAGGATGCATTTGTAGCCATTGTAAATACTTGGGGTCTAGACAGTTTTATTCTAACTTTCAATGAATGGCTCAATATTTTCTCTAGGATCACAGATAAATTCCACCATTTAGCAATTAAATCTCTTGTCACAACCTGGCCCACAACCCACTCCCATTTTTCGTATGTTATTCCCTTCCATGCACCCTACGGTCCAGTTATAGTGGGTTACTTGATGTTCTTCAGAGATGATACTCTACCTCCCATCTCTGTGACTTTGTATTGAATGTCACCAATGACTTGCGTGTATTTCCTCCTCACCTCTGCTTTTCTGACTCCATGGTTTCTTTCAAAACTCAGCTCAGGTGCCCCTTTCTACATGAAGCTTTTCTTGAATTCTCTAGATGTTAGTGCCTTCCACACCTTTCCAAACTTCCAAACCCTTCTAAAACTACCATGTATTCAGTCTGCATATATTCTGTATATGCTGAGGGAGGTGGTGTTAGTCAAGGCTTGAGTTAGTAGAATGGTGATGAGATTAGAAGTGATGAGCTTAACCTGCGTGGGGCATCTTGTTTCCTTGAATTGAAATGAGGCAAAGAGAAGTACTTCCTGCCTACTTAGACCTAGTAGGGAGAAACTCTGAGTGTCTTCCCCTCCCAGATTGATTCTTTTGTGAAGGCAAACTAGACCATCTTTTGCCTCAGTTCTTACCTAGCCTTTTACTACTGATTGGGTGTTGCCTCAGACAAAACTGAGACCTGGGAAAGACATTAGCTTAAAAAATGTTAAGGTGTCCCTCTGCATCTGGGGTTATCTCCAATCGTCCTGTCCTATGTCTTACTACTGGACTCCAATAACTCTGGAGGAGAGAGTGAGGCTGATGACTTTGCACAATTCTGCTTCATTTAAATTCAATTCACTTGCAAGTTAGGACAACACCCTTCTGATGTCATTGGTCCTCTTCAAGGACAACAACAACAAATACCTAAGAGACCTGTCAGACCCTGACTGGCTAGTTTGACTCCCAGTTCTAATATCATTGCTGTTAAAAAAAACTATTATAATAGGGAGGTAGGAGAGTGATACCATAGAAAATGTTCTCAGGGCAAAAATATAAGAAACCAAGGCCATTCAGGATTTTGAAACAAAAGGACAGAGACAAAGGTTTCTGGAGTGTGGATCTGGATTCTGATTAAGTTTGAGAGGTATAAGAAATGCTACTGGGAATTCAGTTGTTTCTAAACATCCAGTTTGACCTTTGGCTGAGGTAAGAAATACTGAATGGAAAGATGAGAAGATAAGTTGGTGAGGTGCAGCAGGGAAAGGAATTCTTGAAGTTGATAGAAATGTATTCTAAAAGAGAAATTACAGAGTAAAAGAAATGCTTTAGAACTCAATTTTCTATGCTAAATTCATTTTATGGATATACTATACACTGTGACCCATTTGAGGGGAATCAATATTGGCTATGAAGAAAATTCTGCTCTCAGATATGTGCCTGGAAACTTGTGAATTAAAGTCATTAAGTGTGTAACTGAGGGCAGAATTTGTCCTACATAGTTATACATTTTCTTGTAACCTCCGTGGAAGATGTAATACTCTGAGTTCTAGTATTTGCGAATTGAATAATTAAGAATACAATCAACGCTCAATAATCTACACCAATGAGGACAGTGTGAGATTTCAAAAGGATAAGGATAGCTCCTGGTCCTGTGATTTCATTGGTCTGGGGAACTCTCAGGTGTGGAAATTCCCTCTACCAATGCAGGTATATGCTTTTTCTGCAACTTATAGTTGTAAAGAGTTGCCTAGAGTAGGCAGATGTTAGAAGACTTGCCCATGCTTATCCAGTCAGTATGGTTCTGAAGTCAAATTTGAGCCAAGGTATTCTTGACTTTGAAGCCAGATCTCTAGCCAGTATGCCACCAGATTTCACAGAAAATTCAAATCTTCAGTTTTCATGTCAGCCAATATTTTTAGTGTTCTTCTGCACCAAAACCTCTGACCAGATGTTGTAAGAAGGAACAGCATGGCTCTAATGAGCTCCCAACTATTTGAATTTTTTCCCTTGAGACCTCAGGCATGACATTTTTCCACTACTAGGAAACTGCAAATTCTCCCAACCTGTTTAATCATGTCTTTGTAGTATATCATTGTTCACTGGATATACCAACACGCAAAGAAATGTTCAAAAGGCAAGGAGGAAATGCAAAGAAAAAAATTCACATGTTACCTAATTAGTCTTCAGGTAAGTGAAAGTTTATAGGACCACAGTATTTAGAGCTGGATGGGGCCTTAAAGATAATCAAGTCCAAACTTCTTATTTTATCGATGAGGAAATTGAGGCTCAAAAGGTTGGAAGGACTTGCCTGAGTTCATATTTGTACGAATCTGGTGCTCAAGGTGCATTATGTAGATTGTTTTTCTATTCTTCACAGTTCCACTGGGTAGTAGTAACAAGGTAGAAAATCCTTTCCTTGCTTTGCAAATGATAAGCTTATAGTTCATAGAGGTATGGTTTGCCCAGAGTTACACAAGATCCAGGTCACCAGATGGATAGGGATGCATAGGGAAGGGGCTTTAAGTGAAGCCTCCACACGTCTTAGCTCCTAGCTTGCTTTAAGACTCTATCCGATACTTCTATTTGTCCACCATAACAGGAAGCAATGACATGGCAATCACACTGAGGTGCACTTTGTGGGTCCAAGTCATCATGGAAGATCAGAGCACAGTGTATTATCCTTTTTGGTCTTAGATGTTAATATCAGATAATTCTCCTTTGTAGACTTCCTGGATCTGGGCTTCTAGCAAGACAAAACTTCCTTGATAGAAATACTCATCTTGGGCAAGTAAGTCACTAAACCTCTCTGATCCTCAATTTCCTTATCTGTGAAATGAAGTTTAACCATGAATTGGACTAGATACTTTTGGTCTCCTTTCCAGTTTCAAATTTATGATCCCATGATTTTCCATAGGGGTAATCCAGAAAAAGGTAGATGAAAAACATAGATCAGGTATAGTTTTGAACTAGATGACTCCTGACTGAAGTCCCTTCTAACTGAGATTCTCAGCATCCTTCTTCATCCCCCACACCTCCACACTCCCAAACAAGAAGCACCTGGTACATCATTGCTCTAGACTCCCAATTTTGATGCCTTGCTATGTTTCTTTAAATGTAACTTTTTTTTTAAGTGGAAAAAAAAAAAGTACTGACAGATACAGTGAAGACTTGATTCCTGAAAGGGAGGGAGGAGCTCTTTCTGTCCAAGATCATGGTTTTATTAGCACATTTGAGGTAAGGGGGCATAAAGCAAATCTGTCATGATCAAACCTCAGGGCAGGGCAGGGGATGGAGTCAGGGAATGTAGACTGTATCTGGGCAAGGCCAAATGTCTTTACAACGGTCCATTGCTGACACTATGAGATAATAATTGTAAAGCTTTTAGCATATTGTCTGGCATATAACAAGCACCATATAAATGTTAGTTGCTGTTATTGCTATGGTATAATCACCAACCAGCCACTCAGCCACTCATTCCATTCTGTGTCAACTTCTTGCATTTTGACACTCCAGAGAAACTGAGCTTCCATAGGTAGGTTGGCCTTTGGTTGATGCTAGGCTTGCTTGAATCTGAATTTGAACCCTCCTTGTCCTCCCTCAAGAGGAGATCACCTAACCATTGGCACATGCCAGCTCCCCATGGAGGAGGAAATGCCACTTTCAGTCAATTTTTGGTACCTAAGATAGATTTGCCTGAATTAAACATTCCGGTAATCAGTGGAACATAGAACTATTTCAACTGTTTTCTCATCAAAACTCTCCTTAGCTAATTTCCTTATGCCTCTTATGCATGGATAATTTTTTTTATTAAGAAAAAGATGCATCCTTATGTTATACCATTTGATTAAGATAACCCAGTTTCAGTAGGAGCATAATTTTTAATTTGTAAAAATGAAAATGAATGCAAAATTACAAAGTTATAGCTATAAATATATCATGTTATAGGAGAAAAATTATTAAAAGAATGAGAATTTTATGTTCATTATTTTCCCTTTCTGAATTAAAATGAAACCCTTTTTTTCTCTGCTAGGGCTTTTCTCTGCATCAGGGCCAGGCAGCTTGTGGTACAGCCATCATGACAAGCCCATGAGGCACCATGGGCTTTATATGCAGCACTTTCTTTTTTCTTTCTCTGCTGTTCCCTCTCCTTTCTCTCTCTGCCCTTTATTTTCTTCTCTCTTTCTTCTCCCTTCTTTGCTTATACCCAATAGAGGCACTCAGAACCAAAGAAGTTAATTTATGCTCCATACTCTGGGAGTTCAGCTTCACTTGGTAGTGATGATGATAACAACCACACTAATAATTTATGGAGCATCTTATGGTTCAAAAAAGCCCTTTCCTAACAGCAGCTCTAGGAGGTAGGGAGTGAAATGTAATTTTAAGGATAAAGAAACTGAGGCTTACAGAAGGAAGACCCTCCTAGGGTCATGCAGCTAGTATTAAAATCAGAGTTCGACTTTGAACTTGAGTCAAAGACTTGAATTTGGGTCTTCTGACTCCAAGACCAGCATCTTCATGTAGGTACAGCTAGCTGCTAGCAGCAGAAGTCATTGCTGGAAGTAACTAATTTATTCTTCCTCACTACTTTGGTTCTTTTTTAATCAATCAACCAGTATTTGTTAAGAATGTGTTAAGCATGTACTATGTGTCAGGCTCTGGGGGACCAGTACAAAGAATGAAACAATCTCTATGCACAAGGAGCTTATGTTCTAATGGGAAAGACAGCAAGTATATACAAAAACATATATATGGTATAAAGTTAATAAATATATACTTTGTATATATTCATACTTTATACAAGTATGTGTTTATATATAGTATACTATAGCACATATAGTATACTTTATATAAGCATACTATTTTGTATAAATATAATTTATACAAAGTATCTGTACTATTTTATATAACTATAAGTTATCCAAAGTATGTATTTATAGTAGTTAACTACAAGGTGGTTTTAGAAGGAGGACATTAGCAGTTGGGATATCAGGAAATGCTTCATGCCAAAGGTAGGGCCTGAGCGGCATTTTCAAGTAGAGACAAATACTCTGCACCACCAAGGCAAGGAGGGAACATATTCCAGGCATAGGCACACTTTGTTCTAGTCTTTTCTTCATTTTTTCTTCCTTTTCCTCCCTTCCCTCATCACCAGATTCTTAACTGTTTTCTGTTATGAGTTGATAAATTTGCTAATTGTCAAAGCCCACAGGCTTTCTACACGGTGGCTAGTCTATGATGGCCATTCAGTAAATATTGAACCAATCAATCACAGGGAGAACTCATTTTTCCCAAACCTCTTGTGGTTCCTCTTTTAACTTTACTTCACCAGTTACTTTGTATGTAGGTCTACATGTATAAAACCAAGTTAACTAAAGTCTAAACATGTCTGCCTCAATTACCTAGATGAGGATAGGGATAGGGACTGGATCTGTGATTTTATTGGGATAGGGAATTCCTAGGTAAAGAAATTCCCTTTACCAAAGCAGGTCTGTATTGTCTTTGTAACTTATAGTTCAGCAGGGGTGGGGAACCTGTGACCTCAAGGCCACATGTGGCCCTCTAGGTCCTCAAGTGTGGCCTTTTTACTGAATCCAAGTTTCATAGAACAGATCTCTCCATAATAAAAGGATCTGTTGTGTAAAATTTGGACTCAGTCTAAAGGCCACACCCAAGGACCTAGAGGGACACATGTGGCCTAGAGGCTGCAGGTTTCCCACCCCTGGTCGAAGGCATCAGTGAGGCTTTTTTGAAGGGGGATAAGAAGGAAGGATAGGAGTGGGGAGGTCAAGGTCAATTATACAGCATGCCTTGATTCTTCACTTCCATGTGTTCATGTGTAGACATGATGGGAGGCAGGTAGGTGGTGCAGTGAATACACTGTCAGGCCTGAAGTCAAGAAGACTCATCTTCCTGAGTTCAAATCTGGCCTCAGACACTTGCTAGCTCGTGTGACTCCCCAGCAAGTTACTTAACCCTGTGTGCCTCAGTTTCCTCATTTGTAAAATGAGCTTGAGAAGGAAATGGCAAACCACTCCAGTATCTTTGCCAAAAGCACCCCCAAAGGAGGTCATGGCAAGTGGACATGATTGAACAAAACAATAACAAGACACAATGTGAATTTTTGGAATAGGTCAAAAGCATGAACAAAGCCTTAGTCATAGCATTTGAAAACTTGAATCCTTATTGCACTGCAAATGTCTACGTCTTTGTTTGAAGAGTTTGTTAGCCTCCTCTCTTCCAGTTAGCTTAGTGAGCGCTATCAGCAAATGTAGAGATTGATTTATGCTTTGTGGTTCGTGCACTCCCTGAAGTGGACCGTAAAATTGAAAGGCTTATGTCAAACCCATTCATACACGGACACATTCAAGATCAAATTAATTTTAAAGCACTTATGAGATATTTAATGTTTCTAAGTCATGCTTTACAAAGCTATAGTGTAATTTATAGCATAATATCTACTCAGGCTAAAGCTGTCGCTGAAAAGAAAACGGGATTTTTTTTTAAATAAAAAAGTCCTGAGATTCAATGAGTCACTTAATCAGAAATTAAACTCAGAAGGGAGCCAGCACTAAGCTATTTAATCAACACAATTTAAAAAGGATGATTTTCACTCGGAGACAAGTAAACAGAAGGCCAGAGAGTAACGGAGTCAAAGTATCTCAAAACTGGAAAGATCATCTAAATTCAACCCTATTATTTTTCAGATGAGGCAACAGATGCCCAGAAAGGTTTAGCAACTTGCCTAAGGTCACACAGCTAGTTAAGGCCAGAGCTCAGACTAATATCCATGTCTCCTGAATTTCCAAATAGGGTCAAAAGTTAACTCCATCTTGTACTGTAAGCTCTTCAGACTGGCCCCTCCCTACTTTTCAGGCTTAGCTTGGAGATGCCTCTACCCTGCACCTGTTTTCTAACATTGGTGAGTCTCTGGCCCAGACCACCATTTCATAAAGTACCTAGGCCATGGTTACTTCACTGCCAACTTCTTTCCTCATTCTCCAAACTTCTGCCCTTCCTCACCTTCCTTGCCCCACAGCAGGTAACTTTCTACCTCCCCATGCAGATGTTTTCCAGCCCCTTTATATATAATCTTTTCCATTTGAATGCAAGACCCCTGAGGGCAGAGATGCTATTTTTGCTTTTATTTTTATTCCCAGCACTCAGTACAGTGCCTGGAACATTTTTCAGTTGTATCTGACTCTTCGTGACCCCCTTTGGGGTTTTCTTGGCAAAGATATTGGAGTGGTTTGCCATTTCTTTCTCCAACTCATTCCACATGAGGAAACTGAGGCAAAGAGGGTTAAGTGACTTGCCTAGGGTCACACAGTTAGTAAGTGTCTGAGGCCAGATTTGAACTCAGTAAAAGGAGTCTTCTTGATTCCAGACCCAGCATGCTATCCACTGCACCATTTAGTAGCTTGGCACATAGCTAGCACTCAATAAATATTCTATTTACCTAGCTGCATTTCTCCCCTCTGTGCACTTTACAATCCAGCCATACTGGACTACTTGCTTTTCTGGACACATTTCCCATCTCCATGTCTTTGCATTGGGTGTGTCCAATGTCAGAAACATATTTCCTCCTCACCTTTGCCTTTCGGAAACCCCCATTCCTTTCAATGCTCAGTTCAAGGACCACCTCCTATATGGACCTTTTTCTAATTTCCCCGGCTGCTAGTGCCCTCTCTCCCCAAATTTCCTTGCACTGATTTTATTTTTGTGTATACTTCTATACATACATGGTGTCTCCTCCATTAGATTGTAAGGTATGTGAAAGCAGAGCCTTTCACTTTTATCTTTGCATCCATTTCTTGTGCCTAGCACTTTGATGTTTAATACATACTTTTGACTGATAAATCAATTGATTCACTAAATCTTTTTGGCTCAAGCTCTCATGCAAGATTTCCCCTGGTAACATCAGAATTCGGCTTCCATCTGTCCTGAAAAGAGTTCTCAGCTCCTCTACAAGTATTTAGGCTAACAAGACTTCAAATACAGCCTAGGTTTTATATAACCAGACTTAATAAGAAGGAACTTATATCCGTTACCTTTGATGGTGAGGAAAAGCCTGATTCCCTTTTTGGAGGATTTTAAGCAACCCTCCCCACTGGTAGGTTTTGCTTTCCTTTGGAAACTCTCGAGTTTACATGAATCAGTGCCAATAAATGTGCATCCATCCATCCATCCATCCATCCATCCATCCATCCATCCATCCATCCAAACATTTAGTAGGCATATAGTATGTAAAATTCACTTTCCTAGGCACCAGGGATACAAAACCAAAAATAAAACAACTGCTGCCTTCAAGGAGCGCATATTCTGATGGTGAAGACACCATAGAAATAACTAGATGTGTACAAGGTATATACAGAGATGATGGAACGTAAACTCGAAGGGCAGGCACTAAGCAGTTGGGGAGGTAGTTATAGGTGGTAAATGTGAAAGATAGGATTTCAACCTTCTGATTCTAGAGACTTTTTTGCACTGAATCACACTCCTTCTCCCTCAACCTCCAAGAGAAGAGATTAGTGGGATAGCAGAAGTTGAATTAGGCCTCAGAAAATCCCCATGAACAAAAGAAATAGTCCTATATATAATAGGCTGAAGTCCATTGATAGGGTCTCTCTGTTTTTCTTTTTTGTATACTAGAAATACTGTATTTGTTTAGTCATTTTCAGTCATGTCTGACTCTTCGTGACCCCATTTGGGGTTTTCTTGGCAAAGATACTGGAATGGTTTGCCATTTCTTTCTCTAGCTCATTTTGTATATGAGGAAACTGAGACAAATAGGGTTGAGTGACTTGCCCAGAGTCACACAGCTAGTGTCTAAGGCTGGATTTGAACTCAGGAAGATGAATCTTCCTGACTCCAGGCCCAGCACTCTATTCACTAGGCCACCTAGTTGTCCTAGAAATACTGTGTTAGGAGATTTTAAAACTCCTTGCATTAAGTATGTGCTTAGAAAAATGGCCATGACTGAAAATGACTAAACAAATACAGTATTTCTAGTATACAAAAAAGAAAAACAGATAGTGGTAATCCTAGATCTGCCACAAGAACTTCTAAGATTCTTGGATATGTGGTCCCTCACAAAGTATTCCAACTAGATTGCTTCTGTTGCATTTGGGAATATATGAAATTCAGATAAGTGTATACATAAAATACATCAAATTCAGCAAAAGTACACCACCATTTTGGATGTTTTTGAAAGATCAGTGTGACTGTAGCAGAAATGATACAATTTCACTGGATTTTCACTCTCATCACATAACACCTTATTCCATAACAATGCAACACTGAGACATGGGCTTGGGTTAGTGGTAGGGGTGGGAAGGAGAATGGATAAGTCTTTGTTTCTTCCAGTGTGCTATTTCCACCTTCAGATCCCTTCATGCCATATTCTCTCCATGTTTACATCTTCCTAATGTTTGCAGGGTTATTGTCATCTCCACCTTCCAAGTCCACTGCAGAGTTTTTCTCCAGAACTCTTCGGAAAATTTCTAGCCTTTGATTACAGTACTTAATGTGCATTCAAGGAGTGCTTCTCCTATCTTCTTACTAGAGTTGTTTGTTGTCTAAAAGAGCTTCCACTCAGAGACCCCAGATGCTAGTTTAGTTTATTCACCTTGACGTCAGCCACCCCTGCTTTCCAGTTCTCCAGTCTTTGGCCTTGCTTTGTTTTTCAGGAAGAAACAGGGTATAATCTTGCTAGAAAGTGCTCTGGTTGTAATAGTTTTACACCAATGCCCAACTAGATCTGTGAACTAGATAGCACAGTGGATAGAGTCCTGGACCTGGAGCCAAGAAGATGGGTTGAAATCCTGCCTCAGAGACTTAGTAGCTATGTGACTTTAGGCAAAGTACTTACATTTCCTAGGCCATGTTTATAGTTGAACCAATGGTCAAATCCTGTAACTTCTGTACAGAGGAAGCCTCCAAGGTGGCTGCTAATAGGCCCCTCGTCACTTGGGTGACAGTGGGGTTCTCTCCTCTCAGCTTTCAGCCTGTCTATAAAGAGTCATCTGAGTTTTTCATTGTGGCTTGGGGGCATGGATGGGTAGTGTGTGTGTGGGGGGTGTGTGTCTTTGGATTTCATTTCAAAATCAAGTGAATCTCCTCATTTCCTTCTCTCAGTTCTCACTTCAGCCTGAACTGTCTCTAAGCCTCCTCCTGACCACAGCAGTCAGTGCTTCTGATCAGATCTAGTTCTCATTTTCTGGCTCCCCTCCTGCTCTTCTGCAGATGGCTCCCCAAGGTTGGATGCTTCCTCAGGCAGGGGGTCTATGGGCTAATAGGTAATGATCCATGGAGCCCCAGAGGAAGCCTCTCGAGTCACTAGACACACCAGACAGACCATGCATGTTCTTCCCCCTCTCCAGCCTTTCAGACTTCATAAGGAGTGAGGAAACTTGACGGAAATTTTCAGCAATAGATAACAGAAGGAAGTCCAGACAGGTCATTTTTCCTTTTGTTCTCTTGTTAAAATGGCACAGGGAACTCCTACAGAGGAAACTTTACCAATGCAGATTGACTGGCAATAGTTCTGAACTTTACAGAATTGCCTAAGGCATTGAGTGGTTAAGTGACTTGCCCAAAGTCACACAGCCAGTGTATTTTGAAATGGAAGACAAAACCGGGTTTTCCTGATACCATGACTGGTGATCTATACACTGGGTAATGCTGACTCTCAAGTGGACAGATAATAATGATGATAAAGATAATAATAATAACTGGTATTTATGGAATGCTAGTTATTGGGGTATGTAGAGGCTTATAAAGTAAAATATAGAATTATCTCACTTGATTCTCACAATTATCCTATGAGGTAGGTGCTATTATTTCCATTTTATAAATGAAACTAGGTCTCCTAAAGGTTAAATGACTTGCCCAGAATCATACAGCTAGGAAATAACTCAGGCAGGATTTGAATTCAAGTCTTCCGACTCCACTCAGTACTATACCACAATAGCTAGCCTCAGGACAACACGGCAGCAGGGCATCAACAGAGGTCTTGCTATGACTACACATGTATAACCTGTATCGAGTTGCTTGCCTTCTCAGTGAGGGTGGGTAGGGAGGGAGGAAGGGAGAGAATTTGGAACCCAAAGTTTTAAAAACAAATGTTAAAAAAAATTATTTTTCATATGCAACTGGGAAATAAGATATACAGGAAATGGGGTATAGAAATTTATCCTGCCCTACAGGAAAATTGAAGGGGAAGGGATAAGAGAAGGGGGGGTGAGATAGAAGGGAGGGCAGATTAGGGAAAGGGGTATTCAGAATGCATGCCATCTTGGGGTGGGGGGAGGGACGAGATGGGGAAAACATTTGGAATTCAAAATCTTGTGTAAGTGAATGTTGAAAACTAAAAATAAATAAATTAATTTTAAAAAAATCCAGTGCAAAAAGGGTCAAAAGGGACAGTATGAAGGGTCAAAAGGGACAGTATGAAGGTATCTTGGCAGGTTGGCAGAAACAAGTATCAGGGTAATCTGGCAGCTCATGGTCAGTGCCACTGGGGATCTAGTAGCAGGTACCAGGCTTTATGCACGGTGAGTTAGGGGTAGGACTTGTGTTACACGGAACATGAGCCAGGCAACAAGGAGTGTGTGTGTGTGTGTGTGTGTGTGTGTGTATGTGCGCGCGCATGCATGCATGTGTGTGTTTGTAGTGCATGCATGTGTTTCCATGCAGATGTGTGTGCATGTGTGTGTGTATGTGTGCATACATATGTGTGTGGTGTGTGGTATGTGTGCATGTGTATATTTGTAGTGTGTGTATGTGTGTATCTGTGCAGATGTGTGTGCATGTGCAAGTGTGTGTATGTGTACACGTGTGTGAGCATCTGTGCATACATGCGTGTGTGGTGTGTGGTGTGTATGTGTGTGGTGTTTGCATTTGATGGCAGGTGGCAATGGTGGTAGTGGGAGTTAATTACCGGATCAGAGATTTGGAGCTGAAGGGACAATGGAGGCCATTGAGTACAAGCACCTTACTGAGAGTGGGAGAGTTTAAGTGACTCCTCTAAGGTCACACAGCTAATTAGTTAAGTATTTGAGCCAGGGGTTGAACTCAGGTCTGCTTGACTCCAAGTCTGGCACCCTATGAACTATGCCTTTTATAGGTAACTTGCCGAAGATCACAGAGAGTAAGGAGCAGAGCTGATTCTCTGATTACAAATTCAATTTCCTCGACCACACTAGATTACCTCTTAATAACATGGCAGAAGCCTAGTCACAAGAAGGAGAGAGTGAGGGTAAAGTATGACTGAAGAGCAGGTCTGACACAAAGTCACCTAAGCTAAGGACTTCTGGGCCTGTATTGCCCTTGCCCAGAGGCTGTGAGTCCCAGCACTTGAGGTGAAGCTAGCATCTGGGGTTAAGTGGCCAGAGCTGTGGGATTGGTATTGGGGCACAGAAGGAACCAGAACAGTCATTACACAGAGTAGCAGTAGGGAAAAAGGAGAGAGGAGAGTTGGAAACTTCCAATGGGAAATGGAGGATGGAAAGGTAGAGTGGGATGAGTGGTGAATATGAAAGCTTTTTAGCCATTCTGGGCTGATTCTCGCTTGCGTTCTTCCTTGTTTTCCTGATTACAGAGGCACCTCTTTCAAGGAATCACACCTCGCAAACAAGACAGTTGAGAAATAGAAGTTCCCCTGCTATCTCTTTGTTGCTTCTGTATTGCAGATCTTGGGACTCAGAATGACAGTTGTAACTCTATATACTCAGTGTCCAAGAGTCCCTGACTAAGTAACAGCTCTGGGCCAGCTACAATCACAGATTTGTGTATGCAGAGATCAGAGCTGCTCTTCCAGTAAGGTCAATCTTAGGAGTAGCTGGTTTAGCAATAGACATCTGCCCTTCACTCCTGCCCTAGCCCTACTAAGTTTTTCTCCTATCTACCTGCCATATGTTTGAAAGCCCAATGTTAGAAATTCTTTTTGATTGAAAGCATTTCTTTTTCAGGTAGCTTTTTTTTTTTTAAAGTTAATATACCCTGAGAAGAGCAACACAATTAACCAGCTATGAATATACTTTAGTCAGTCTAATTAACATAGTGGTTCTCAAAGTGTGTCTATGAGTTTCACTAGGTATGCTGAAAAATTTTGGATGTTACATTATTGCAAATAAAAAAAATTACAAATATAAATTTTACTTACCCAGTGAATATAGTAGTTATGAAAATAAAATTTGCCAATTATACACATGTGCTAACTTTCCTCCATTAGAAAGTAAACTCCTTTAGAGCAGTGATTGTCTCATTTGTTTTTATTTCCCCAACACTTAGCACAGTGCCTGACACACAAAGTAAATGCTTAATAAATTCTCTCTGTCTCTCTCTCTGTCTCTCTCTGTCTCTCTCTCTCTCTGTCTCTCTCCCCTTCCCTCTTTCTCTTCCTCTCTCTCCCTTTTTTTCTCTCTCCCTCCCTTCCTTTCTCTTTCTATCTCTCCCTCCCTCCCTCTGTTTCTCTTTCTCTCTCCCTCTCTCCCCCTCTCTCCCTCCCTTCCTCCCTCCCTCTCTCTCTGTCTCTGTCTTTCTGTCTCTGTCTCTCTGCCTTCCCTGCCTCTATCTATCTATCTATCTATCTATCTATCTATCTATCTATCTATCT
>NW_020954608.1:12068593-12168148 GCF_900497805.2 Vombatus ursinus
TCTATCTATCTATCTATCTATCTATCTATCTATCTATCTATCTATCTATCTATCTATCTATCTATCTATTTATCTATCACATATCAGACCTAGACCTTACAAAGGATTCAACAAAATCAACTGCTCTTCTGGAAGAGAAAGTGCTTGAGTCTCCTCACTCTCCAATTTTGGTGGTGCCAACTTAAACTTTCACTGCCTTGAGCTTCATGACAAAGAATACTGTGCCATGAACAAAAAATTTTTAGAACCAGTGAATTAATACTGAGGGCTGCAGTTAAAATGTAATTGGGAAATAACTAACAAAATAAATGAAAACGCAATACAACACAGATAATGTTAATGTGTGGTTTTTAGAGCCCTTTTCCACACCTCCCCTACCCCTTTCTATTTGAGTTTCCCGCACTGGAGAAGTGGAGAGACAACCAATCCTGGAATTAAGAAAACCCAGCATCTAGTCCTCAGGCATTCATACTCTCCAAGACCCAGGCAGTTCTCTAAATTTTAAGCCATGGATTTGCATGGGGAAGGAACTTTCATAGCAGGAATTCCCCTGCGGGAAGAAATCAGAGGTCTGCCACATCTTCCCTCCAAATAATGGGAAGAACACTGGACTGAAGTGTCAGGAGCCTTGAGTTCTATTCCCAGCTCTGTCACTACCTATGAGGCATTAGGCAAGGCAAAGCTCTCTTGGCCTCAGTTTTCTTATCTTTAAAATTAAGGAAATTAGACTAGGACATCTCTGAGGTACCTTTCAGTGTCAAATTCTGTGATTCTAACCTAGTTATGATAAGGACAGAGATTGAATGGCAATTTAATTTGTGGAGTGCTAGGTGGTATGAGCAGGAAGCTAGAAATCTAATTTGTTGGCACTTCCTTGGAAGGACCAACTTCGGTGGCAGTACTTCATTTCTGTCTTTTTATTCCTAGCATCTAGGAGATTGTAGGTCACATAGCAGGTGTCTAATTAGCATTTGTTGAATATAGCGCCTGGGTTTATGTGGATGGAAAAGACAACAGGAAAGGAGACATAAGACTTAAAGAAGATGGCAGGGAGGAAGGGAAGGCATTGAAGAACAAGTTCACCCATCTGGATTTTGTTGCAGGCCAGCCTTGCAGCGTCAAGAGCCCATGTGGCTTTTGCCTCTGGTTTAAGTGGTTTTACCCTACCTGTAAAAACATGCGTTAGGCCCCCAGAAGTATCTTTCCCTTTCCAATAAGACTCAGAAAAGCATTTTAGCAGCTCAGAAGTTCAGCAACGACATTAGAACTTTAAGCTGGAAACCTGGTATTATCATTAGCTCTCAGGTGACCCCTTCATTCATTTACATTTACATCAAGGGAAGCTGCCTGTACAATTTCCCCCCTTGAAAATTACAAATGTGCTTTATATTTTTCCATTTCCCTTTTTTCTCCCCTTTGCATGGTGTCTGAATGCATGTGCACTTTCCAATTTTCAGATATAACATGCCCAGATGTGTATATGAGAGAGGGTGCAAATGTCCTCATGAGCCCAATTTTCCTCAAGAGAATTCTGCCCAGTGGTATGAATAGGTAGCTGCAAATGTGAAGCACATCAGGAAATACAGCAACAAAAAAATGTTACAATGCTCTCATTTTGCCCATTGTTTCTCTATTTCACACTTCTCAGAAAGACTGTGAGATAGGATGTTGCTATGACTTGCTGAAGATTTTCCATAGCTCCATGTCTCCCAGTGTGGATATTTCCTTAATTTTTCTGAAACCCTCAGTTTTGGCTACAAGAACCCAGCCTATAAGAAAAGATTTTGAAAAGATAATAGGAAATCCTGATGAAAGCATGCAGCTGTACAAAACTCCTGAGTTTCTGAATGGTCCTGACCATTCTGGAGCAAAAGCCTTCACTGAGCAGCATTTAAAGCGATTAATTTGGATGCTGTGACTCAGGGTATTAGTGCTGAAGCACATGTACTTTATATTACAAGGGTGATACAACTGTTGCTCTTTATGAGAGGAGGAAAAAAAAAGTACAGGCCTCCAACTGCAAAGATTTTTCTTCTGGGAACACTGAGAAATCATTCAGAACCAAGAAACAAGGTTTCTTTGAATAACAGAGCCAGGTAGGAGGCTCCCATGCAAGACTGAATACAAGGATTCCACAGAAGCAGGAGTTTTTCAGGTCTAAATTGGGCAGAGGTGTGAATTCCTTTAGAGAAAGATAAAAAGCTAGAGATGGATGTTTGCTCAAATCACTGAGCTGATGAGAGGCATAAAGGCATTCCTCAGAAGGCAGTTGATCCTGTGGGCAATATGCTAATTTTTGCCAGGGCTGGGAGTGTGGATCCCAGGTTTAGTGTTATCTGTAGAAAGGTAGTGGTGCGCATCATCTGGACAATCATTGCTTTCGCACATATTAGAGATGAAAGCCTGTTAAGTTGCATTTATAGAGATTAGCTAAAACTGGAATTCAATCCATTAAATAACAATGGAAACAGTTGGGGGCTTTGTCCAGCTCTCAAGTCATGTGAAATAAATATGATGGGGGTCTGACAGAGAGTCATTGTTCCCTTCTAAATTTCTATAGAATTGTATGCTGGGCATACAGAGATCTTAAAAATCTGGTCATAGCTAGCACAGAAGAAAAGAGAATAGAAAAAAAAGTACAAACTTCAATATTTTTTATTTCTATAGATGATAAAGGAGAAAGAGACCTCAACAACGAACAGTGAGACCTCCAAGCCCCAGTCTTCAGATTAAACAGGGATTCCTCATCTAACTTTCTCTTTCCAGCTTTCTTTCTTGGGTATGGGGGGAGGGGGAGTGAGAGATGGGAGAGAAAAGTAGAAGGAAGGGCTGGAAACTTCCCAGCAGATAGCGCCAACCCTGGGAGTAGCTCTTCTGTCTCCCTGGCTTTACTGCATTTCCTCCATGTCCCTTCCCCTCCCCCTCCTCCTACATCATTAATCTGTACTGCTCTGATTTAGGTTATTTATTTATAAAATTGTGTCCTTAATGATACAATCACCCCAGGGTGCAAGTAGAGAGGAATCAGAGTGGATTAAAATGCGTTAACAACCTGTAGCAGAGACTGCCATAAAAAAGATACGCACTTCAAGATGTATGCCTTTCACCATCCCCAGAAGGTCAACTGTCACAGGCAGGCAGGGAATTCTACAAATGAGGTTAGACCTAAGGAAGAGCGTTCTGCCTGCAAGGATTGTGACAGCTCCGTGGATTACCCAGGAGAGTTGTTGGAATCGCCTTTGAAGATTTGAGAAAACAAAACACCGAGGGTTGATGAGCCTCTCTAGGCCACAGATAGGTTTAAGGCCATTCAGTCCCAGAGGCTGGGGGATTGACCTTTGGGGAGGTGGGGATGGGGGAATCTTTCCTTGGCATCCTCCCCCCTTTCTAAATGCATTTTATGGTTTTTTTATATCAGAGCAATATTGGCCCTAAAGAATCTATGATTCGGGGGCAGCTAGGTGGCTCAGTGGATAGAGCACCGGCCCTGAAGACAGGAGGACCTGAGTTCAAATCTGGCCTCAGACACATAACACTTACTAGCTGTGTGACCCTAGGCAAGTCACTTAACCCCAATTGCCTTAAAAAAAAAAAAGGATCTATGATGCTTCAGCAATGGGCAAGTTTCAAATCCTGCTCCCCACTCACAATTTGGGCCTTAGAGGAAAGAGTCTAGGTGGCATGATGGTAGTAGAAAGGAACGTGGGAAAAGAATGGAGTCATTGAATGTACGCTTAAGGAAGGTGTGGGAAGTGTTTGTCACTGAGACTTAGAACCAGATGTAGTCTCTTTACTAAGCATTTGCAAGAATACTGGATGCTTAAATAATAAACTAGGGAACTCCCTTCCTAGATCTGTGCCTAGAAGTGTTATCCAGATGCCTCTCTGATGTCTTGGCTCTATACAAGACGCTGGCAGCTCAAGTAGAAGCTAACCTTGGCTCCCAGCCAAGCACAGGGGGACAGGGTTAACCCTATCGTTTGCGCTGGATATGAAGGGAGACAGGATTCCTAACGGTTGTGAAGAATGCCAGGGAAACTGCCAGGGTGAAGTTGGTTAGAGTTTTTGGGGAGAGGGGCACATATGGTTTAACACAGATTTCAGAGAACAGAGAAAGACTTTCAAGCTTTAGATAGGTAGGGGAAGCAGGTTTGAGCTGAGGTCTCATTTCATTCCCATCTAAGGAGCTCACTCATGCTTGTGTATTTTCTTGCATATTCCAATTTGTAAAATTTCTTGAGATTTCTATTTGCTTGGATAAATGGGTTTATTTGCAATTTATTCCTTATTTGCACACCCAGTTTTGGGTGGGAAGAGGCTGAGTCAGAGAGCATAAGCTTGAGGCTCCCCTACCCCTTAATAGCAACCAGGGAAAGGGCATGATTTTGAACTTCTAAAATCATACCCCCAGGTCAGGAATATTTGAGGGGGGTAGATAGATATAATTCTAGTTCAGTATCTCCTTTGAAGACTAGAGGGTCCTGATTGTTTCCCCCCAACCTATCCTCAGCTAGAGTTCAGAGAGTGGTTTAGGCATTGTCTCCTCAGATCTCTGATCATGTCTATCCATGCCTCTTGTGATTCACATTTATACTGTGAGACAAACTATGTGGCTACACATACACACACATATATTTTACATGGGGCATATATGTATTTTACAAAAAGTAAGAGAAACAATTGATAAATGGCCGAAGGATATGAATGGTCAGTTTTCAGATGAAGAAATCAAAGCTCATATGTCATATGAAAAAATGCTCCAAATCACTGCTAATTAAAGAAATGAAAATTAAAATAATTTGAGGTACCGTTTCATGCCTATCAGATGAGCTAATATGACAGAAAAGGAAAATGATAAAGTTGGAGAGGATGTGGGAAAATTGGGATACTAATGTACTGTTGGTGGAGTTCTGAATTGATCCAGCCATTCTGGAGAGCAACTTGGAATTATAGCCAAAGGGCAAATTGTGTGTACCCTTTGATCCAGCAATACCATTACTAGGTCTGTATCCCAAAGAGATCATAAAAAAGGGAAAAGGACCTACATGTACAACAATATTTAAGGCAGCTCTTTTTGTGGTGGCCAAGTTAAGTGGAAGTTAAGGGGATGCCTATCAATTGGGGAATGGCTTAATAAGTTGTGGTATATGAATGTAATGGAATACTATTGTGCTATAAGAAATGATAAGCAGGTGGATTTCAGAAAAATCTGGAAAGAGTTACATGAACTGATGCTGAGTGAGGTGAGTAGAACCAGGAAAACATTGTACACAGTAATAGCAACACTATGTGATGATCAGCTATGATTGCCTTAGCCCTTCTCAGCAATGCAATGACCAAGACGATTCTAAAAGACTCATGAAAAATGCTATCCACCTCCAGAGAAAGAACTGATGGAGCCTGAATGCAGATGGAGACATACTATTTTTACTTTATTTTTTTTTGTGTTTTTCCCTTTTGTTCTGTTTCTTCAGTCACAATATGACTACTACGGAAATTTGTTTTACATGATTGCACATACATAACGTATATCAAATTGCTTACATCTTAGGGAGGGGGGAAGAAGGGAATGAGAAAATTTGGACCTTAAAATTTTATAAAAAATGAATGTAAAAATTGTCTTTTACATGTATACTATCTGCCCCAGTTAAAATGAGAGCAAACCCCTCCAGAACTCCACTCTTCTCCCTGTCCACTACCACTCTCATCCTGTATATCCTTCTGTTTCTCCTTTGGTTTTTCCCAGTTACCACCCCATTACTGGTTTGTGACCTTCAGACCTATTGACCTTCTATCTTCATATACAAACCAAACAAGGCCTTTTTTGGTATCCTCAATACTTGTACAGTGCCTGTCACATAGTAGGTACTTAGTAAATATTGACTGATCGAGGACATTGACTGAACAGTCTTGTTCATTTGGGCTTTCATGTAATCAGCATTTCATGCTACTGTTTTCTTCCTAGCAAAATTATTCCTCAGCAATGTGTACATGTGCTTTTAAAGCTATTAACATAGCCAAGAAAATTAGGAACAAATTATGTACAAACCCACTTGAGAGAGGTCTGTATGGACCTAAGGACTTAGTCCCAGTTCTTTAAAAAGTTTGTTCCAGAACTACATATTACCAACTGAGTCATTATATTTTATGTGATTACTTGACTTTAATAATTTTCATCTCAAGTTTGGTAATATAAACAAAGTGTATATTCTGAGACAGACACTTTATTTTCCCCATTTACTCAAATGGGAGAAGAAGAAGGAAGGGAAAACATCTCAATAGTGGACACACGTGGTTAAAAAGGCAGTCTAGGAGAAACAAGCTTCGTCATCCCACGTGGCTGTGTGGAGTAGACACAGGCTAGAGCCTAGGAACCCACCAAGGAGGAAGCAGAAATGCCCAGGTGAGATGTTATCCAAACTGGACCCATAGTTAGAGATGAGCTCTTTGTCGAGTTAAACTCACTGAAAATGAATTCACATAGCTCTGATAGCAATGATGTGCCTTTGAAAGCAGGGTTAGAGTTCGCTTTATAAGCAAGCTGAGAACCAGGCCAATGCAGAATCTCAGCTGGGGTTTAAGAGATTAAACCCAGCATCTCCTTTATGTAAGAGGACATAGTAATTGAAAGAAGGTCTCTGAAACCATGGTTACCAGACAGGACTAAAATTAAGATCAAAGGTGATGATTTCAAATCCAGGGAAATATAAAAGGTTCCTGTTAGAGCTCACATTTGTACTTGGTATAAAATATCTGATTACCTGTAGCAAATGCACCTCTTTAAGAAGCAATCTCAGGAAATAGCTGACTGGCTCAAACAATTCAGCAACTTAGGATGGGTCCCCGGATTCCAGGGTCAGTATGGAATTGTGCTGGACTGGAAGGAAGTCAGATCACCAGCAAGTAAGAACCTTAGCAAATATGGAAAATGTGTGACTCTCATTCAAACTCTGGCTCTTGCCCATTGACATACTGTGACATGCTGGTGAGTCTGGGAAAGGCTAGGTGGAACAGGCTGTCAGTTCAGTGTAGTTTTTTTATTTTATTGGCAATGATGTCTACCATGAAATCATATCTTTCCAAGTCTTAGGAGTGAGAATACAGCTTCATTTATCATTGAGGAGGGGTTTTCTAAAGCCTTCCTTTCACATATCCACCTATATTTTGTTCTAAAAATGGGTCTAATAAGTTCTGTCCTTCCAAGAAAGTGCATGGGAGTGAACAATATAAACAATTTCCCTCACTCTTTAAGGTCAAGTTACCTTGTGTATATGAGTACAGAAATTTACATGATATGAAGTATGGGCAGCTAGGTGGCTAAGTGGATAGAGCATCAACCCTGGCATTAGGAAGACATGAGTTCAAATGTGGTCTCAGACACTTACTACCTATGTGACCCTGCGCAAGTCACTCAACCTCTGTTTGCCTCAGTTTCCTCATCTATAAAATGAAATAGTAATAGCACTTACCTCTCCCAGGACTGTTTTGAGAATTGAGATAGTATATATAAAGTTCTTTGCAAATCTTAAAATGCTATACAAATATTATCTATTATCACAAGCTATCAGAAGATGAAAATGACTCTTCTTCCCCACCCCTGCAGAAACAAAGCAGTCCCTCATTCATGTACTGCCTTGCAGTTAAGCTTACAAAGGGTTGTGACTAAGGAATAACAAGCATCATCACGGGGTAAGGATGACAGCCATCCATCATCACTGATTTTCCTGCTAGAACTTCATGTTATTGCTCCATAACCCACTGGTGGCCTTCCTCCTTACGTCTTACCTGAGATGAGAATAAATTATCAGATAACCAACTTTCAGATTTTTGCTTGTACAAAAATCTCCTAAGGCTGTTGTGAAGATCAAATGAGATAATATTTGTAAAGTGTTTATTGCTGTGCCTAGAACAAAGCAGGCATTTAATAAATGTTTCTCTTTCCTTCCCTTTCTCTTTCCCCTCCTTCTTCCTTTTCTTTTTCCTCCCTTCCTTCTTTACATCCTCTCTTCCTCCCTTCTTCCTACCTCCTTCTTTCCTTCTTCCTCCCTCCCTTCCTTTTTCCTCCCTTTCTCCTTCCCTTTCTTCTTCCTTCCTTCCTCCCTTCTTTCCTCCCTTTCTCCCTTCCTTACTTCCTCCTTCTCTTCTTCCCTCCCTCCCTCTCTTCTTCCTTCCCTCCTTTCCTTCCTTCCTTTCTTCTTCCTACATTCTGGTTAAGAAGTTGAAAAGATAAATAAAATGTTGAAAAGATATTTTGAAATTTTACTCTTCATAGTACATATTAAACCTGCAGACTACCCATATTATACAGTCACTAAAATAGATTTCTTTTATACTGACTATAAGTTGGCAACAAAGGAAAGTCTTCAGAGGCTTAGTACAATGGCATAGAAAGAAATAGGGACTATTTCATTTTTTGTCATTCCATCTTTAGAACCAAACTCAGTGCCTTGCCAATAGTAAACACTTAATAAGCCTTAACATGAATCAAATTGATACATTCATTTCTCTTATTATTGGTAAAGACAGATGTTCAGAATTGCTAGTGTATCTATAGAAATAAAATCATAATGATCATCATTATAACTACATCATGCTGTCCTATATCTATAAAAACAACACCACTAACGTACTGTCAGTAGGACAATAACTTTGAGTAGTTTGGCTGGTGGTGGCAATGGATTTGGATGCATCTGGCAATGTGCTTTTGCCTGTTCTTCTATTAGGAGTTGTATCCTATTTAGTCTGAAAAGCACTCCCCTATAATGCTGGTCCTCCTGCCTCCAGTTTCTTCCCACTCCAGTCCATTCTTTACATTCCCGGCCAAAGTGATTGTCCTTAAGTGAAGTTCTGACCTACTCAATAAACCTCAGTGGCTCCCTATTGCCTCCAGGATAAAATCCAAGTTCCTCTGTTTAGTTTTTAAAGCTCTCCCCAGTCTGGTCCCAAATGATATTTCCAACCTCATAGGACACTACTCTCCCTTCGTCCTCTTCAATACAGTCAAATGGGCCTTCTCTGTCTTCCTAAACATGGAACTTCATCTCTCGTCTCTGTGCATTTGCACTGGCTGTCTTCCATGCCTGGAATGTAGTCACTTTTCACATTCAGCTCATAGAATCCTTTTCTTTCCTCAAGATGCAGTTCAAATGCATCCTACATGAAGCCTTTCCGAATGCCTGCCTTCCCTAACTCTCTTGTATATAAATACCTTGCATTTGTGAAGCAGCTAGGTTGTACATGGATAAAGTACTGGGTGTAGAGTCAGGAAGGCTTGAGTTCAAATCTGGCCTCAGAAACTTACTAAGGGTTTGATTCTGGATAGGTTATTTAACCTGTGTTTGCCCCAGTTTCCTTTTCTGTAAAATGCAGTTGTTGTGAGGATAAAATGTGATAGTATTTGTAAAATACTTTGCAAGCCTTAAAGTGCTATCTAAATGCTAGCTATTGTTACTGTTATTATTATTATCTACACATTTATATATGCACTTCTTTCCCCTAATAGAATATTAGCTCCTTGGAAGCAGGGATAGCTTCATTCTTTGTATCCATAGCACTAACATAGTGCCTGGCACATAGTAGATGCTTAATATGTGTTGCCTGATCAATGGATGATGGACGCTGCCAGGAATCTGGACATGATTGTGTTGAGCCAAAATATCTTCTTGGTAACATCTAACCCTGACTGAAGAATTCCCCAGGTGATGCCCAGTGGTTTCTCTGACATTTGAAGCTGCCATATTGTTTTGGTGGCCTACATGATAATCAATGAATTATTAAGCATTTATTTAATAAGAGTTACTGAGCTTTGATTTCACCATCTGTAAAGTGGGGATAATAATATCCATAGGCCCTACCTTGCAGGGTTATTATGAGGATCAAATGAGCTATGATGAAGTTGAAGCCCAGAGCAGTTAAGAGACTTGCCTGGAGTCACACAGCTAGTTAGAATTCAAACCCAGGTCTCAAAACTACAGTTCCATTGTGCTTTCCCTTCTACTCTACAACACTAACAAGAAATACTTAACGTTGATGATGTTGGTAACGGTGATAATATAAAAAGTTTTGTAAGTATAAGTTATTTTTTTTTATTGTTAATAGCTCACATTTATAGAGTGTTTTATGGTTTGTGAAGCAACGCCTCTTAACTCTTGTGCCTTCCCTCTGTTTTCCCTGATTTCCTATTTATCCCATACATAGTTTGTTTAGATGTACCTATTGGTGAGTTGTTTCCCCAATTAGATTGTAAGCTCCTTGAGGGCATGGACTGGCTTTCTTTCTTTCTTTTTCTTGTTCCTATTGCTCAGCACAGTCTCTAGCACATAGTAGATATTTAATAAATCTTTATCGATTAATTTTACATACATTATCTCATTTTATCCTTATAACAACCTGGTAAAGAAGAGGCTATAATTACCCTCATTCTGCAGAGGAAGAAACTGATGCTCAAGAGTTAAATAACTTGTCCAAGGTCATACAGCTAATTAGTAGTGGATCCAGGATTAAAACTCTAGTCCTATGGGTACAGATCCAGTGATATTTTCATTGTAACACACAAACTAATAATTAATAATTAGTATTGGGGCAGCTAGGTGGTGCAGTGGATAGAGCACCAGCTCTGAAGTCAGGAGGACCTGAGTTCAAATCTGGCCTCATACCAAACATTTGACACTAGCTGTGTGACCCTGGGCAAGTCACTTAACCCCAATTGCCTAAAAAAAAAAAAATTAGTATTGATGATGGTGGGGCAGTTAGATGGTGCAGTGGAAAAAGTGACAGCCCTGGAGTCAGGAAGACCTGAGTTCCAATTTGGCCTCAGAAACTTATTAGTTATATGACCCGGGCAAGTCTTTACTTAATCCTGTTTGCCTCAATTTCCTCATCTGTAAAATGAGCTGGAGAAGGAAATGACAAACCACTCCAGCATCTTAGCCAAGAAAACCCCAACTGGGGTCACAAAAAGTCAGCTATGACTGAAATGACTGACCACCAACAACCACACATTGGTGATGGTGCTAATGCAAGGTGCTTTCTAAGTATGATGTTGTTTTTATTGTTCCAATCCTGGCATTACATTAAAAGGAAGAAAAACAATCCAGAATCAGCAAACAAGTGTTCCTCTGGAGAAAAGGAGTTTAGCAAGTGGTTCCACTGTAAAGCTGTCCTTGGTGGTCACTCATAGCCTCAAGAGAGATACTGTCCCCCACAGGATCATTTGTTAAATCTCCAATCCTCTCCCAACTGAAAGGAGTTTTTTTTATTTTTATTTTTATTTTTATTTTTTATTTCGTTCATTTCTGTCAGCCACAGCTCAAGTAGAAGAACAGAAAAAATATGTGCCTCTTTCCTCTGCTCCTCTCAGGAGTCCAGCATTTAAAAGGAGGATCCTAAACAATTGGCAAAGTTCTGAGTTGATCTGAGGTGAAAGGTGCTTATTTTCTTTGGAAAGTTAAGCAGGTTTGTTCAAGTGAAACTCCAAGATGCAGGGAGCTTGTGAGAAAAATGAAGTGGCCAAACCATCAAGAAACTGCTGAGGGACTGGGGGCTCTGAAAGGACTGTCCTCAAGTTATGAGATGATTTTACTTGGTATTGAACTATCTATCAAGTTCCTACTAAGTGCAAGGCTCTCTAGGGCAATTTAAATTGTTTAAATATTTCCTTAGGGCAGCTAGGTGGTTCAAGTAGATAGAGCACAGGGCCTGGAGTCAGGAAGACCTGAATTCAAATCCATATGTACTGGTGTTTCTTTGTACCACCATGTTATCTCTATCCTAAAGGGACAACTGAGGTAAGTCATGTTGAAGCTCAAATCTTTGTCAATGACTCCACGTGTCACATCTCCAATTTCTTTCTTGCTGGAAGAAGTAGGCAGGTGGGTAGGATATGGAACTGGTTAACTAGATTTTTAAATTGCTAAATAAATTGAATGTGCTCAATAAATCCTGATTATAAATAAATGATTTAATGTTATTACCGTTTCCCCTGAAGAGTGATTGTATTACCAGCACTTTTTTTTTTATCACAAAGAAATGGAAACAAAGTAGATGCCTATTGTCTGGGGAATGAATGAACAAACTCATATATGGATGTAATGGAATATTACTATGCCTTAAGAAATGGCAAATATGAAAATTTCAGAAAAGCATGGGAAGATTTATATGAACTGATACAGAGTGAAGTTAAGAGAATAAGAACAACAACATACATAATGAATATAACTGAACCCAAAGGAATAATGAAACAAAATGGAATGATGTGTAATTAAAATGAGCAAGCTGGGCCCTGGAAAGAATTAAGAAAATATGCTTTGCTTCCTTCACCAAAGAGTTAGGGGATGATAGGGGCGGAATATTGCATAAGTCTGTATACTGGTAGGTTTTGATAATTTTTTTTCCTTTAAAAATTTTTTTTTTCTTGTAAGGGAAATTTCACTGGAGAGGGACAGGAGGAAGGGTATATTTAGAAATCAACATGATTTAAAAATAAAAGACATCAATAAAAGGGGAGAAAGATCACTTTCTGGCTAACATAATCAGATAGGAATAATTAAAAATTTCATTAATGAGTAACAATTCCCATTTCTCATTCATAAAATGAATAGAATATCTTTCTATTGACAAGATCAGTCCTAAGCATTTGGGAAATAGGTGGAAGGTGGCAAAAAAATATTGGTCAGTTAATATCGGTAATTATCTTGGGTAAAAGAGGCTCAACAAAAATTGAAAACAAGATGGTAAATGACTGTAGGGAAGATAATAAGGGAAGTGGAGAAGATGGATATAAGGATATGGAAGAGAAATAATGATTACATCACAAATATTGTGAGCATCACAAAATATTTCTGGATTAAATCCATTTAGATATCACTTCTTGCAGCAAATCATCTGTTTTAAGTGAGATATTTTGCTTGCATTATAGTAATTAATGCTTATTTTCTTGTTGTTTAGTTGTTTTCAGTAGTGTCTGACTCCTCATGACTCTATTTGGGTCTTCTTGGCAAAGATAGTGGAGTGGTTTGCCATTTCCTTCCCCAGCTCATTTTACAGATGAGGAAATTGAGACAGGGTTAAGTGACTTGCACAGGGTCACACAGGTAGTGAGTGTCTGAGGCCCGATTTGAACTTAGGTCTTTTGACTTCAGGCCTGGTGCTCTATCCACTGTACCACCTAGCTGCCCTAATTAATACCTACAAGTAAGTGATAATATGTGTGAATAGCCACAACTATTTTTGATAGGAAGGGAATCCAATTTTTTCAACATTTTCATTTATTCACATATGTAATTAAGGCAAAGGTCTTATTTAAATTAATAGATGATTCTCTTACAAGATAGATATGTCAGCTGAGCATAGAGTGAACAATTCACTAATTTTCATGTTGGCTGATGATTTTATTAAGTTCTATGTTCTTGTTTTCTTCTTTCTGTATATTCTGCCTTTGGCAATCTTTCCTATTCTCTATCACTTCAACAATTTCATTTTTATAGATGGCTTCCTCTTCTACATCTCCAAGCATGACCTCTTCTTTGCACTCCTGACTAGTGATTTTATCAGCCACTTGGACATTTTCTTAGCCTCTCAAATACAATGTGTATTATTGTTTCCTTGAAATTTCTTTTTCTTTTTGACTTCCCTGTTTATGTCAATGACACCATCATTTATTTGGTTTCCCATGCCTGAAATATTAGCTTTGACTCTTTCATCTTATCTCTCTCATCTAACCAGCTGCCAAATCCTTTGGATTCTGCCTCTGTTATATTGCATCTCTTATATCTGTATACTTCTTTCTATTCTGTCTGCTACCACCCATGTTCTAATACATTCCATCTAGATCATCATAATGTCTTGCTATCTAGTCTTACCACCTCTACTGTCACACACCCCTCCAATCCAGCCTTCACATTGTTGCCAGATTTATCTCTTCTCACCATTCTACTTAGTCTCAAGGCCCTCAATAATCTCTTTATTCCTTCCTTCTACAACCTTATCTTCTACTCCTTGTCACCATATACTCTATGCTGTAGCCCAAAGATGTCACACACACAGCATTTGGGCCACAACACTTCCGAGTACAGCTTGAACCAGAAGAAAATCTCATTGGAGAATATTTAACAAAATAAAAACACAATAAGACATAGATAATGCTAATATGTGGTTTTCTAAGTCAATATGAGGTCCATAGGGATCCTCATGTATAATTTAGTGTCCCCTCTTTCTATGTGAATCTAACACAACTGCTGTAGACAACTTGAACTCATCATCAGTGTGATGCAATGGAAAGATAGCTAAGTCTGATGTTGGAGGAAAGAAGTTCTCATCCTGTCTCTACTACTCATTGCTTGGTGACCTTGTGAAAGCCACTTAACAACTCTAGGCCTCGATTTCCTCACTAATAAAATGAAGGGCTTGGTCTTGCTCACCTCTGAGGTCCCTTTCATCGATAAATATATGTTTCTCTGAACCATTTCCTGAACGCATTCCACACACTTGCAGAACTCAAGCTTCCAGAAAAAAACAACAACAACAAAACAAACAAACAAAAAACCCCAAAAAACTAAAAACATGGCTATGTTTTGAACCAGTCCCTTTTCTGGTCAACATAGGCATCTGCGGATTAAACTCAATTGGGGATTCTTAGGAGAAGTCCTCACTGAATTTTCTTTCCTAACAGAATGTCTCTAATCCTAAATGAATAATTCATAAGATGTAAAGGTTCTCAAAGGAAGCTTTGCCTTAGTTTTGACTCTCTCTACTTTAAGTATGAATGAGAGCATTATAACATTTTAGCCCCAGAAATTCCAAACTTAAATAGAAGTTTCTGATGTGTGGTCAAAGTCCAATATACCTGAATTCATTCTCTCTCTCTCTCTCTCTCTCTCTCTCTCTCTCTCTCTCTCTCTCGACTTCCACACAATACACACAATACACACACACACACACACACACACATTCTTTTTTGGGAGGGAGGGTTCACAATTTTGCTTTGATTCTGCCTTCTTTGTAAAACTTCCATATAATAATAGCCATATGACAACCAAGGCAATTTTCTCGCAGGGGATTACTTCGATTTCTGTGCTGTCAGCCTCATGCATTATAACGCTGCCTGCGGCAGGCAGGCTTTAATCACCCATAAATGCACCACCTGTCGTTTCTTTATTGCCTCATCATTAGACATATAGTTTACTATACAATGTGATTGAAATACTACACAGAACCTTAGAATTCCAGAAGCCTCAGATGGAGAAAACTGGATTTCAGGTTAGGTGACATGTGACATGAGAGTGAACCTGAAAAATTTGGTGCCCACTTACAAGGGAATGAGAGTTGGGACCTGTGGGCCAGCCTTGGAAATAAGGGGAGCGTCTGAGAAGAGATAGGCATGGTTGGAGCAATGGATCAGTCAAAGAGAGAGAGAAAGAGAGAGAGAGAGAGAGAGAGACAGACAGACAGACAGACAGACAGACAGACAGAAACAGACAGAGACAGACAGAGACAGAGAGAGAGAGATGGAGACTAGTCACAACTTTCCTTAGAAAAGAAGAATAGAAGAATAACTTTGGGCTATGATTTAGCCTAATCTTGGAGGATGTTGGAGTGAGGATTAAGAGAAGTTTCGGCTCTTTTGCTCCTGCTATAGCTTTTATCCAAGCCTTGCGAGATAACTGCACTGTGGCAATAAAGGGGGCAGGAGGCATGGGGTCCCAGAAATAGCACGAAGAGGAAAAGGATAAAGAGAATGAAGAAAAGAAAGGAAGGAAAAAAGAAGGTGGTTGGGATTGGTGAGGGAAAAAAATGTATCAATTCAGGACTTTGGTGTGACCAAGTAGGAGAAGAAGTTAAAGTCAATGATTTTCCTGATTGCACAGTGACAGATCATCTCATCCCATCTGCAAAGTCTATTTGCTTTATTTTTCCTTTGGGGCTTAATCATTGCAGAACCTAAAATCACTCTATGCCCCTCAACTTGAGTAATCTTTTGTAGGATTCATTCCAATTCAGTAAACTTTCTTAAGTGGCTTTCAGAAAGTAGTCATATTCAATCCAACATAATTATTTACTTGCATCTTTTACATAAAAGGTACTCTGCTTTATGCTGGAGATACAGAGACAAAACAGAAAAATAGTCCCTGTCCTGAGAGAGCTTACATTCTGGGAATATACCATGCACACATAGATAAGTAAACACTAGATAATTTGAGGAAGGAGAAAGTGGTGACAGCTGGAAGGATCAGAAAAGACTACAAGTAGAAGGTGGCACCTCTATTCAGTCTTGAAGAACTCAAGTTGAGTAAAGACAATGATAATAACAATAATAATAATGGCTAACATTTACAAAGCACTTTGAAGATTTTTGAAGAACTTTACCTATATTACATCATTGGATCCCTCCAACAACCCAGTGAGGCAATTAGTCTTATCTTTATCTTCCTTTTACAGAGAGGTTAAATGATTTGCCAAATGGCTGCATAGCTATAGTGACTGAGGCAGGATTTGAACTCAAGTCTTCCTGACCCCAAATCTATTGTTCTATCTACTGTGTCACCTATAGACCATCAGGAAGGTCTTCCTCATCAGAAAGGTGCCCTCTCCAAAAATCCAATTAAACTTAACTGTTAGAGATCCAACCCTTTGTAGTGACAATCTGCAAATTTCCCATGAAGGGGGAAGAGGAAGTTCAGTGATCGAGTTCACTTGGACGATTTTCTCTTAATAACTATGATCAGAGTAATAAGAGAATGAGAATTTGTATGGGGGGAAAGAATGGAGAGAATTTCTGGATAGAGAGGCACTGTCCACATTGCATACATCTGTGTAGCGTCTTGCAACGGGTTAAGTCTGGGAATCTGTAAAACAACATGAACTCACTGGGTATCTGAAGGTTTTGGGCAGGAGGGGAGGGAGGGACACAGATAGGAGGTGAGAGGTCACAGATCATAAACCTGGCCTACTTGACAGCTTTGCCCGTGTCCAGATCTGGGTGTAAAGTGTTATGCTTCTAATGTCTAGGCAAAAGGAAATTTTTGAGAGGTGAGATGCGTCAAGTTTTATATAAATTGGTTGGTGGTGACTTTGGCAACCCAACATTTTCGTTCTTGGAATTTTGCTGTGTTTAAATTGCCATTCATGACTAACAAGGGTCTAAGCATACCAAGTATTTGATCATTCCATACCTCTTTAGTTATGTATTTCTATCCTTAACTGGAACAGGCATTTAATAATTAGGGAAAAAAACAAAACCATACCCTGAAATCTGGTATAGCATGCATAACCTGTACTGTATGCATCAGCATATAGGAATTCTCTCTGTGCCTCCTTCGCTCTGGAAAGGAGGGGATAGCAAGCAACATTTCTAGTTCCTTCTCAAGGGCTCTAGGTGTTGATGTCATTCCAACTGAGAGCTAAGCACGACAGGAGGCGGTAACGTGTTTTCACTTGCTATGCTGCATGAGACCTCTCATTGAGGAGATAACTGAGTCATGACCAGAAATTAAAAGAGCCATGCCTTAAAGAGGCACAGCAAGCTTGGAGTGTTCAGAACTTGTGATACAATAGATATACAGCTAAAGTCACAAACTAGGAAAACACTGAACATCAGGAATGTTCAAATCTCTCCTCTGACACTTACTAGCTGTATGACCCTGGGAAAGTCACTTGAACTCCGTTTGCCTCTTCAACTGTAAAATGGGGATAATAATAGCACCTCCCTCACAGGGCTGTCGTGAGATCAAATGAGATAATATTTGTAAAAGCGCAGTGTCTGCAACGGAGTAAGAACTTGTTTTTGAGTTGTTTTCAGTCGTGTTCAACTCTTTGTGATCCCATGTGGGGTTCTCTTGGTAGAGATACCAGAATGGTTTAACATTTCCTTCTCCAGCTCATTTTTACAGATGAGGTAACCGAGACAAACAGGGTGAAATGACTTGCCCAGGGTCACATAGCGCATGTCTGAGGTCAGATTTGAACTCAGGAAGATGAGTCTTCCTGATGCCAGGCCTGGCACTCTATCTACTGCATCCCCTAGGTGCCCGTAGTTGGATCTCTATTAATGCTTATTCCCTTCACTATTCACATTGTCTCACTGGCAAAAGGGAACAGTACCACCAGTTGAGTTTGCATGTTATAATCACTGCAAGGCATTGTCAAATATTGATGCCATATATATCCATTTAACAAATATTTACTGAATATCTGCTAGGTGCTAAGTATTCAATAGGATGCTATTAATAAATCAAAACCCTGGAATGATACTATGAATTTCAGACAGTGGCGTAGTGATTTTGCACAATGAAGTTTCATATTACTGAGTCCACACTGACCCTATGAAAATTGTTAGATTAGTGGACCTGATTGAGCTCAGTAAACCATGGTGAGAAGGGCAAAATGCAATCCTAGCTCTCTCATAGGGATCACCATTCTGCTTGAGTGAAGCTTTGCCTCAGTTTCTGTTCATATGCATCATGATTCTAAAGCCAAATTTAACGACAGCTACTCTCAGACCAAAGGTATGGAAGGTCAAGAAAAGGAAGGGGGTTCTCTCTCAGGCAAGTGGATCTTGATTTTGTGTAGCTAAGAGGAAACTGGATTGGAAGCATGCCTAACGTTTTCTGAGTCACTAAAAAACAAATGGAGACAATGGATTTGGAATCCATCTGATTTTTTATTTTGTTTTTGTTTTTAGGCAATTGGGGTTAAGTGACTTGCCCAGGGTCACACAGTAAGTATCAAGAAAGCGTCAAGTGTTTGGTCTGAGGCTGGATCTGAACTCAGGTCCTCCTGACTTCAGGGCTGGTGCTCTATCTACTGTGCCACCTAGTTGCCCCTATCCATCTGATTTCTAAGGATGGCCTGTCAGGCAAATGCATACTCACCTAGATACTATTAGAACTGGATTTGTTGTTTCATTGGTATGGGGAACTCTTGAAGGAGAAAACTTCTACTGATGCAAGGCAGCATTTTCTCTGCAGCTCACAGTTGGAGAGTTGCCTAGGGCACTGAGGGGTTAAATCACACAGGATCTGAACCCAAGTCTTCCTGGGTCTAAGGTCAGCTCTCTCTTATGTGGCTTTTGAAAAGTTTGAGAGATGTAATTTCTGGGTAATTAATCATTTTATTAATGATGCTAGCATTTTAATAAAAGAGGTCATTGGCCTTCTCGAGTGCGAAAGACCCCCATGGTGGCAGGCTCACAGTTTACATGCCCTTTGAAAAAGTGAGTAAGCCAGAGGGTGACAATCAACTCTGACTGGTTAACAAGTAATGAAGGAGAATGAATATTACAATGAGGGGCTGGACTTATTCTAATGAATTTAAATTATGTCATTTACTTCTAAATTACCCCCAGCCTTGGGCAATATATTCAGAGAATTTATCCTTACCCAAACCTGTGTGGAACACAATGGGCTTCCCCACCTTAGATTAAATTCCTTGTAAGGTTGGGTGGAGTCTGAGTTATCAGTAATGTCCTTCAAGAGACTGAACTTTGAAATGAGCACTATGTAAGAAAAGGAAACTCTGGATCTCCCCAAATCATTGGTTATTAATAATCATTTTTCTTACTCCACTTCACCCAGCTGCCTCACTCACCTAGATGGAGCATTATTTTACATATTTTCCTTCCTTATAAATCTATAGAGAAGTGTTCAGAAAGAGACCAGAAGCAAAAACCAATTATTATATGAGATGAATTTTCATGACAAGAGCCATAAATGTCACTGGGCTGTTTTCTTTATTTCTTTTTTAAGAACAGTCAGCCCTTCTCCAGCCATCAATGACTCTCTGCCCCTTTGATAATGAATCCCCAGAATTCTAACAGACGCAATGAAAATTTTCAGCTCAGAGGTATAACAGTAACAAAGCCCTCCATTCCATAAGGGTGAAAAGGAAAGTTACCCAGCATAAGGGAAGCTGAGCACTTATATGCCCAAGGGTTAGAAGAATGATGGCAGTTGATATAATGGTCAAAAGGGAAGATGGAGAAGGGTCTCTCCTTGAATGTGAGCTCTACAGTTAAGAAGCTGCCTGGGCAGTTATTGTACAACAAGGCAGAGGGAAGGAAAACTTATGAAGGGCATTAATCAAGGTAAAAGTGAGAAGAAAATGAGAGGCTTCAGGACACAGTCTGCGGGAAGCAATAAAGAATGATGGAAACCGTAAAGAGAGAAGTAAAACTCAGACCACAAGAGCAGATGCGCACACAACAACTCAGACGTCCTCCTGTGACAGCAGAGCCTTTGCCGCTGACATCGATAAGGATAAAGCTAGTGAAGCGCAGGACAGAAGATGGGATTATTAATGAGCAAACAGGCCACCTGGAAGTCTCTCATCTCTGAAGGGAACGCATCATGATAAATTAATAAGGGAGATGGCTAGGGTGAAGGGCTTTTTGTAATAGTTACCCAGTGAGGGAGGGAGGGAATAAACATTTATATAGTGCTTACTATGTGTTAGGCACTGTGCTAAGCACTTTGCAAATATTTTCTCATTTGATCCTCACAACAACCCTGTGAATTGGATAGCGTCATTATCTACGTTTTCTAGTTGAGGAAACTGAGACAAACAGAGGTTAAATGATTTTTCCACAGTCACACAACTAGTGAGACCACATTTAGACTCCAGTTTTCCTGACTCTAGGAACAGTCTATCCATTATGCCAGCTAGCAGCCCCTAAAGAAGGCCAGGTAGCATCTCCTGTTTTTGAAACAGAAATGGATACAATGCTGCTAGTCCTAATGTTTTTATAAGCTATGCAAATCATCATTAGGATGCATTTGTTGAAGGTAAAGTCAGTCCAACAAGCATTTATTAAGCACCTACTATATGCCAGACACTGTGCAAAGTGCTGTGGGCACAAAGAAAGGCAAAAAAGAACTACTCCTTGTTATTAAGAAGCTCATATGTTAATGGGGGACATAAGATGCAAACATTTAAGTACATACAAGATGTATGCAGGTTAAATAGGAGATAATCAACAGAGGAAAGGCACTAGAATTAAAGAGAATCAGAAGAGGTTTCATGTATAAGGTAAGATTTTATCTGGGGTTTGAAGGAAGCCAGGAAGCCTAGGAAGTGGAATTGAGGAGGGAGAGAATTCTCCTGGTTTGTCTGATCATGGGAAAATCACTTAACTTTTCTAAATCTTAGTTTCTCATCTATAAAATGGAATGAATGAATAAAAAGCATTTATCAAGTAGTTTCTATGGTCAATGCACTCTATTAAGTGTGGTGATACAAAATAAAAAAAGCAAACCAGTCCCTATCGTCAAAGAACTCATGTTCTAATGAAGGATGATTATGTACAGAGGATGTTCAGTTGCTACAAGGTGGATGAAGGGGTCCAGTGGTCCTTCGGGTAAAAGCAGATGGCAATGAATCTTCTTTTATATTATTTCCAGGGATAGAACCACATCAGTTTCAGATGTTGAACCATTTGATGGTACCAAAGACTTTTACAAAGAGAGCGTTCTTTTCTGGGTTTTCAGTAGCTGTGGCTGATGAGGAAGCAGGAACTGTATCACTTGCAGAGGTAAATAATACTTCTGCACAGCCTACTTTAAGCAGATGTGAAAAACACGTCCTCTAAATTTTAAGAGAAACAATGCATTCTGTTTCATAGTGGACTCATGTGAGATGACAACTTTCTTCTTGTTCTTGTTGTTGTTTTTGTTCTTCTTCCTCCCCTCCTTTTCCTCTCTCCTCCTCCTTCTGCATCTCTTCCTTCTTCTCCTTTTTTGAGACGAGATCTCCCTATCTCACCCAGTCTGGAAATGCAGCAGACACTCATGAGCCCTATTCCACTCCTGATCAGCATAGGAGCTTTGACCACCTCTGTTTCTGACCTTAGCCAGTTATTCCTTCTGGCTGCTTATCCTTCTCCTCCTCCCCCCAAACCTCTCCTGCCCCCAGGCTCATCATAATGGTGCCAGACTTAATGTGGACACCAGACTGGCTTAGCCCACTGCAGCTCAGAACTCCTGAGCTCAAGAGATCCACCAATTTTAGCTGCCATGTTAGTAGGGGTTACAGGAGTGCACCACCACACTTGGTTAGCCTAGGACTTCCCTAAAACTCTTCTGAACTTGTCTATCTCTGTCAAAGACATTGTCAGTATTTTTTCAGACAGCCAGGTTTGAAAGCATGGAGACATTCTCAACTCTTCCATCACCCTTGCTTCCCTTCCCCATATTTCATAATTTACCAAGTCTAACCAATATTAAAGCCAGCATTATCTCTGCATTGCACTCACCCGGCCTCCAGTCCAGTTCAGACCCTCATCACTTCTCCCTTGGACCATATCAATAGTCTCCTAATTGGTCTTCAAGTTTTCAGTGTCTCCCTTCTCTTCTTCTTCTACCACGCTGTTGCTAATTTGTTATTCCTAAGGCACACATTTGACTATCTCTCTGGCTCAAGGAGCTTCAGCACCTCACTGGAAATGACTTCCAAGATTGCTCCCTCTGATCCTATTCCTCTAGCATACAACACATACCCAGGAAAGCTGTTCACCCAGCTCCAGCCCACTTTTCCAAGGTTATTTCCCATCATTTCTACTCATGGATTTCTCTTTTTGCCAAACCTGCCTACTTTTTGTTCTGCAATACGTGACACTTCTCTCCTTCTTCCTCTTTCTTCACACAGGTCTTTGGTTATTCTTGGAGTGCATTCCTTTTTTAACACTGGTTGTTAGAATCCGTAGCTTTTTATTATAAAGGCCTTTCCTGATCCTCCCAGTTAGTGCTTTCCCATTAAAATTACTTTGTATTTACATATGAATGGTAAGTTTACCTTATATTTATTTGGTATTTAATTATCTTGGTACATGTTGTATTCACTCAGTGGAATATAAGCAAAGGTGTGGTAGAACTTACTCAATGACTTGTAAGAGCTGATGGCTAAATTTTTAGTGTATTTACACCTCAGAAATTGTAAAATCTACCAATCAGAGCTTGTGATTCTGTTGATTATCTAGACTTAAGAAAGGAATGGAGAAAATACACATTAAACTTAAAAGTGTTGTGAGAAGTAAGAAATGATTATATTTCCATGTAAGGAAATTGAAGGAAAGTAGCTGTGGGTCAAGAGCTTCAGGAACCAGCTAAAATTGGGTGAAACTGGTTGTTTGATTAGAAGTAGGACAAAGGTTAAGCTTTACTTAGAGTGTGCATGCTTAATGGTCTCATGAATACTAGCTTCTCCACCTCTGGGCAGGGTTAAGATACCGTTTTCTGAACATACAATGTATGAAGAAAGAGGGGAAAGCATACCGAGGGGAACATGTGGTGGGTGTTTCCGGAAGTCTGTGATCGGTGCTGACTTCTACCAATGAAAGTCAGCTAGGAGGGACTTGTGGCTGGGAACAGGGATATAAGGTTTGCTCTCCCTTCTGTAGGGTGTGTGTGCTCATCTCCACACCTACTTCCTGCAGGAAGTATATTAAAGGTTTCACTGCTTCACTCATCCTGAGTCTGTCTAACTTACTGTGCCTGTTTGGGCACCAGAGGTTATTTCCAACAGTGTGTTGTGTGTACGTTTTGGTTTTCAGAAAGAAATGTTTTCAGAAAATATTTAGCGGCACACCCCTGAATATAAATTCCTTGGTGTCAAGGACTATTTCATTTTTGTCTTTGTATACTTTTATATCTTTGTATACCCTAGCATAGGGTACTTCTTGCATTAGTAGGTACTCAATAAATGTTAGTTGAATGAATGCGTGAAAAGTGAGGAAATGGAGACCAAAAGCTACAAAATGGCACACCCCAAGTTATACTAGACGCCAGGCCCTCTGCCAGGGATACAAAGATAAAATAGAATAGTCCCTGCCATCACAGAGCTGACATTTTTTCAGCCTGATGACATTTTAGATAATCTCTGTGCATGTGTGTAATAGTGGCACTGACAGGGTCATGTGCTCACCATTCGGTTTGAAAACCCTTAGATTTTTAGATTCCCCTTACTTCCCTTCCAAAGCCTCAGCCTGGCCTTTTTGATCTTATTCAGATGCGCCTTCCTCCCTGGTCCTAAAAAGAACCTGGCTCCTGTTTGTCCTTAGAAATTGCCATTATTTCCCTTTGAAAGTTCTTTTTATCTCCTTTTGAAAGCAAACTTCCCCCTTCCAGTTCCCTTCATTATTTATTCTCATTTTTTATTAAAATCTCTTAGACCTTCCAAACAGAAATTCTCACCTGGACCCTTTTTTTCCAACCACCTTCCCCCTTCAACTGGCCTTGCATTGTGGCTACACCCAATCTCCCTTCCATTGTTTTGCCTTCCTATGACCCCTGACCATTTCCCACCCTTAATCCTAGCTAGGCACCACGAGGTCCAGGACCCAGGAGTTATGTTCACCCCAGCTTACCAGCCACTCCCCTCCAGATCTCCTTAGACCCCTCCTTCAGTCACTCCAAACTACTTGGCCACTCCTGGATCCCTCCCACAGTCTTTCTGTACTTAAGATTCACCTTTGCCCCCATTCAGATGCTGGGAATTTCTCATGCCCAAAGGCTGAGACTCTCATGCCTGCCCGTCTTTATGGGCACCTGGCTTAAGATCCACCTGGCCTCCCCCATTTAGAAGCTGAGAATCTCTCAAGCCCAGAGGCTGAGGTTTTCTCATGCCCACTCATCCTTACCGGTGTCACCTTAGCCCCCAGCCCCCATTCAGAAGCTGAGAACCTCTCATGCCCAGAGGCTGAGAATCTCATGCCCACTCATCCTCACAGTGTCACCTGGCCTATATGTGATTTATCTTTAACAACCTTTTTCTCTGGCTGGAAGAAGATTTGGGTTGAATTCTTTCAGGCAAGCCCGCGTTGTGATCTGGGGGGTCCCAGCACCCCAAAACCTCTATACCTCTTCAGCACAGTGGATAGAGCATTGGGCCTGAAGTCAGAAAGATCTGAGTTCAAATCCAGCCTCAGACACTTACTAGCTGTGTGACCCTGGGCAAGTCACTTAACCCTGTTTGCCTAAGTTTCCTCATTTATAAGATGAGCTGGAGAAGGAAATGGCAAACCACTCCAGTATCTCTGCCAAGAAAAACTCAAATGGGGTCAGGAAGAGTCAAGCACAATGAAATGACTTAAAAATGTCTCACCTTAGATCATGGTTTACAGCCTTTATGTTGCTGGTATAGATGTGCTTCTCTATATAAGACCTCTCCTTTTTCCCAACTTCCTCTCCCTTACCCCAAACCCCATCCCCCAACCCTGGATTGAGATCCCTGGGTCATGGCATAAGTCAGTCATGCTTAGAACTGTTTCTGATTTGTTGCTTCTGCTTGGATCTCCTGATTTTGACCTGGGCCTGGTTAGCTGGACTTCCAGACTACCCCTTTCCTATTGTTACAGAATACTTGACCTTCCAATGAGAACTTGCCTTTAGCACTGGAGGCATTCACACACCATTCCCATTGTTTACTAACCTTGCAGCCTTGAGCTTGGGCCTGCCAGGCATCTGCTGTCTGCCAGGCTCACTTAATTAGCTAGGTTGCAGGTCATGGCCACTTCTGATTTGCCCTGTGTGGATCAGCTAGCTTCTGACAGGAAGCCTTGAGCTGCTTGGAGGTTCCCCCTTTTTAAAGAATGGACCCTACGCTATCGGCATTCTAAATCACTGCTGAGCTATTTCCCAACTCCATACTGCTGAAGCTAAACCAGCCTGCACTAATGCCTTAACACACAAAAGGTCAGTAGAGCACTTGCTAGATGGTATGCTGGGAACTTCTCGATTGAACACTCTGCCTTCACAACTCCTAAATTGGTTCTCCAGCCTTTAGGCCTTTGCAGATTCTGCTCTAAGGTTGGCAGGGCCACTGAAAAATTCCATCACATGCAGTACCTGAGCCAGTGATGGCAGTCTAGCTCATTTCCATATTACTTGTCAAAACAAAAGGCAGCATGAGCCCTGGCAAGAATCATTGGGGGAGAAACAAGCTGCTTTTTAGATACCTATCTATTACGGTTAAATACCAGGAAATCTCAGGTGAATTCAGACAGGGATGAAATTAACACAGTTTGTTGAGCCAAAGCTTGTTTTCCAACCTGGCTCACTGGCCAACAAAAATCTAAAAGACTGAACTACTAATAGGTTTTGAAAAGTATTTTGATCCTTACGGGGAAGGCGTAAAATGGGGGTACATGGGGAAAAAAAAACTCATCTGCTGTTGGAACTGGGGAGAAAACAGGTTCTAGAAAGGAACATTTTGGATCTTAACATTGACTTGCTCTCAATTATTAATATACTGAATCATAGTAAAGAAGGTCAGAATTCTTCTGATTTACTGTATTTAAACCCCACCAAAATGCTTCCATGGATATTTCTGACAGGACCTTGCCAAAATGTCCCTCAGTCTGATAGTGGGTTTTTGTAGGACTGCAGATATAATGCAAGCCTGCTTTTCTTTCTCAGCACCTTTTACCAAATTATACAAAGCATTTACTAATACAATTATGGCTTACAAACAGATATAAGAATGATTGTCTTAATCAACATAATTTAAAAAAGAGGGACAGAGACAAAGAAGGACACAGAGAGGCAAAGGGAACAGAAGGCTGTTATCTAGCATGCTTGGCTCTCTGTCATCTAGAAGGCTGACTTTCCGGCAATGGGAAGGAGGATGGGTCAAATTATGGTAATTAGGATCTTATGTAGCAGCTTATGATTTGCATTCCTTTTATTTCATTGTCTCTCCTCCTCTTTGCTGAAAGACTAAATAATACACTTCTGTGTTTGCAGTAGAAAACCATCCTTGTGATTCAGAGGGGAATGGCCATCATCAATGAGCTCGCTTGTCACAGCTTTCTGGGCCTAATTTCTTCAGGCAGCTGGAGGAGGGTGGTGGTGTCAGGCCAAACTACCTCCTCTCTAGGGCAGTTTTTAAAGACAGGGACACAAGATTTCTTTACTGTGGATCTATTACTCAGGCAATGATTATTACATATGATTCTCCTTTTTTAACAAAAAATGTTATATTTTGGTTTTTTAATATCACAATCATTTCCTGACATAGCTCCTTTCCCATTGAACCTTCCAATGTGATAAAGAGAAACAGGTAAAACCAACCAATAAAGTATCTGAATCTGGTAGCATATGTAATATTTCACTTCATTAGTCCTCTGCTTCTCTATGAAGAGGAGAGTAGTATGTTTTGTCATCTGCTCTCTGGGACCAAGACTGTTCATTGCAATTAGTCTGAAATCAATTGCCTTCTAGTGTCATTTTCATTTACAATATTATAGATATGGTGTATACTGTTCTCCTGTTTCTGCTTTCTTGACTTTGCATCAGTTCCCTGAATGATTCTCAAGAGAAATATTCAAACCATTTGCTTCTTCATATTACCTCCTGCCACCTTTTTTCTATTTCTCTATTTTTTATTTTTGTTTATTTTGTAGGCAGTAGAAGGCAGCTAGAATAAGGGGAGGTGAGTATTTAGAAGCATCATTCTGTGTAGAAAAAGCACTGAATATGGAGTAAGAATCCTTGACTGGGTGTGACTTTGGGCAAGTTCACTTAATCTCTCTGAGTATCAATTACTTCATTTTTGAAATGAGGGGTGCTAGGCTAATAATGTTGTACAGTGGAAAGAATGTGGCTCTGGAGTCAGAAGATGTAGGTTAAAAATTTGTCTTTGATATTTATTATCTATGTAGCCTTGAGCAAAAATTTAATCTGCTAGGTCTCAGTTTATTTAGCTGAAAAATGATAGACTTGGACTAGAGAGCATCTGAGGTCTTTGATCCTATGAAGATCTTTATGGTTTTGTTTAGCTCCAAAGAGAGGATAAAACTCAAAAATTTCTCCTCTGGCTACCTGCTAGACATAAAGGCTTGTTGGAAGAGTAAGACTAAACTAACTGGTTAAAATGAAATTGAGAGATGATCTGTGCATCTTCAATCGCTGCTAAGTTGGCCATTTGTATGGATGACAGAGAGTTGAATTGTGCTTTTCCACCTACGTTTTCCCCATCCTCACTTTCCAGAGCTAACTGTAAGGGGCTTTGTAAACAAGGATGAAAGACATCAGTAATTGGAGGAAAAGCCCTGAGGGAGATATACTTCATTTTCTTGTCAAATGGAGGTGGCGGGAATTTCTCTTATCACCCCAGCAACTCCCTTATGTCCCAAGCCCCAGTCCTCTTCCATCAGTTGTGATGTGATTGGCAACTGTTCTCTGAGAATAAATAAAAAAGCTGATTCTCCCTGACTGTCAATCAGGCACCTTGCCAGTCACCTTTATATCCACTCAAGATTAAAGGAAGAAGAGACATTACTACGCAGGTAAAACTACAAGGCTAGTCTGAAGTTCACGTAGCAAATTGCTATAGAAATACACATTTTACTAGGTATCTAAAAATGTGCTATTAGAGAAATGTGTGTTCTAGAATTTAACGTGATTTTAGACATCACTAGCTCTCTGATGTGTATCTGCTTTTAAAGTTTGAGATGACAATGATTGCAGACTGGATGACTCCTCCACTGCTAGGAATACCACCACCGTTGTTCCAACTATTTGACATCATCCTCCATTCAGCTAATTTGCACAGCTACTAGCTCACTGTTCTTTCTGGAAGACTCACAACGACTCTGCCTATTGTCTGATTATTATTTGCATCACTATTGGCAAGAATGTTGAATGCTAACCATTCATCAAATGCCAACATTGGTAGTTAGAAGAATCACTCTCTGTCAGAGCAGGAAAGGTCATTAGAAGTCATGTAGTCCAACCCCTGAATTAAATAGATGACAAATTTGAGGTCCAGAAAAGTGAAAGGACCCATCCAAGGTCATGCAGCTAGTTCACAGTAAAGATGAGACTAGCAGCCTCATCTCATGGCTACCAATTCAGTGTTCTTTTTTATTGTATTATTCTCTGTCTTATTTTATCTGAAGAGGGTCCAGGGAAAGACAAATCAAAAACTAAATGTTTTCTAATAGGCAATACCCTCTTATTACAGGCAAGGGACAGACTAGTCCACAAAGTCTGTTAGAGCCAGAGTTATATTGAATCCTGAAGTCAGATGAAATAGAGTCCAGTGCTGTGTAAATTTAAGTATTAGGACATTTAATGTGGACAAGTCCAGAAAACTCAAAATGTAATCACAGGTTGTTAAAGAAGTAGCTATGCGGTCTAGTGGATAGAATGCTGGACTTGAAGTTAGGAAGACTTGAGTTTAAATCCTGCCTCAGACACTTATTAATTATATGATCCTGGGCTAGTCACTTAACCTCTGTCTGCCTCAGTTTTCTCATCTCTAAAATAAGGATAATACCTTACCTAATGTAAAGATAAAATGAAATAACATATGTAATGCACTTTGCAAACATTAAAGTACTATATTAAGGCTATTTATTAAAGAGGTATTGAAGTAATGGTAAAGATACATCTATATTACATTCTCTTTGTGAGATATGAACATCTTGTTCTGATTAAGAAAGCAACAATTTGATTGGCTGAGCAAAACAACCATCAATATGTTGGGGGCTTTAAATAGCCCAAATCTGTGGGAGTTCTGAGGGCATTGCAAGCCAGGAGTTGCCTATAGTGGAGATCCCTACAAGGGTAGGGGGAGGAGGAGATAATTTCTCTCTCCTTTTCCAACCTATCAGCCATATAGTTTTGAAGAGGAACTACTTGTAAGTTCCATTAATAGAGAATGCAGCCAGAGGGGAGCCTGGACATACTCCAGACAGACAGGATTCTGAAGGAGGAACCAGACTCAAAGACTGTGATGCCTGGCAGCTATGGAGATGGACAGATCCTGGGAATCCAGCTGAGCACCTGACCCTTCAGAGACACTGCACGTAAAGCAAACTGCATGTGGATTCTCTGAAGAGAGAAAGAGTTTCCAGTCCATGCAAAACTAATAACTGGTGAGCTGCCTTAGGTACATGTGTTTCCTACATGTCTGCCTCACTATTATAAGACTCTAAGTTGGCTCCCATTCTTTCCATGAAGGCTATGTATAGGAGATAATCCTCAAGTTTGGGGTAGAATTTAGATGGGACCACAGACTCCTCTGGCTTCTTGGTAACTGCTTTTCTTTCAGGCCTTCCATTTGCAAAATGCTCTGGTTACCATTACTTTGAGCTATGTAAGGAGAAATTACATAATGTTTGTGAAAATAATCGAGTTCTTTATGGGGAAGGAACCATAAAAACCTAATGATATTATTACAACAACATTGTAGGCAGTGATAAGGCACTAAAATCCACACTATTCCTTGTTCTGATAATGATGAATTTCTGCCTGACCTGGAACATGTTAGGTATCATGGCAATTCGAAGAATAGGAAATAAGTTTCACCCTGCCTGGGGAGAGTCTAATTCCATCAAAAGGGGTTCTCCTCTGAGGAATTCTGTATTGTTTGGAAAGATAAGAAAATAAAAGTAAACTTCTCACATAGGAGACCTCAACCAAAATCTGTTCCCTGTGCTGAGATTTTCTTTGCTCTACTCGGATAGGTTATAACATTCTCATGGAGGAAGATGACCTGTTAGACATACTGGGAAGTTCAAATACCTATAACTTCAAAAACCAGAGTAAAGGAAGGAAAGAAAGAACAGGAAATTTCAAATTTTGGTTCAAAGTTAGATTTACAAAGGGTTCTAGCTTGTAACTCTCTGATTTGTCCTCTAAAACAGGGACCATAGCTGCTTAAAGATACCCAGGGGCACACCAGGCATGGAAAGCCATCTTTGGCAAGAGGAAGGATTGAAATGTTTCCCTGTCCCACAGTACAGGAGAAGGTTGTTTGCCATTGGTGGTGGCAGATGAGGAGAGGGGTGTGGTTCCTGTCCTACGTTCTGGACTGGGGGCCACATCAAGTCTTTCTCCTCTGTAATTCTAATGATAGCTATGACTCTCTAAATGTGAGTTCAATGCTGACACAAGGCAAATTTCTCATCATTTCAGCTGCTTCTCATTTCAAGCCATGGTGATATCCATGGCGCTTATTCGTTGCTGATAGTTACTTTCACACCAGTGGCTCTTACTATTTCAAGGACAAAACTATAAATGGAGTTATGTCTAGCTTTACTCATGATGAATAACCAATGAACCATATATCTCATTCCCCATTACATAGGATCCAGGTTTCCTCATTTTTTGCTTTTTTTTTTAACTAAAATTTCATTTAAAATTTGTTCTCCTCTTCCTTTAACGAAGCTTCCCTTTCAATAGGAGACCTAATCAGGCTACCTGTCTTGCTTAAAGTCTGGTTATGCAATGCCTCTGTTGAGTGTATTTTTAAATGGTAGAGAAGAGGATCAGATGGAAACTAATGGCCATCATAGTGTCTAAGTGTCAAAGTTTATTCTAGTGGCCACATATCCCGCTTTGCTCAGCTAAGTCCCTCAGGAAGCAGGGAGGTGTTAGTCAGTAGGTATGAGAGGGAGCATTCTGTCACAGAATGAGCACTAGACCTGTAAGGATAACAGTTGAGATTTATATGGTGCTTTAAGGTTAGGTACAAGGCATCGTTAGGGATTGCTTGTGGGATTTCCTTAGTATATGCAATTCCATGTTGAAGAAGGTCCCTCCTTCAATGCAGGACAGCACCTTCTCTGAAATTCCTGGTCTTAGAGATTGGTTAAGTGATTTGTCTCCAGTCACAGAACCCTGGGGCAGGACTTAAATCTAGAGGATGTGAATTTTGTGTCTCTGAGACCACATTTCTATCAGGCATCACTATTCCTGCTTTAGAGAGGGGGATACTGAGGCTCATGGGGGTTGTCACTTGATCACGGTCACATAGCTAGTAAAGTGTCAGAGATAGCATCCTAATCCAGCTTTTTGTGGCTCCAAGTCCAGTACTAGGTATGCATTCCACCTCAGCTTCAAACAGAAGGCCAGAGTGGGAACACCACTGGTGTCCTTTGGAGCCTTATGGCTCCATTGGGCAGGTTATTTTATGTCTCAGAGCTCCACCTCTGTAACACTGCCATAATGGTACCTGTACTGCCAACCTAGCAGAATTGTTATGAGTGAAGTACACTGCTCCAGAATGTGCTGTAAAAAATGCAAGGATTATTATTTATTTAAGGTAGGCTAGGTGGTACAATGGATAAAGTGCTAGGCCTGCAGTCAGGAAGATTCATCTTCCTGAGTTCAAATCTAGCCTCAGACACTTGCTAGTTGTGTGACCTGGACAAGTCACTTAACTCTATTTGCCTCAGTTTCTTCATGTGGAAAATGAGCCGGAGAAGAAAATGGCAAACTACTCCAGCATCTTTGCCAAGAAGACCCCAAATAGGGCCATGAAGAATTGGACATTACTGAAACAACTAAACAACAACAACATATTATTATTACTATTATTGGAACAGTCCTGTGATTTAATTGGCACAGAGAGCTCCAGATGAGAACATCCCCATTTACCTAGGAACACTGGGACTTGCTCTGCAACTTGCAACCTTAAAGAGTAACCTGTGGACACTGTGAGGTTAAGCGACTTGCCCAGAGTCATAGAGCTGATATGTGTTAGAGACAGGATTCAAACTCAGATACAGCTTGGTATCCACTCTCCCAGGCTGCTTCTCAAGTTATTGTTACTTATAGGAGTAGGTAGCAGAGTTTGGTTGTGCTGTTGCCTGGTTTGGGCTGTTTTGGCCCAAATATCTGTCTAGTTTTCCTGTACAATAATGAACACCAGTAAGACAGACAAACAAACAAAACCAAACAAAAGTTCTCTTGGTGGCCAAGGGAAAAGGACTGTATAATATCACAGAACTCGAAGTGTCCTCTGGACAATATCTGGTCCAATTCTGTGCCTTTTTGCCTAAAGGCAGTACTCTACTGCTGTTTCTGTTTTTCAGACTGTAAGAACCAATAGTGCAAAAGCAATTTAGTATTGGACAGCACCATGTCAAGTTGGATTGAAATGGGTAGCAGATGAAAAGGGGATTAACTTGCCTTCACTATGCTTTGTAATAGTTATCGGAACTACAGGGCAGAAAGATTTGCTGTCCAGCAGGCATTGAGGACTGGGTCTTCCGTGCCACTGACTATCAACCTTCCCAGTAATGAAGAGACTAGAGGAAAACCCTCCAGTTCATTCTGCTTGTTCCCTGCCAAGAGCTTACCTGTGCCTCCCTGCAGCTGTGGTGGGCCCTAGGCAGCTTGTGTTTCTGACGTTGGTGGATGGGGGAGTTTCTAGTCAACTAGAATCCTTGTCACTCTGACTTTGAACAAGAATTTGAAGCTTTCCTTGTGTCACTCATTTTCTTAAGCTGCAGGTATTTTAAACTGGGCTTCCACCATCCCTCAATAGCCAGGCTGTAGGCAGTCTTGTCCCTGAAGGCAGAAGGACTGGGTTAAATATCTCCCAAAGAAGGCACATGACCAAAGAGATCATGTAATTCCCCCACTAAAAGTCTCCAAACCATCTTGAAGCTAAGACTGAAGAACTTTGATATCATCTTTGAAAATCATCAGATAGTCTTTCCCTAGTTTGAGCCAGAGGCATCTTGTTCAGTAGTGAGAGGCTGCTAGGAGACCCAGATATCATACTATGTTAGCAGAGGACAAAATGCTAAGCTCCAATGGAAATGTGAATTACAAGTGGGCAAGGAATATATTGTCTTAAGGTCACTGAGCAAACAGAAGCTATATTGTGATAAATCATTGGTAACACCTTAGTGAATTCAGATGAATTGGTTTGCAAAGGAGTGACCACAAAACACAATTTTGCTGTGATCCATGGAGCTCACAGAAGTTTCAGTGGAATATAAACTCAAGAAGAGTCCACAATGTGATGTGACAGCCCCCAAAGTCAACTTTAATAGAAGCACACGGAGGGACATAATTGTCCCTCATATTCTGTCCTGGATAGACCACATCAGACCATGTCACAATCTGAGGATGACATTGACAAGCTAGAGTGTATCTAAAGGAGTGTGATAAGGACAGTGAAGAGATTAAAGATCAGGCCGTTCAAGGATGCCTATGTCTTTTTCAGATGTAATTGCTTTCAATATTTTAAAGTCTGTTGTACAGAAGGTAAACTAGGGTTACTTTGCTGATCTCCAGAGGGCAGAATTATAGTGGAAGTATCAGAAAACTAGATCTTGGTTCATTGCTCTTTCTGAGTTTTCTGCCCATCTGTCTGACTGCTCCTTCATCACTTTTGTTGGTTCATCATCCATATCATGCCCCCTAATTATGAGAGTACCCCAAGACTCTCTCCTCAGTCTTTTTTTCTCTCTCTATACTCTTTCGCTTGGTGACCTCATCAATTTTCATGGGTTTAATTATCATCTCTATGTATATAACTCCCAGATCTATACATCCAGCTCTACTCTCTTTCCTGCACTCCAGGGAAGGATTTCCCATCAGCTCTTGGTCATTTCAAATGGGATGTTCATAGATCAAACTCAAAATGACTGAAACAGAATGTGTTTCTCCATAACCCATCCTTCTTCCTGACTGCCCTTCTCCCTGAATATAACACCATTCTTACAGAGTGTGGGAGAATTTGGAATAAAGGATAATACCAAAGTTGTGAACCTGAGTGTCTGTAAGAGTTGAGTAGAAACTATCAGATACATATAAGTCTTGAAAAGTCTACAAAAGAAACAGGTAATGGAGGGAGTGAGGGGGCATTCATTTCTTGCTGGTATTGATGGCAGACTTTGTGATTTTGCCAGGAATAACTTGTGAATACCAACAGTTATTGTCTACCTCTTGGCATGGACAGCAAAATGACCTGGAGTCGGAATCTCAGATCAACTTTCTACACATACAGGTTTGCCATGAATCACCTGCACAATGGCAACAACCTCAAATTTCAGAGCTTTGGAGTTGTCCTCCAGCTTTTTGCTAGAACTCTTAGCTCAGCAAACTTGTACTAGATGTGGGTTTGTGACAGTATTTCATGGGAGCAGAGCCAGCCTAGATCTGACCTGGATGATTTAGGACAATCCTAGGGTGCCATGAAGCCGCCAGCCTCCATAGTAGAATCATTTTTGTTGTCTCCAGTCACATTGCCCTGATGAATACCATTCAAAGACATATTTTTCACGTTGAAGCCCACGTGTTCCCCAGGCAGGACCTTGGCCAGCACCTTGTGATGAATCTTCCCTGATTTGACTTCTGTAATGACATTGCTGGGGACAAAAGTTACCAACATATTCTCCTTCAAGGATACAGTTTCTACTTGGCCCCAGAAATGTGTTTCCAATACTTCCAGTCTAATAGACACCCTGCAGCAATAGCCCAAGGCTTATTGACAGGGCAGAATCGGGGTACGGGTGGAGATGATGGAGTTCAGGACTTTAAGCAGAATGACTTCATTGGCATCAACCCTCTCTTCCTTTCAGTCTTCCAGCCCTTGGGCCATAACACGTTGCTGCTGGCCTCTCACCAGCCTGTCACCATACCCATTCACAATAGGCTCAACTGCCATCACGTTGGGTTGCAGCTAATCTTCTTGCTGTAGATGGTCATTTCCATGGTGATTTCCTGGAAGCATTTATTCTTGTATGGGGGTTTGGGGGTATCTATCTTACTGATAGCTCCAAAAAGCTGCTTCACATCCTGGGTATAGGCAAGTAGGGCATGCTCAGAGGTATACCTATTCTTGAAGATGCCTGCTTCAAAGTCACTCACCCCACCCTACCCTCACCATAATTACTACTACATAATTCACCTGGGAGGTGCTGGTGAGCACATTCTTGATGAAATCCTGGTGGCTAGAGGGTACTGATGATGGTGATATAGCACTTTCAGGATAGTCAGGTTCCCCAAATATAAAGGTCATGTGGTTTTTCAGTGGAGAACTAAAAAGCTTTGTGATACTAAAGAAGAATTAGGCCTGGCAGGGGAATGATAATCTCCACCCAGGAGCATAAGGCTGCCAAGATCCCTCTCTCTATACTTAACTCCATGATTAATTAAACTCTCTTTAATTATTCCAGAATTAGCCATGTCAATAGAAATGTTGCCTACAGGCTTGATTCTCAGACTCTTGAATTTTCTTTTGTACCTTTTTTGGGGGTTTGTTCTGTGAACAATCTGAAAGTTTCTCCTGAAGCTGAGAAAATCTGAGCCAACTACACCTCTACCTTGGCCTCTAGCATACATGGCAATGGCCCAGTTATTAGAGGGAAATATGCACAGAAGGACTATTCCAATTACACTAGCAAAAAACATGGAGGAAAAGGGTAAGCTATTTCAATTGATAACAAACTACTAATCATAATAAAATAACAAAAGAGACTTTTAAATAATACTTTTCTGTAGGTGAATTCAAGGCATGGTATATAGTCATTTTTGAATAGGAATGTATTAAGTGCCTATTTTTCCCCAGGTACTGTGCTAGGCACTGACCATACAAAGGTAAAAGTGAAACAGTCCCTGACCTCAAGGAGTTTAAATTCTATTGATACATTTGATCTTACTTATCTTGACTATTTCCATTGCAGAGATGAGAAAACTGAGGCAAAGAGAGCCTAAATTAAGAGAAAGTTTTCATTTTAGCTCCATTCATGGCCACATGGTCACTCAACAGTAAGGAAGCAAAAAGAATAGGAATAGGTTTTTATTGTCTTCTGAAAGGTCCCCCCTCCAAAAAAAAACCCCAAACAAACCCACCCACCCACCCACACTCACACCCACACAACACAGATTGGTGAAAAATGAATGTAAAGAAAGAAGAAAATAAGTTAACTGAAGAGTCAATCTAGAGAAACTAGAATTGGTAATATTTCAGATGGAATATCAATTATACTGACACCTTCCAGAAAAAATACTGACATAAATTATTTACTGACATAAATAATTTCCCCCCTTCCCCTTCAAGATTTGGCAGAAAGAAATGGTTTCTGCTTTTCTCTTGCCATGGTATCACAAACAATTCATAGAGACCCACCAGGGATAGGTTACATTGCCCAGCATTTAAAAATGGAATGAGAAAAAATGCAAGAAGCAGAATGGTTTCAAAGCCGTTGTTCTCATGCTTTCTATTGTGCTAGGGACCTCTGTTTGTTCCATCAGCAAGGAGACGTGACTGTATTCGAGATGGGTTGAACATTAATATGCAGTCACAACAGCCACATTTCAACAAGTCACCAAGATGATAATGAAAATAATTGCAAAACTCTCCCATATGTGAAGTGCAGAAAGCACTCAGATGCATCTGTGACCTCATCCATGTGTGCACTCTCTCTAATGATGAGGATGGCACCCTCTTCATGGATTTCTGCCCAACCTGTGTGATTCTGGACTATTTCTTCCCACCAATCCATCATTCTGCTCAGTGTTCTTGAGGTTTTCCATGCTTTCTCCTGATATTTCAAGAATGCTAATGGGGCACACAGGCTGGCTACCCAGTTATACTTCACTCTTACCAAGTGATGAACCTATTTCCTTTTTTTTTTGATTATACATTTCATTGATGACATCCTCTATTCTGGGTCATCTTCATTAAATCGCTGTGCTTTGCAGTTTAGTGACAAGCTCCTAATTCCCCTCCTTGCCTTCAGAATAATATCCATTTTGAATTCTTCAAAGATGTGTTCCATGACTTGTAGCCTTACAATACCAGTAGAATATTGGTATTAAAAAGATGGACCTTTGCTTCTGGGAGATATTAGGGTCATTAAAAGAGCTTTGCAAAAAGCACAAGTGGAATAATGTGGAGATGGTTAAGTGTTGGTTATAATAGGGGTAGATGCTGAACCTATTTTTTTTCCCAGGAGTTTAGAGAACTCTGGATGAGTAAACTACCCTTACTGATCTTCTCTGCAACTAGCTGTCTAAGACAGCTGCCTGGAAAGTTACTTGGCTCACTTGAGGCCACACAGCTAGTACATGTTAGAAGTGAGATGTGAACTAGAGTCTTCTTCATTCTCAACTCTGTTTTGTATCCACTATGCCACGTTGCCTCTCACTAAATGAGAGCCAAGCAGCTAGGTGGCTTAGTGCAGAGAGTGCTGGGTGTGGAATCAGGGAAATCTAAGTTCAAATCTGGCCTCAGACACTTATTAGCTGTATGACCCTGGACAAGTTACTTAACTTCTCTTTGCCTCAGTTTTCTTATCTGTATAATAATAGCACCTACCTCCCTGCTTTGTATTGAGGGCTAAAGTGAGATATAACACATGTAAAGCACTTTTTTACATATGCAGATCTTAAAGTGCTATATAAATGCTAGTTATTATTATTATAGTAGCTCATATTTTACATCATTTTGTATCTTTCCAAGGGCTTTCCACTTATCATCTTTGTGAGGCAGTCAGAATAAATATTATTTGATTTCTCGGATAAGGGAAGAGAAAGGTTAAGAGATTTATCAATGGCTATACAGTTGGTAAGTGCAGGACATAAAGCCAAAAACTCTGACTACAACTCTAGTGTTCTTTCCCTTAAGCCAAAAGGGAGTACATTGCTTGTACATTTATCCATCTCTATAATAGAGAATAGATGCATTCTTTTGGAAATGCCAAATTATATGCCAGGAGGTTTAAATAAAAAAAAATTGAAGGCCACAAAGACTTCTGACATTCAACAGTAAGAATAGATGTGCCATAGTTAAGGAAAGGAACAGTGATTAATTGGATAGTAACTGAAGTTGGTACAGAGAAAAATGACCAAGTCATACAGGATAATTTGAAGAAAATATTGATTATTTAACTTACCAATTTCATTATGTTATATTTATTAACTTTAACAAACTATATCATATTATTAACTTTAACAACAACAACAACAACAAAGTTTGGCAGTGGGGAGAGGGAAATCACAGAATCTGAGGGACTTCAGAGTCTTTCCCACACCCTCTTAATTCTACTGCCTTATGTTGTTTAATTCCTATTTATTTATGCTGAATATAGTTTATTTGTACATGGCAATTTGCATGTTTTCTCTCTCATTAGATTGTGAGCTCCTGGTGGGCAAAGACCATTTTTAGCCTTTCTTCATATCCTCAGTGTTTAGTACAGTGCCTGCTACATAGTAGGTGCTTAATAAATGCTTATCAACTAACCAACTAACCTGTACTTGATTGAGATTCATTGTAATGACACTGCTAAGTCATAATCATTCAGACTTCGCTTTAAGCTCTCTAGTGAGGGGGAACCAATTATATTCCAATTATTATTTTACTCCTTTTCTATGTCTGTACAGTTCTAATTGTTAAGAAGTTTAATTTTTATCAAGTCTAGATCTGCCTCTAAAACTTCCACTCACTGCTTCCAGTTCTGCCCTCTGGGGCCAAGGAGAACAAATTGAGTATTTTTTCCATATGACAATTCTTCAAATACTTGAAGACATTTATCATTCATGTCTCTCTCTTAGACATCCTCAGATCCCTAAACTGATCCTTGTATGCTTAGATGGTGTGGTCTCAAGTCCCACCAACCTTTTCTCCCTTCTCTAGACATTGTCCAGTGCATTAGTGTCCCTTTAAAAATACAGTGACCAGAAGTAAACACAATAGTTCTTGTGATTTCACCAGTATGGAGTATAGTTTTTGAATAATTGAAGGACTATTGTCAGGGTCAATGGGTAGTTATTGATAGAGAAACAAATTTCATCTTAATATAAGAGAAACTTCCTAACAATTAGAGCTATTTAAAAAATGGAATAGTGGTGAGTTTCCCATCACTGGAAGCATTCAAGTGGAAACTGGGTGATCTATAGGTGTTGGACAAAATAACTTTCCAACTATCAAGAATTATGAGCATTTTACATGCCTGGCTGCATTTTATCTCTGCATTTATATAGCACTTTGAGGTTTGCAGCACTCTTTTACACACACACACACACACACACACACACACACACACACACACATAATTTTCCCCCAATTACATGTTAAAACATTTTTTAACTTTTTTTTTAAATTGTGACTTTCAAATTCTATCCCTCCCTCCCACCTTTCCCCCTCCCTGAGACGGTAAGCAATCAGATACAGATTATACATGTGCAATCATGTGAAACACTCTTTAGAAGTTATCTCATTTGAGCCTCACAACAACCCTATGAAGTTAGGGATCAATATTATCCCCATTTTACAAAAGAAGAATCTCAGGTTGGGAGACATTAAGTGACTTACCCAGTGTCATACACCTTATTAATATATTAGGCAGGATTTGAATTTACATCTTGGCTCCTCCATTCTTTTCACACTGCCTGGATTGGTTTTCCTCAATATCCCACCCCAGTTTGAGAGCAACATTTACTGCTACTTAAGAGGATGAGAAAAGGCTGCCTTCCTATGACCAATAATAATAACAATTTATGCTTATGAAATACTTTCGTGCTTGGAAATTACTTTCATGATAATAACCCTATGAGCTAGGCAGTGCAATTATTATTATACCTATTTTGTAGATGAGAAAATTTAAGCTCACTGAGGTTAAATGATTTTCTCTGTTCACATTGTAAATGTCAGAGCCAAGATTCAAACCCATGTCTCCTGATTCCAGATCCATTGTTCATTCTATTATGCCATCATCCAGTCAAACCTGTTGCTTTTCAGGAGCAGGATCTCGGAGGATTGGTTTCTCCTGAGAGAGACAGGTCTTTTTCTCAAATTTTCAAGTGATTCTTGAAACATTTTTCATACTTTACAAAGTGTTTTTGTGAGGCACAAGATTACATGAAAAAGCTTTGAGGGTCAGTAATTCCCTTGATTCACATTGATAAATGTGGCTCCCAATTTCTTAAATAGTCGTATGTCTCTACGTAGAAAACAGAACAAGTTCATTGCTGTACTTCACTAATAACACTTGTCATTAGCACTGTTAAAACTTCCTTGTTTTCAACTGCAGAGTTTGCATTAATAATCACTCGTATTTATATAGAACTTTAGTCCTGTGAAATATATTCCTCACAATAACTCTGTGATGGAAGTATTGAAAATATTATTATCCCCATCATACAGGTAAGAAAACTGAGGCTCTAGGAAGTCAAAAAATTTACCCATGATTGCAGAGCTAGTAGGAGACTGAGGCAGGAAAATGACCAACATAAGAAAAAATGGGAATAGTTAATGTTAGGAGGGCTATGGAAAGATAGTACATTAATACATTGTTGGTAGAGCTATGAATTGGTGTTCTGGAAAGCATTTAGGAATTATTCTAAGAAAGTGACTCAAATGCCCATACTTTTGACCCAGAGATTCCACTGCTAGGCAAATATCCCAAGAAGGTCAAAGACAGAAAGGTTCCATAAATGCCAGAATATTCCGAGCAGCATTTTTTTTTTTTTTATAGTAGCAATGAATGGAAACAAAATAGATGTCCACAGACTGGGGAATGGCTAAGCAAATTGTGGCACATGAATGTAATGTAACATTATTGCATGTTAAGAAATGATGACTATGAAAAATTCCCAAAAGCATGGGAAGCCTTCTATGAACTGTCAAAGAATGAAGTTAGCAGAACCAGGAAACCGACATACAGAATGACTACAACAATGAACATGGAAATAACAAGAAAAAAAAAAACTGAACACAGTATAATGATGATGATCAAGCTTGGCCCTGGAGAAGAGGTGGGGAAATGAACCTACCTCCCTTCTTTGCAGAGAGGTGGGACATTATGGATACAGAACACTGCATATACTGTCAGCCATGGTTGGTATAAGGATTGCTTTTGCTGAACCAACTTCTTGGTAATAAGTGATGGCTTGTTGAATGGGGTTGGGGGGAGGGAGGGATATAGTTAGAAATGAAGATAACAAAAACAAAAGACAAAAAGCAAATTAATAGTGTGAGTTAGGATTCAAATTCAAGTGCTTCATGTACTGTACTGTGCCTCTCAGCATTTTGTGTCTCTGCATTTTATCTTTTACATCTTTGTATTGTATCTTCTTCCTGTTATTATGAAAAATTAATTAATAGTTTGCAAAATATCATCAATTTTGTGATAGATGCTAGACATGCTAATTATGCCTTATTTAGATTTCACAATTACAAGACCCAGATTCCTCTTCACTGTCAATGTGTCATCAATGCAATGGTATGTTAGAATAAATCATAGCAAACAAGGTATGCCATATGATGCAAGGTATGGAGAAATAGCTCCTCTAGGAATCTTAAGATAATTGGTTCAAATAATTTGGCTTTAGTGCTGGAACCAAGTAGTCAGTTTTGAAGTTTGGCAAGACCCAGTGGAAAATAACTTAACTAAAATAACTCAAGGATTTTGTCAAGGATCACTTCTCCTTAAGACATGTGCTTAATAGGGAGCCAGTCAGTCAATAAACATTCGTTAAACCCTATTATGTGCCAGGCATTTTGCAAAACACCGAGGATACAAAAAGAGGGAAAATACAGCCCCTGTCCTCAAGAAGCTCATAATCTAACATGGAGTTTGGATGGCAGAGTCATAAGAAGTAGTGTGGTGAGATCCCATCTATGAACTTCTCCAAACAGATCTAGAAAAATGCACCAGACTGAATCTTCATGGGAAAATCCAGATAAAGTCATAGTGAATCCTTTGTCCATTCCAGCTCAGCATAGGGAAAGAGACAAGGAGTGCCCAGGAAGAGACTGTGCATTAGGGCAAGCGGAAGTTCCAGACCCATATGGGGAACTCCCAGGCTCATATTGGTGCACTGCAAAGGGGACAGTTACAAAATAGCAGCTTTATCATTCACTATCCAGATCCAGGTCACAGATTCAGGGTGGAGTGAGAAGGGGACCTGAAAAGAGGGGTAGAGTTCCCATTCCTGAGTCAGGAGCCACTAGGTGGTATACAAAGAAAGGAGGAAATCCAGAAGCCAGTAGCAGCTGTAGTTTGGCTCAGGTCCTAGACTCAGAGTAGTATTTTTTACTTCTAGCTTTTGGCCCAGGAATAATCTAGAGTAACCAAGACAAAAATCCCAGGAACAAGGAAGAATAACTAAGGCAGGAATCTCAGATGAAAGAGGAATCTATAATTTTGCCACTTTGAAACAAAAGAACTTTGCAGCTAACTAACAGGGGTGGAGCCCAGCAGCAGTTTACTCTTGCAAGGACCCAAACTCTGATCAGGAATTTACAGAGCTTAGACCAGGGGGACAGAAAACTGATTTGACCCTACATCAAACTACTTAGGGATCACTGAAAGCTTGCAGGTCCACAATTGGTCCCTGAGATCCTGGAATAACAAAACACTCAATACTCCAGGAAAGCAGCAACAGGACCAGCCCAGAGCTTCCCTATTGAAATATGGCAGATACCAGCCCTAATATCAAAACCGAAGTCAGGAAGTAGGGTGGAAGAATGGAAAAAAAAAGAACGCCACTATGAGCTATTATGTTGGCTAAGATGGATGCTGAAGACAAAAGTATAGAAGTGAATGATTCCAAAACTTCTCCAAGCACAACTTGGGTAAAATTCAGTTAGAGTTCCTGGACAAGATAAAGCAAGAATTTAAAAAAGGATTAAGAAATGTTTTTATACATGAAAGGAAAGTACTTGAGGAAAAAAATTGGAAAAGAAATGAGAGATATGGAAGAAAGAACTGGAAAGGGAATTAACAACTTGGCACAATAGTCACAAAACATTGTTTAAGCAAGAAAATCAGAATGGCCCAAAAGAAGCTATTGACTCCATGAGGCAACTAGAAATATTAAACCAAGTTGAAAGACTGGAAAAAAAAGTGTAAGACATACTGTAGTAAAAGCAACTACCTGGAAAACATATCAAAGAGAAAAAAAATTTGAGAATCATTGGACTATCTAAGTGTCATGACCAAAAAAAGAACCTAGACTTGATATTCCAAGAAATCTTAAAATTTTGTCCATAGTGCAAAAGAGAAAGAATTTACCCAGTTACTTCCTGAAAGAAACCCCAAAATGAAAACTTCCAAGAATATCATAGCCAAAATTCAAGGTCAAGGAAAAAATAATGTAAGCATCCAGAAAGACAGGATTTAAGTACTGAGCAGCTGCAGTCAGGATCACACATGATTAAGCAAATACCACTATAAAGAAGAGGAGAACTTAGAACATGATATTACAGAAGGCAAAAGGTATGGGCTTACAGCCAAGAATAACATACCCAGAAAAACTGAGTAAAATGCTAAAGGCGAGAAGTGGATCTTTAATGAAACAGAGGACTTCCAAGTAATCCTGATGAAAAGACCAGAGCAGCAGAGAAACTTTGAAGTTCAAACACAAGAGTGAAGAATAACATAAAAACATACATATAAATAAACAATGATAAAGGACTAAACAGAGATCTACTACTTTCATTCAAATATGGGGATATGATACATATGTCTCCTCTGAACCCTACCATCATCAGGGTCCATAGAGGGAGTCCAATTAGACAAGTGGGATTGGTTCTGTTTTGTCTTGATGATCCTAAGAAAAGAATGGAAAGGGAGGGATAGAGAAATACATTGCAAGAATAGGGGAAAAGGAAAGGAAAGTTAGGGGAAATTATCTCACATAAACAAAGTGCACAAGTAGAAATCTATATAAACAAGGAAGAGGGCGTGGAGGAAGCAACTAGCATTTATACTTCACTCTCATCAGAACTGATCAAAAGAAGGAAGAATGCACACATACGCACAGAGTCAGGTACAGAAATACATTTCACAAAACAGGGAAATAGGAAGGAAAAGGGAGAAGGGGGAGGGAAAATTAGAGAGAGAGGGTAGATAAAGGAGGGGTCAGTCCAGAGCAAAACAGATTCACTTGTTTTTCAATCACGTCTATCTGTGATCCCATTTTGGGGTGTTCTTGGCGAAGGTACTGGAATGGCTTGCCATTTCCTTTTCCAGCTCATTTTACAGATGAAGAAACAAATGAAGATGAAGATGAAGAGACAAACAGGGTTAAGTGACTTGCCCAGGGTCACACAGTTAGTAAGTGTCTAAGGCCAGATTTGAACTCAAGAAATTGGGGAATGGATGAACAAATTATGGTATATAAATGTAATGGAATACAATTGTGTTGAATTCTTATCAGAGTAATGACCAACCAGGATTCCAAAGGACTATTGAGAAAATACATTATCCACCTTCTGTTACCGAGGACTCTTAGAATGCAGAATAAGACAAATATGTGTGTGTGTGTGTGTGTGTGTGTGTGTGTGTGTGTGTGTGTATGTGTGTGTATTGACATGGCCAATGTGGAAATTTGTTTTGATTGACTATACATGTTTGTAATGGGTTTTATTTTTCTTGTGTTCTTAGTTGGGGAGGCGGGTGGTCATACTTGTTATTCTAAGTTTAAAAACACCTGGTTTGAGATGGTAATTACAGAATTAAGGAAAGTTAGAGCTGGGAGGGGCTTTAGAAATTATCTATCTAGTCCAGGGATGGGGAACCACATGTGGCCTCGAGGCCAGAAGTTCCCCACCCCTGATCTAGTCAAACAATTTCATGTTACATATGACAAAAAAGAACCATAAAGAGTGTAGTAAAGTCACACAAGTAGCAGTGATAGAATTGAGCCCATAATCCAGGTGTCCTTATTCTCAATTTAGTATTACTCCATACTGATTTGGTCTTCCTGAAGATAGCTCAGCTCAAAATCATCTACTCATGTATCCTTTCCTGATTCTCTCAGATGTTAGTGCCTCCTCACCATCAAAATGACCTTTTATTTATTTCATCATATGTTTTGCACAAATACATATATGCATATATGTCCATATTGTCTGCCCTGATGGAATGTAAGCTTCTTGAAGGCAAAGATTATTTCATTTTTGTCTCCGTATTCCCAATATCCAGCACAGTGTCTACATATAGTAGGTCTTTGTTGATGCATTGTTTTCCTTATTATCAAGCCTAAATCTGCCTCTTTGGAACTCTAACTAATGCTTGAAATTATATCTGAGGTCAATCAGAACAAGTCACATCTTCCAAGTGACATTCTTCAAGTATCTGAAGACAGCTATCATGTTCTCCATGTAGTCTTCTCTTTCCAAGCCAAAACATGAGGGGAAAAAAAATCAAACTGTCCTTGTCCTCAGGAAGCTTACATTCTATCAGAGAAGAAAAGATGCACACTAAAAGTATAAGGGTGGGATTTTTTAAAATAAATCAAACAATTCACTCCACTCCATTTAAAGTAATTGTTAATATATCTTGATATCTTCATAAGGGGAGAACAAGTCTCAACTTGGTGATGCCTTCAGGATTGTCTATAAAATATCAAGCTAGCTTAGAACCTGAATTATTCAAGAGACAGAATCAAGAGTGGCTACAGTAAAATTCCTAAGGGGTAGCTCCTTGGGAATGGAAGGAAAGGAGAGGTCACAGTTTAGGTCTCTTTCTCTCCCACCTCTGGCTGGAAGAGGACCTTGTGAGTTTTAAAGGGTCAGGAGGATTTTGGATTTTGCATCTTCCCATGAGTACCCTAGCATTGTCTCCTGAGACAGCAGTGGCTGGTGACTATGTCTGCATCAAGAGCTAAAAATAAACTGGATGTGATGCTAGAGGCATATTTATAGGGATCCCAGCAAGAAACTACATTATATTTAAGGGGAAATTCTTGAGAACTCCAAAAAGAGGGGCAAAGGACATCTAGAACCCAGGAGATGGGAGAGATTTCTCTGCCACATATAATATCCAATCCTGAGTCCACTTTCTTCTGGACTCTAGATGTACTTACAGGACAGTGTGTCACCAACTTCTGGGAGGAAATTTTGTGTCACTCTTTCTTAGCATACTACCCTACTAAATATCCCTTTCAAAAACTAAGAAGTCTGGCTAACTAATTGGTAATCAACTGATAATCATAGAAGGAAGTACACTGATGGGGGCTCATGAGCAATAGCACTAGGGAAAAAACAAAAACAAAAACAAAAAACAACAAACCTCTAATTTCACAGGGCTACTCCTAGAACCCTGAAGGTCAGGATCTCTAAACCTGAGTCATTGGTACCAGTAGGTGTAGGGACAGTCATCTTAGAGCATATGCTACATAATTATACACAAAATATATGTGACGTGAATGTTTTTACTGAGGGTGGGGGCGGGGTAAGGGATGGCACTAACAGCTAGGGGATCAGGAAAGGCTTCATGTAGAAGATAATACCTGAATTGAGCTTTGAGGAGAAACAGAGAGGTGAGGAAAGAGTATACTAGTTCTGGGGTGGGGGTGGAGGAGTCCAGCAGTTCAAAGGCAAGGAGATAAGAGAAAGAGATAAGAGATAGACCGCAGTTGAATTTGACCAGACCATAATGTATGAAGTAATTATAATAAAGATGGAGAGGAAGAATTTTCTAATGATTAGAACTATCCAGCAGTGGAATGAATGGCCATAGTAGAGAGTGGATTTCCTCTCACTGGAGATCTTTCAACAGAGGTCAGGTAACCACTTGTTAGTAGTGTTGTAGAGGAGATTCTCTTCTAGACATGAGCTGGGCTAGATGGCTCTGGTATCCCTCCCAACTCCCAAGATTCTGCGATTCTGGAATGAATCTGTAATGGTGAGATTTCGGGCACTGTGACAGATGGTATCGGTTGATACCTTAGGTGCTGTGACCTGCTCACCGTCCCTGAAATCATTCTACAAAATAGACTGCTGCTGGCTCTATGTACTCTTTAGGGATGCCTCTATTCCCAGTGCCCATGTTACCTCAATTCCCTCCCTTCCTCAAAATCTAAGGAAGGTAGAATCTGATAAATGAATTTACACTCAGGTGTTCATGTCTGAGTGTATCATCTCTGTCAAGGGGGTCTGCATTTTAAAGGAGACTGTAGAGGGTAATGCTTAAACCAAAGGAATGAGTCCCTAATGGTAGAAATTAATATGTTATGGGAAATCAGAGAGAAAGATTTTTTTAGGAGGCTTCCTTAGGCCTCTCAAATCTCGTGATTCTAGATGAATTGTCATCTGTCTACAAGGAGGGCCAGCTTGTGGATAATCTCAGCTCTTTGTAAACTCCACTTCAAGATGTATCTTATAGACAGTAGAAGATGGGATCATCTAAAGGGACTGACAGCCCTGATGACAGATAATGCCTCCCTGAGCTATGATACTTAATTGAATTGTGCCGTCTATCATAGACACACAAGGATGCTGTATTGTGTGAAGGCTGAATGGCCCACATAGATGGCAGTTAAAACTTATCAGCTTGAGGGAAGAATGATGCACTTAGCCTATTGCCAAGAAAGGCACTTACACAATCATTCAATGAATGTTTTCTATGATCTGGCCCCAACTTCCTTTTTCAGTCTTATTTCCCTTCATACCACTCCTGCCAGTCCCCTGCCTCATGTTCAGAAAGACTGGACAGGTACCTGAACACTGTGTTTCCTCACCTCCATATCTTTGGTTAGGACAGTTCTTCCACCTAGAATATCCTTTCCTTCCTCGACCTATCTAGGTCATACATCTACTCTGAGCACAACTCAAATATCATCCCCTCCAAGAAGCACTCCCAAATAGATCTTTGACTTTTCTTAATTAACAGAGCACCTTGTGGGTCTATAATTGCACCTTCACATTCTACCTTCTGAGACAAGATTTTGTATTTTTTTAAAATTTCATCTGTCTTATAAGACTTTAACATCTATCAGCACAGGGACTGATCATATTCCTTTTTTTTTCTTTTTAAAAATTGTTTTGAACTAGACAAACCTTAGTAAGGAGGAAGGGAAGGGAATAAGCAATAATATAGCACCTATTATGTTCCAGGCACTATGCTAAGCATTTTTTTTTGCAAATATTATTTCATTTGATCCTCACAACAACCCTGGGATGTACGTGCTATAATTATTCCCATTTTAGAGTTGAGGAAATTGAAACAACTAGATGTTAAGTGACTTGATCAGGGTTACATAGCTAGAAAGTATCTGAGGACTTGAATTTGGTTCTTCCTGACTCCAGGCCCAGTGTTCTATTCATTGTGCCACCAGCTGCCAATAAGTATGAACATTTTTATATACAAAACACAGAAAAATGGGATTGTCTACGACACCACAAATACTGATTACATACAGCTTGTATTTTTAAAACTATCCGGCTTGTCTATGTCTCCCTGTGAATTTTCTTTTATTCTCTTTTGTGCATTTAAAAAAGTTTTTTTGATGAATTTAGTAAAATAACAATAATAGCCAGCATTTATATAGTACTTAGTATATACTAGGCATTGTGTTAAGTTCTTTAAAGTCATCTTAATTGATACTCACAACAGCTCTGGGAGGTAGGTACTATTATTATCCCCATTTTACAGATGGGGAAACTGAGTCACACAGAGGCTAAATGACTTGCTCAGGATCACACAGCTGGTAAATGTCTGAGTATAGATTTGAACATAGGTCTTTCTGAGCCCAAGCCCAAGGCTCTATACACTGTGCCACCTAGCTGCCTATATACTTTTTTTTTCTTTTTTTTTTTGGCTATCACTAACCCTCTTAACTTCCCTAATCCTCTCCTTCCACCTCAAATAAAAAAGTGTCTTCCTTCTTTGTAACAAATAAGCATAGTTAAACAAAAAAAATCCCTACATTGGCCATGTTCAATGGCCATGTATTACTCATTTCGCACTTATGGTCCCATATCTTTCTGCCAAAAGGCCTACTCCTGTGGAGTTGTGGTTTTATTTTTGTTTAATTCTTCACAGCAATTAGCAGGATCCCTTGTCCATAACAATCCTTGGAGTGCAAAAAAGTATAGTAGAAAGACCAGTGGGTTTTGAGGTAGAAGACCATGAGTCAAACCCTATCTCTGCTGCTTGATACATGGGCAATCTCTTTCACTTCTGAGGATCTCGCCATCATGGGATCACAGGAACATGGAAAGTCCATCCAGTCCAATCTCTTCATTTTATAGTTGGGGAAACAGAGTCCCTAAGAGTTAATGTGACTAATACAAGGCAATGCACTGGCAGTGAGTGTCAAACAAGGATAATTGGTACAATAGGGATAATGGTGAAGGTGATGGTGATGGTGATGTTGATGATCATGATTAAGATACATGTAGAGCCTACTTTACAGACTTGTTGTGGAGAGAGTGCTCTGTACACTTTAAAGCACTATATGAAAGTGAGCTATATATTAGTAGGTTCTCAATAAATTTGTATTGAATCACTGACCTGGTTCAATGCCATGAGTATTTATTAAATGCCTGTTGTGTGTCCAGGAACTAAGGGAGACTTTGTATTCATTTCAGGAAGGCTTTCTATAACTATAAAAAAGCCCCACATCTGGTCCTCCCTTCTCTCTGCATGATCATACAGTATTTTCTTGATTGAAAGTATGCAACTTGTTTGCTCTCTTAATGGAAGCTCATATACTCCCTTACCATAAGTGTGGAAAGCAAAGTACTGTTGAGAGAAAGAAGGGACTAGAGTATAAAGGGGAGCTGAAGGGCAGATGTGAGGTCCAAGGCAGCATGATACCATGGGAAGAGTTTCAGATTTGAGGCCAGTGATTCTGGGTTCAAATCTTCATTCTGCCATTTACCCTCTGGGTCAAATGGGACAAATCACTTTACTCTCTTGGCCTCAGTTTTCTCATCTGTAGAGACAAGGGGGTTGGACTCAATGACCTCTAAGGTCCCTTCCATCTCGAAATCTCTGATCCTATGACCTCTCAAGAGACAGACAGAGAAATGGTTTGGCTACCTACTATCAGCATGGGGTGAAATGATGTTATATCAGTCGGTATATAGAAGCCTACATCCAGAAATTCAGTTTAGAAAATAAATGAAAAAAAACAAAACAAAACAAAACAAAAACATTTTCCTCTATCCTTGCTTGGTAAGACTTGATCCTAAAAATAAGTTGATGATAGTGTATTTCCACTCATTATTAGTTAGGGATAGGGGATTTATCAGCTATTACAGTTTCCTAGAATCACAGAACTTTTGCCATGAAAAGGCTCCGGAGGTCACTGAGGTCAACAAATGAAGAAGCTGAAGCCCAGAGAGGTCAAGCTCAAGGTCATACAGGTAGTTAGTGCCAAAGCCAGGGCTAAAACCTAGATGCTCTGACTCAAAATCCAGTGTACCTCCCCCTCTACCACACCACCCCTGAAATCATACAAATGCCTTGAAGCAGTTGCTGAGTGATGCTGAGTAAATGGTTTCTCCCCTTCTCTTCAGCTGAACTGAGAAGAGCTGTTTTCTCTGAAGTGCTGGCAATCAGGCACTGAGGATTTCAGTGGAGGTTACCTTTTAGGTCTTTGGATCAGGGCAAGAGAATAATTAGCAGCACAGAGGAGAAATGAGACACTGCAGAAGTGACAACCTAGAAGTTTATCCTCAAGAAAAATCTGGTGCCTCATTATGCCCATCAAGCTCCTGACTGTCAGCTTTTCCTGACTTGCCAGGGCATCACTGCAACAGCAGCATTAGAAACATGACCACACAGACTACAGAGGTGTGACTGCCAAAAAGCTTCAGGGATATTTAAAGCAGAATTCCTTCAAGTCCTCTAGCTGCCCAAGGATGGAAAACACTAAGGATACCTCAGTATTTATTTTTTAAGAGATGAAGGATTCTGTAGCTAGAACTGAAATCATAATGAGAATTTCTCCCTTGGGGAATTAGTGGGAGATCTAGTCTACTGGCAAGGAAATGGAGACACAGATATATTTTGCCCAAGGCTACTTGGTAGATCAGAGTTAAAAACATTAGTCCTTTTTCCCTTGGTTCAGCCTTCCTTAGACCGCAAAGGTCAGATAACTCACAGAATCATTAGAATTTCAGCATTGCTTAAAGTATCTTAGAGAATTGGGCTGAAATTGTCTTCTTTGTGAGGGAAAGGACCCTTGAGGCTAGAGTCCACTACATTTATTCATCATTGAGCATCTACTATGCACAAGACATTGTGTTGGGCTCTGTAGGAAATTAAAAAGAGCTTAACTCTGGGGTTTTTGCCTTCCAGGAGTGTGGACTCTAATAGAAGAGGTAAGATTGGGAGCAGCTAGGTGGCACAGTGGATGGAGCACTGGCCCTGAAGTCAAGAGGACCTGAGTTCAAATGTGGCTTCAGATCAAACACTTGACACTTATTAGCTATATGACCCTGGGCAAATCACTTAACCCCAACTGCCTTAAAAAAAAAAAGAGGTAAGATGGGTACATAGGGATAGGGGTAGGACCAGTTCTGGGATTTCACTGGTATAATGAATTTCCAGATGAGGAAACTTCCTCTGACAATACAGGTCAGTGCAATCTTTTCAGTTTATAGTGAAGAGTTGCCTGAGGCACTGGGAACTTATGTGATGTGATCAAGTTTGCACAGTCAATATGTGTCAGAGGCAGGAATGTCTCCAAGGCCAATCCTCTATGCACAATTCTATACTGCTTCTCAAGACAGGTACAGAAATGACTATAATACTGGAAGAACATGTTCAGTGCCCCAAGAAAGAAGATTAAAGGCCATTGTAGTTCAGATTAGGGAGAGATGCTATCTAGTTGAAAGACTTAAGGGACACTTCCTGAACAAGTGACATTTGGGCTGGGCCTTGAAGGATGGATAGGATTTTAACAGATGGAAATTGAGGGCATGGTAGGGGAGGGATGGAATTCCCAGCCTGGGGAACAGAATAATCAAAGGTTTGAAGGTGGGAATGTCTGGGAAATGCTCGAGAAGTAGTGAATAGTTGAGTTTGGCCAAAGTGTAGGGTTCATGCCAGAGAATAGTGGGACACAACTGATAAGGTGAGCTGGGACCAGATCATGGAAGACTTTGAATGTCAAGTTAAGTAATTTGGCCTTGATTCATTAGGCAATGGGGATCTACTGGGGGTTTTTGATCAGGGGAGGTTCATGGTTCTTGGAATTTGGAACTGGAAGGTACATTAAAGACTATTTAGTCCACAGATTCCCAACCTGGAGTACATGTACCCCAAGAGGGTATAAGAAATTAATTAATTTCTTTAAGAGGGTATGGGAAATTAATTAATCTCTATATTATATTTCTTATTGACATGTGCATAGTAAACTCTATTATTGGTTCTTTTCATATTGAATAAGAGGCTATAGGAAGGTTTATTAAAAGCCAAGGGATACAAAGACCAAAAAAGGTTGGGAATTCCAGATATATATCATTGTAAAAGATGAGAAAATTCATCTCTTAGGTTAAAAATATTTTTAAAAGGTTAAAAAAAAGGGTGAGGAGGCTCAGCAAGGCTGAGGGATGTACTCAAGTTTTCACAGCTGAATCAGAGGTACAGAGATATCTGCACATCTATTTATATCCTCTCTTGTGTATATTTTCCATTTGTATCAGAAATACTTTGGCAGGCTTTTTCCATCATGAAGTTATGCATTAATGCCATAGCCTATCTTCAAGGTCCTTTCAGAGGGTAAAATGAGAAATTGAAGCTAAGAAGAAAACAGTTTTTGAAATGCACACTGAAAATAAAACACTTAAATAAATCCAATATCAGCATCTTGAACATCACACCTATAGCTCCTCCAGCTGCTCTGGTGTAGACTAATCTGGGTAGCAGCAGTATCAGCATCAGCTGATAACTTTATTTGACTGGAATCTCCTGGGGTTTCAGATAGAGTTGGTATTTAGGAGAAGTCAGAGGAGAAGGGCTTGGGAAATGGGACTGTATGTGAGGAAGGAACACCTGATCATGTGATGCCATAGGCATCCCTACCCAATTCCAGGTTTATTTCTTAATTGCCTCATTTTCCCTTTTTCTCCTTTCAGGTTTCATTCCTGTTGACTGGTGATCACGATTTATGACAACAGACTAAAGGAGCATATTTGAAAATACATCTTTCTTATCAGTGTGAGTTTACAACCACTCTTTTATTTCATTTCCTAATCCTACACAACTAGTATGACTTCATCAAGAACAGGTCAGGCTGGACTATAACCTTATTTCCTTTTCTGACTGAGTTACTAAACTAGCGCAACAGGGGAATGCGGGATCTGCCTATATTTTAACAAAGCATTTCACTAAGTATCTCATACTATTTTTTTTTCGTGGGAAAGAGAGGAGTGATGTGGGCTAGAGAGAATGACAAACAAGTGTTCTTAACCTTTCTTTGTAGGTCATGGATCCTTCTGTTAGTCAGGTAAGACTACAAACTTCATGTTTTTAGATACATAAAAATAAATACATAGGGTTTCAGAGGAAACTAATTGAAATACAATTATCTATATATATATTTAAAAAATACAAGTTCATGCATCCCAGGTGAAGAACCCACTGCATTAGATGAACTCAGAAAAGGCCAAATAGTAAGACAAGCAAAGTAGATGTTAATGATTCAATGTTAATTTGACAGAATGTCTCCAGTGGAATGCCTCAGGGATCTGTGCTTAGCTCTGTGCTGGTTAACACATTTTCATTGATGACTTGGATAAAGGCATAGATAGCATGATCATCAGATTTATAGATGTCGTAAAGCTAGAGGCATAGTTAACACATTGGGTGACAGAGTCAGGATCCAAAAAGTTCTTGGTAGGTCAAAGCAAAGGCCTGAACCTAACATGGTGAAATTCAATAGAGATTAAAAATAAAGTTTAATATTTGGGTTAAAAAAATCAGCTTCATAAGTACAGGATGAGGGAGGCATGGTTAGATGGCAATTTATCTGAAAAGGATCCAGAGGACTGCCAGCTCAGTATGAGTCAGCAATTTGATGTAGAAGCCAAAAAAAAAAATCTAATAAAATCTAGGGCTGCCTTAAAAGAGATGTTGCTTTTTCGGAATAAGGAGTTGATAATCCCTCTGTATTCTTTCCTGGTCAGATCACTAATGATGATGATGATGATGATGATGATGATGATGTTGATAATGGCAGCCAGCATTTATAAAGCACCTTAAAATTTGCATAGTGCTTTATGTATATTATTCTATCGTCACAACAACTCTGGGAGGTAGAAGCTATTATTATCCTCATTTTAGATGAGGAAACAGAGGCAAAGAGGCTGTGACTTGCCCAGTGGCAAGTTGGATTTGAACTTCGGTCTTCTTGATATGTGAGGTTGGATTTGAACTTAGGTCTTCTTAACCTCAGTTCATCAACTGGGCTAACTTGCTGCTTACAAATGGAGAATTGTGTTCAGTTCTAGGATTCACAATTTAGGAAGGACGCTGATAAGCTGTAGGACATTCAGAGGAGGGCAACAGGGATTATGAGGGCCTTGACGCCATGTCATTAGTCCATACGATAAGATGATTGGTTGAAGGATTTTTAGTTTAGTTTAGTCTAGTTTATGCAAAAGGAAATTCATGGAAGACATGATGGTTGTGTTCAAGCATTTGAAGATTTGTCATACGTAAGAGAGATTAGACTTGATCTGCTTGGCCCCAGAAGGCAGAATGAGGAACAATGATTGGATGAGGCAAAGTGACAAATTTAGGTTTGGTGTCAGGAAAATTTCTTAAAGATTAGGGCTGTCCAAAAGTGGAATGGACTGGTTTGGGAGGTGGTGGGTTCTCCCTCCTTGGGGGCCTTCAAGTTGATGATCACTTGCAGGGTACGTTATAATGGGGACTCCTTTTTGTATGGATTGGACTGGGGGGCTGTTGGGTTCCCTTCTAATCCCAACATTCTACGTTACTGGAATACAGTAGCAGAAACTTTTTGCCTGGCTTTTATTCACCAATATCCACAATACTCAGGGTTTGGGATGTGTGTGTGTGCATGTGTATGTGTTCAGAATTCACTTAGATTTCAAACCATTGACTTTTGACCTTTCAACATTTTGAAGAAATATTTTATCTTGTATCATTCAGGTAACTAACGCTCAATAACTTCCATACTTGGATAGATCCATGAGCTCCCTGATGAAGGTATACTCTCTTTAATGATGCATAACCTGTGTTGTGGCAATTTGTGACCCATCCAAACCTGACATGCTATCATGTCCCCCTTAATTCTCTTCTAGACTAAACATCCCCAGCATGATTCATGGACAAGAATTTGTTGTCCTATAAAGTGGCCATGTGGTCAACTTCAACCTACCGGGGGCCTTGCTTTAGATCAGGGGTAGGGAATCCGTGGCCTCAAGGCCACATGTAGCCCTCTACGTCCTCAAGTGCAGCCCTTTGACTAAATCCAAATGTCACAGAACAAATCCCCTTAGGGCCTCGAGGCTGCAGGTTCCCCACCCCTGCTTTAGATCTTTTGACAAATTGTGGACACCACTGGACCATGCTGGCTGTTATCTCTTGGTCTTGCTATGTGACTAGCCCATGGATGCCATTTGGAAAAGCTGTGCAGGCTCTTTCTAGAATTATAATGTATTTTTCTGTAAGCAACCTGATAAGTTGAATGTACTTTAAAGAATGAAGGGAAAACTGAGCTTTAAAATGTAGTGCAATCATGCATTTTTATATTCTGATAAAGAAAGAAGAAAGAAGGAAATAGGTCATAAAGGCTATGAGAAGAAACCCTCAGGTATAGACTCACTACAAAGAAAGGGTGGTCACTGGAGGCCATCTTCATGAGATTTGCATATTTCAATTGTACAGTGGGAGATTCAAGTTAATTTACTGCAGTGGTTGCCTGCTTGAGGGCATGAATCCAGGAACCTAGTGAGGTTATTTAAACCATATCCATCCTTTAGATTCAGTTGCTTCAGCAGCCTGGCTAAAAGAGCATTAAATTAATTTAATTTTTTGTGAGGCAATTGGGGCTAAGTGACTTGCCCAGGGTGATGCAGCTAGTGAGTATCATGTGTCTGAGCCCAGATTTGAACTCAGGTCCTCCTGATTCCAGGACTGGTGCTCTATCCATTGCACCACCTAAACTCAACAACCTTCTCTGACTTTCTGTTGCTTAGAAATTTTGATTTTTCCTTTCTGAAAATAGTCCCTGTAAATGCTTTCTGTTGTTGTTATTGTTATTATTGTTATATTTCTAAATATATATTCTCTTCCTTCCACTACCCATTGAACCATCCCTTATAATAAAGAAATGAGGATTAATGAAAGAAAGTAAAAAGAAACAGTTCAGTAAATCTCATCAACATATTTACCAGATTTTACAGTACTTAGTATTCTACACCCCTGGTGCTCCACCTCTGAAAACAAAGCCAGGTGATTTTCTGCCCAAATTTCAATCCCTATAAACTATCAGGGAATTAAAGAAAATTTTTTAAAAAAGAATGTTGACTTTTAGCCATAAAGAAAGATTGGCAGGTTGCTTGGTAGTCGGTGTTGGGTAAACTTTTTCTATTTCCTTGGAGCTGTGGATTTATAACCCATCAAAATGTAATAGTTGAATTGAATTGCCTCAAGGGTTCTGTCCAAAATTCTCATTCTAAAGACATGGTCATTTGCTATGCATAAAGTGAACAGATCACAGCATAGCTCTAAGTGAACATGAAAAGATGCTATGAATCATCATGTTTATTTGGGTAACCAGACTATTGATGAGCATGTATATAGCATTGTCGAGGCAGTGTGACGCAGGAGGAAGAGTTCTGGAGCAGCAATCAGGGGATATGGGTTCTAGTCCTGTCTCTGACACTAACTACCTGTGTGAGCTTGGACAGCCAACATTAATCCTCTAGGCTTGAATTTCCTTGTCTGTAAGATCAGGGGGGTTATCTATTCAAAGGGGCATCTAGGTGGTACAGTGGATAGAGCGCCAGGCTTGGAGTTAGGAAAGCTCATCTTCCTGAGTCCAAATCTAGCCTCACATACTTACTAGCTGGGTGACCCTGGGCAAGTCACTTAACTCTGTTTGTCTCAGTTCCTCACCTGTAAAAATGAACTGGAGAAGGAAATGGCAAACCACTCAAGTATCTTTGCCAAGAAAACCTCAAACAGGGTCATGAAGTTATTTAGTGAAACAACTGAACAAATTCATTCAGAAGGCATTTATTAAGCACCTACCTGTGTGCCAAGAAATGATTCTTGGGGACATAAAGATAAAAATGAAAGTCCATGCTTTTAAGGACTTATTGCCATTTTTCTTTTTGGTAAGGGAAGCAACATATATAAATGCAAACAAAACACATAAAACATAAATGCAACTTAAGTTCCAGGGGAAGCGCATTAACATCTCAGGGGTGGTGGTGGAAATCAGAGTACAGCTCTTATAGTCACTGGCAGTTGAGTTAAATCTCAAAGGAAGATAGGGAGGTGAGGAAGGAGGGCAGTGAAGTGGCACAGCGGATAGAACATTGGGCCTAGAGTCTGGAAGGCCTGAGTTCAAGTCTAGCTTCAGATAGTTACTAGGTGTGTAGCACTGGACAAGTCACAACATCTATTTACATTAGTTTCTTCATCTGTAAGAAGGGGATAATAATAGCACCTACCTACCTGGGTTGTTGTGAGAATCAAATGAGACAGTGATTGTAAATGCTTAGCATTATGCCTGGCACATAAACATACAATGCTATATAAATACTAGTTGTTATTTTGTTGTGTTGTTGTTGTTCATTCATTTCAGTCACGTCCGACTCTTTGTGCCTCCATTTGGGTTTTTTCTTTTGGCAAAGATAATGAAGTAGTTTGCCATTTTCTTCTCCAGCTCATTTTTATAGATGAGGAAACTGAGGCAAATAGGGTTAAGTGACTTGCTCAGGATCACCCAGGTAGTAAGTATGTGAGGCTGGATTTGAACTCAAGAAGATGAGCCTTCCTGACTCCAGGCCTGGTGCTCCAACAACTGCATCACCTGGCTTCTCCTATTTAATTACGGCGCTTAAGAAATGGGAGATATAACATTTTCAAAGGCAAAGAGAAAGTAGGTAGAATGTCACGTACAAGGAAAATTTGGTAAGGCGGAGTGTACAATGAGTATGGCAGTCTGATGGTGTTAGGTGTACATTTTTGATGGTCTTGGGGCTGTGGAGTGGTAACCTATCAAAACGTCACCTCAATGGATGCTAGACTAGGTGATCTCTAAAGATCCCATTTAGCTTTAACATTCCAGGAGTAAAATCATGACACAGCTAGTTAACAGTTTATGTGAAAAAGATCTGATTAGTTTAGGGGATTATAAGCTCAAAATGAGGATCATAGGATTTCAATTTGAAAGAGACTTTAGTTTCATTTAACTTATTTAGTCTAGGCCTGCACAACACACGGCCTGCCAAAGCGGCCCATGGGTGGTATGTTGTACAAGTCTGTTTTATATCCGCTACATTTTTCATGGGCTGCCCAAAATCCTTTGGTGGGTTGCAAGTGGCGTGTGGGCTGGTAAGGGCGTGCAGGCTGAATATTGTACAGGCTTGATTTAGTCCAACCATTTCACTTTTCAGATGAGGAAACTGAGGCAAAGAAAGGTAATACACTTTGGACAGGGTCACACAGGTGATGTGTTTCAAATGGATTCAAACTCAGAACCTTCATTTCTCAATCCAGGCCTCTTTTTCCTATTTCATTCACAAGGTGATGTTTTGGCCAGAAGAATTAATGTAATCATATATTGCATTGATAGAGACAATAATAGAGGTATATTGTTGTTTGTCCTTCATTTTTAAAGAAGACCAATGACATCATGGGACGAGGTCTTGACCTTTGAGTGAATTGGATTTAATTGAGGCAGAGTTGCATAAAGTCATCAGCCTCATTTTCTCTTCCAGAGTCATTGAAGTTCAATGGTAAAACCCAGGTAAGGATGACTGGCGATGGCCCAGGATGCATTGGATCACCTTGGCATCTTTGATGTCTGACCAAGCTGTAAGTGCTCCATATTGCCTGCTTCAATCACCTTTGTGGCTGTTGGAACAAATCGTTCTTACCCACCCATTGCACTGGGGGAAGTCTTCACATGCTTAGGGTGGGCATCCCCTTTAACTAATTGATGCACTTGAGGCCTGTTGGTTACCCTCCAGCTGGTTTAGTCCATCTGTGGAGATGGTTTTACTAGGGTATGGGTGCTATGAATACTATAGCTTCTTGGAGCTACAGGTGAAAACCAAAGATGAATGAGTGACCTTTCCGGAGGCATGGTGTACAGAACGAGGAACATTACCCTGCTCTTGTTAGAGCACATTTAAATTACAGAGTTGAAGTTGGGGTGCCATACTTTATGAAGGGATTGGTAAGCTAGAGACTGTACAGAATAGGGTGGCCAAGACTGGTAAGAGGAGTCCAAATCACACTGTATATAAAGAGAATGTATAACCTGGGAAAGGCAAGATGTGATGGTTGTCATCAACTATTTCAAGGACTGTCACGTGAAAGAGGGATTAGACTTAATCTGCTTTGCCCTAGAGGACAGAGCTAAGATTAGTGGATGGAAATTCAGCTTGACATAAAGAAAACCTTAACAATTAGAGCAGAATGAAAATGGAAGGAGCTACTTTGGAAAGTTGTGAGTTCTTCATAAATGAAGGTCTTTTAAACAGAGACTGAATTGGATGATGATAAACAGGAACTTTAGATAGGGGTTTCCCACTCAGTTATGGCTTGAAATACGTCATTTATGAAGTTCCTCCTCTCCCTGAAATTCTAAGATTTTAATGTTGAGAACTACAGATGCTCATGATTCAGATGATCCAAGATACAAAGTACCTGTTTGGAAGATGACTCCACCTTTGATTATCTGTGAATGGGATGATCACCGTACAGATTCCTTGTAGCAATATTATATTCCTAGTTAAATTATTGGTATATCATTGGTGAAAACTGCACATGGTTGGGAAGTCTCACTCTATAGGGCAAGGGTACTCACATACCTACCTTTCTATCAGGAAGTGTGCTATGCGTCATTGGAAAGGTGATGCTATTGTCTGCTCACCAACACTTGTGTTTCATTTTTTGTAACCCTGAGGAAGAATCCCTTGGGGATTGTTGGGAATAGTCCCTTGGCAACATGCAACTCCTGTAACACTCATTTAGGGGTCCTTTACACCCCTCTACTTATATTTGTCCCATACCAGCTTTTGCCTTCCCATCCAGAACATATATGTGCTACCTTCCCATCCTATCAGCGGACATTTGCTGAGGGAATTCAAACCAATTTTAATGTGCAACTAACCCTAATGAAGGAGGCAAACGGGCTGCAGAAATCATGAGTCTTGATTCTTAGAAAATTCAGAAATGGATTAACTACACAAAAAGAAGAAACTAATAAAGATTGAACTCTAAACGATTTACGACATTCTGAATTCTTTTCTCATAACAATAGACTCTAAGCTGGAAAACAACTTTTAACTACTTCATATCAAATCCGTCCAGTTTTGCTGACTCTTTTTCAATATTATCCTTTATTTACTCTAAACTACAGTCATATTTGAGATTTTCTACCATCTAAACACATTTTACCCCTTCTTGCCACCATTTCTTTGCTTACAATTTTCCCTACATTTAGGTTTCCCCACCTTCTTCTGCAACTATTGACACCTTGCTTATTCTTCAATGTCTTACTCAAATACTATCTGCTCCATTAAACCTTTTCTAAGTATTATATATTTATATATATAATAATAATAAACAATTATGTATCCCCTTAATTTTTAGAAAGAAATTATCTCATTTGATCCCCACAACAACCTTGTCAGGTAGGTGCTATTATTATCCCCATTTTGCAGATGAGGAAACTTAGATGAAGAGGGATTAAGTAACCGGCAGGGTCAGACAGTTAATAAGTGTCTGAAGTAAAATTTTAACTTAGGTTGTCATAACTCCAGCTCCAGTGTTCTATCCACTACACCCACCTAGCTGTCACACATTGTTTCTGATAGCCCTTTTCTCCTTCTCAATAATTGCTCTCCCTACTTGCCCCAAAGACACAGAGAAATGAATATTTATGATGGATACATTCGGTGCAACTTTTTTTTTTTTCCACCAGGGAGTGGCCCAGCCCGTACTCCTAGTTCTGCTGGTCTTTCCTATATACAATAAACACCAGCCACAAACAGACTCAAGGACCCCCTCTCATCTATCCCTCTCCCCACAACTGGCACTCGTTTGGTTAAGAGAAACTTTTATCCTTTGTACTTGCATAACTGTCCATTAACATGTGTTTATGAGAAGAAAGCTAATTAGTTTTATTTCGAAGGTGAACACATCATTGACAAGGTACAGCCTGGGGTCTCAGTTACTCAGTTATGCCAACCTGAGGTGAGGAAATTGTTCATATTAGGAGGTCTTCAGGCCTTTTGAATTCTTTACTATACTTGCTCAATGGTTATCCCATCTTTCCTCTCATCTTTGCTTGAGTTGTCACTTACGAGAGTAGGTAGCACAATGGAAAGAATATTTGTCCTGGAGTGAAAGACCTGAGTTCAAATTTAGCCTCAGACCCTTAACAACTATGTGACTTTGGACAAGTCATTTAACCAATGCCTCAGTTTCCCCATGTGTAAAATGGGGATGGTAATAATGGCACCTTTCTCCCAGGGTTTTAAGGATCAAGCAAGATAATGTTGGTAAGGTGCTTTGCAAACCTCAAAGTGCTATATAAATGCTATCATCATTGTCATCATTAGCAGCAGCAGCATTATTTAGCTTTAATTTATCCTCACATGTCTTAGTGATAAAATGATCAGTTCTTAGCCAAACAGTGTATGCTACTCATTTACTGCGTTTGTGTTCTATCCCAACGAAAATACCTCATGTGCCCAGTGGACTGACTCAGCTTGGTCCAATCACAACAATTTCTCCCTTAGTTGACCTCATGACACCTGCAGGCCCTTATAATATTTGAACATATGTGTATTATTTGCATATGTATTTCTATCTTGCCTTACCAAATGTGAAGAGCCCATTAGCATCATTCACTCATCTTATTTACTTCCGTAAATAAGAGAACAGAAGCTGCCTTATATATTATACTATCTCTTTTATGCAGTTGTAATCAGTGTGCAATACTATTTTTATTCTTCCTTTCTCACTTAAAATTATTTCATATAAACATTTCTATGTGTTACCGTAGTTTACATTCTTGTCATTTAAAAGAGCTATGCAGTGTTTTCATGTGTTAATGTACTATAATTTGTTTAGTCACTCTATTACTGTGAGGCATTTGGATTAATCTCATTTCTTTCTATTAGAAATAGTGCTGCTGTGAATGCTTTTTTTCTCCTTTGGGACCATTTCCTTGGAGACTTCTTTCCCAAAGTGGAATTGCTAGATCAAACTGTATGGACAGTTTTATAGCTCCTGTTACACTTTGCCAGATTGTCTTCCAGAAAGAATGAATTAATGCATGATTTTTAGATTGTTCATTTTTGGTTTATCTGGACTGTTGCTCCCTCATCATTAATATGAACAATCCAGAACTGACTGTAAGAATGATAGGCAGCCACGGAGGCAGAGTTTGCACATCCCAACATCTCACTACTGCAGTCCACTGGCGTTTCACTGTCTCTCTTTAGACAGACAAGCTTTGACTTCCTGTTCTTCCCCCTCCCCCTCAATGTAAATCCTCTTATTAATCATCAAGAACAAGAGCTAAAATTCCATTAAATTCAACAAACATTTACTAAGTACCTACTATGTGCATGGCATTATACTAGGTGGTGTTGTTCAGTTGTTTAGGTCAAATCTGACTCTTCGTGACCTCATTTGGGGTTTTCTTGGCAAAGATACTGGAGTGGTTTGCCATTTCCTTCTCCAACTCATTTCCCAGATGAGGAAGCTGAGGCAAAGGGGGTAAAGTGACTTGCCCAGAGTCACATAGCTAGTAAGTGTCTGAGGCCAGATTTGAACTCAAGAAGATGAGTCTTGTTGACTTCAGGCCTAGCGCTCTATCTACTGTGCCATCTAGCTTCCCCAGTGGTCCCTAGGACTTTGAAAACCTGAGGGGAATTGGGGTAAAGGAAAGAGGCCCTCAAAAGCATTCTCTGCCTAATCAGCTGTACAGCCCACCAGAGTCAGGTTGGCCCAGGTGCCAAAGCACTTATGTTCAAGAACAGGTGGGCATCAGTTTCAAGGAAAACCCAAGAGGGAGAAAATAACTTATTTATGACATTTTAAGATTTGGGGAGAAAAAAAGTCCCTTCTCTACCTCAGCTTCTTCATGTGCTCTTGCCACAGCCAGCAAACATCCACTGAAGCCTCCTGACATTTTGGTCTTCGGTGGTGCAACAGCTTTCTGAACCAGATAATTACTTAATAAAGTTAATGTCAGCCAAATTGCACAGAACCCAAATTTTAAATATGTTTGATTGCAGAATTTAGGTACGAGTCATGCTTTCTACCCACTGAACATGTAGGATAGTCAGTCTTTAAAGCAGCAATTGTTCAGGAGAGAAGGGCTAGATATTAATATTCCACAGGCGATCCTCACATTTGCAAGGTGGAGCCTGGTACCGGGCCTCAGCTCTGTTTCTCCCCTAGCCTGGAGGAAGCAGGAGAAGGGAGTTTCTTGCTTCTTCCTCTATTTCTGCTGGGCATTTCTATTCACTTTGCAGAGCACAATTTACTCTTTTCCAGTTAGGTGAGCTAGGGAAGGAGCAGATTGGAAAAGGACTTTGTAGACTGAACTCTGGCACATTTACAAAAGCCGAGAGAGGGAGGAGGACTTCTCAGGGACCGAGTACGTAGCAGCAGGCCCTGATTGCCTACCTTGGTGTCCAAACTGCAGCATGCAAGCCTGCCTATAGAACTGTCATTTCTTATTAGGGCTTAGTGGAAAGAGGACATGACTGAAAATCAAAAGACTTGAGATTGAATTGCTGATCACATTACTAGCCAGCTGTGTGACTTTAGGAAAGTCAGATAATGTTTTCTTACCTCATTTTACTTGCAATACTTATCTAAGATAGGGTTTGTGCATTCAACAGCCATGGATTCAATGCCTACCACACAATGATAGCTAAGACAGGGTCCTTCCCCTCATGGAGTTTAAAATCTAGTACTATAGATATACACAAACACATAATACTATAGTGTTTATACACACACAGTGTGTGTGTGTGTGTGTGTGTGTGTGTGTGTGTGTAGGTAAATGGTGCAGTGGATAGAACCCTGGTCCTGGAGTCAGGAAGATTCATTTGCCTGCTTTCAAATCTGACCTCAGACACTTACTAGTTGTGTGACTCTGGGCAAGGTTTGTCTCAGTTTCCTCATCTGTAAAATGAGCTGGAGAAGGAAACAGCAAACCACTCCAGTATCTTTGCCAGGAAAACACCAAATAGGGTCATGAAGTTGGACATGACAGAACAGCTGTTATAATACAATAACTAAAATTCAAAATATAATATAACAGGAGCACATGAGAGGGATGAAAGGCAGCACATCCTAGTGGATAGAGAGCCAACCCTCAATCAAGAGCAACTTGACTCAAACTTCTGCCTTTGACTCATGCTGGTTCTATGATCCTGGGTAAGGCTCTCATCGGCCCAGACGGCTCTCTTAGATAAAGGTTTTTAACTCCCTCTGGGTCTGTGAACTTGGATGGGAAAAAATGAAATATTTCTTTATTTTCATTAACTTTTGGTTTGTTCTGTGATCCCGTATTTTTTATTTTATGCATTTGAAAACATTACTCTGAGGAGTTCTTGGCTTCACTAGACTGCCAAAAGGGTCCATGATATAAAAAAAGTTAAGAATCCCTGGTCTAAGACAGTAAATTACAGAAGAACTGCTAATTTGCATAGGCAGATGGTGTTTTATCACTGGGACCTCCCTACACTCATGAAATCACAGGTTTGGATAAATAAAGAGAGAGGGAAAGGGAGAGGAAAACAGAGAGGGGGGAGGGACAGCAAAAAGGGGGAGGGCAGGAAGGGAGGAGAAGAAAAGGAGAGAAGAGAAGAGAAGAGGAGAGGATAGGAGAAGAGGAGAGGAGAGGAGAGGAGAGAATGGAAGGGAAGAGAAGGGAAAAGAATAGAAGAAAAGAGAAGAGAAGGAGAGGAATGGAGGGGAGAGGTGGGGAGGGGAGGGGAGGGGAGGAGAATGGAGGAGGGGAGGGAAGGGAAGGGAAAGAAGAGAAGAAAAGAGAAAAGAGAAGAGAGGGGACAGTTGGGGAGGAGGAGATGGAGAGGGAGAAGAGATAGCAATGAAAATTGGAGGAAGAAAGTATCAATTCTAATTAGAGGAAAAATAAAAAAGTTTATAAAGGAGTTGTTATATGAACCAAGTCTTGAAGGATGGGCAGGATTTCAAAAGGTAGGATTTAGGAGATGGGAACATTCTAGTCATAGGCAGTGGCATGAACACAGGTACCAAGGCAGAAAAAAAAGTATTGGGTGTACACAGGGTTATTCACTAGGAAGTTGCATCAGTGTCATAGAATCTTAGAATCTTAGAACTGGAAAGTTTCTAGCCCAAGCCTTTGTTCAGCACTTTCATAATATCCTTGACAGTTATTCATCCAGCTTCCATTTGAATGGTCACTGTGACAATGAATTTATCAACTACTGAGCAGCTCCTTCCATTTTTGGACAGATTTATTAGGGAATTTTTGCTTATCCTGGCACAAATATGCCTTCCATCCATCGATTCTTCTTCTGCCCTCATGGGGTTAAAAAGAAAGTTTATCTGACAACCCTTAAATCTGAAGACAACTGTCATGTGTGTATCTCCTGTGGGCCAAATATTCTTAATTGTTACAACCAATTGTTAGTTGGCAAGCATTTATTAAGTGCCTACTAGGTGCCAGGCAATGTGTTAAATACTAGGGATACAAAGAAAGGCAAAAAATAGCCCCTGATCTCAAACAGCTCACAGTCTAACGGGAGAGAGAACATGAAAATAACTATGTGCAAACAAGTTATATACAAAATAAATTGGAGGTTATCTCAGAGGAAAGATGCTAAGATTAAGGAGGCCTGGGAAAGTTTTCATGTAGAAAATGGAACTTTAGCTGAGAGTTGAAGGAAGCCAGGGGAGCTTGGAGGTAGAGACAAGGAGGGAGAGCATTCCAGGCATGGGGGACAGCCACAGAAAATACATGTAGTCAGAAGATGAAGTGGCTTGGACAGAAGGACAGTGAGGAGGCCAGTATCACTGGATCACAGAGTTTATAGAGGAGAATAAGGTGTAGAAAGACTGGGAAGGTAGGAAGGGGCCGGGTTATGAAGGGTTTTAAGAGCCAAACAGATTTCATATCATCATGCACTTTCAATTTCCCTCACTCTGCGGAACCCATCCTAGCTTTTCAACATCTCTCCTAAAACATGTAAAGTGTGGTGGCAGAAGGGCACATTTCTTCTTTCTCCAAATGAATAATTCCATTTTAGAATAAATCTCCATTCAGTGTTAAGTGTGAAGCCAGAGCTTATACCTATGTTTTCCCTTCCTTTACCCAGTTCTTGTGCAAGGACAACCAAAAGGCATAGAGAGTTTGTCCTATCTTGGACCCTGGAAGCAAAAGACAGAGAAGCAGATTCAGAAGTGTCCATCTCCATCCCTAAAACACAGCAAAGGCAAGGGCCGGGGACTGACTGGTTGTATGTGAAGCTGTCATGAGTATGTCTGCAGGAAAATACCTTGAGCGGGAGACAGGATGCAACATGTGCCAGACAAGTCAATCCACCACCATCACCTTGATCTCTCTGAGGTCCTGATAGAGAAAACCCAGGACTCTAAACCAAAGAGCCTCAGGAATAAAGAATTTCCCAGATCATTGGTGCTACTTTTGGTTGGGGCATCATGGTCATCACTTAAGGGAGAAATCACTGTGGAGAAGGGGTCCACTTCCTTCACCAACATCAACACCAGCTGCGGAGCAACTGCCATCAATGAATCAAGAACTCTGAGAGTGGCAGCACCCCCCAGACCAACGGTCCTGTTTCCAGCCTTGCCCTTCCATCCTTCATTCTAGGATGGATATGTTTTTGACATTGTCAAATGGTTCAACATCAGCAACTGATATGATATTTTATCTGCAGGAAAGACATTAAAGATGATGCATTACCATCATTACAGTGCTGATGTACATTAAACTATAAACAGTGGGTTTTATTTCCCTGAAAAAGGGAGCTTAGAAATTAAATTTAGAAAGTTCTCCTTCTCTGTATTAAAAAAAACAAAACAGAAGGTAGATAACCACATGTTAGGCATGTTAAGAGAGGATACCTACCCTGGTCAATGAAGACTAGATAACCTCTGAGTCCTCTCCTAACTCTGGGATTCCATGATTCTATAATTCGACCCAGAGGCGGTATAGCTTAGTGGCTAGAAAGCTGGCCTCTGAATCAGAAAGGCCTAGGCTCAAGTCATATCTCTGACACATACTGGCTGTGACCCTGAGCAAGCCACTGACCCAGTGACCCAAGCATCTATCTAAGAATAGATTGTGGCGCAGATGTGCATTTGCATTGGCAGAAAGAGGTTTCATTAGGAGCCCTCCACACTGAAGAAATCACAAGTAAAGTAAAAAAAAACGACAAAAAACAAATATATGTGAGGCTTTCCATCATTTTTCAGAGGCCTGCTACAGTATAAGAACACCTGAGTATTTTGATTAACATTTATATGATGGATTATAGAACAAGGAAGGATTGTAATAGAAGAGTCCCACTAGGAGGGATGAGCATTTCAGTGTAATGGAAAAGGTAAAAAAAAAAAAAAGAATGTACTGAAACAAACCAGCATGTTAAAGGGAGGGAGCTGGGAATCATCTTCTCTCCCTGGGAAGTGGTTGATAAACCAATCTCTAGACTGGGGAGAGCCCTCCTGGACATGTTTGCCATTGCCTGAAACCAGCCAACCATGGAAAGACATCAATCAGTTGGCTAATGACCAATGATTCTGGGGCTGGGAGGAACCACTGGAGCAGAAGACATGTGGTTTTTACCACCATATCCCTCGAGTGCCTTGTCCCACTGCATAGCATCCAGCTGCTTACAATACACTGGTTTTAGCTGTGATGGGAGCTTCCCTGAGAAAGAGACAGAGCCAGTCCAACATCTATTGAGTTCACTAATAAGAATGCCAATTCAAAGAATGGCTTTATACTCACTAGAGACTGGCCCGTGAAATCGGTACAAATAGGCCAGCAAGACATTGCCCTCTGGTAACAATTTCCTGTCATGGAGTCAGTGGAAGAAGTCAGAGCAAATTCCCAGATTCCCCTAAACCCACTGTCCAGTTCTCTGGTCCTAAAAACAAGATATAATAGGAAGGACCAAGGTTGTAAATAGGAGCTATTTACCAGCTAACCTACCAAAACATGGGGCCAGTGAAAGGACTGAGAAGGAAACTGTCATGTGAAAAGAAGGGATGACCCCCTTTCTTATCTGCACTGGGGTCACTTGGGTAGGAGTGCTCTCTCTGCAGTGAAAGCCCAGTATCTATTTGCCTTGCTCCTCTATCAGCTCAAATCTTAAGTGGCCGTCACTGATGGCCTAGACACCATAAATTTTGAATACTATTTATGGTAATAAAAATAAAAATTGCTGGCAAAATGCAGATGGAAGGTTGCGTGTGGCAGTAGAAAGATATGGTACTGGACTTAGAGAGTCAGGAACACCTAGGTTCAAATCCTGCTCCAGACACTTACTCGCTGAGCATTTCTAGGGTGGTAGAGGCATCAGTAAGGAAAAAAAAAGCAATTGACATGATAATGTTGTTGTATATTTGAAAGGAATAGCAAGTTGTACCTAGTAGATTTACAATTTCATATGCAATCATCTTTTTTGTTGTACTATGTTCTGGAAATGCTTATTTTATTCCATAAATTAAAAATAAAATGAAAAAAAATCACTTAACTTTTCTCAGACTCATTTTTCTCATCTGTAAAATGAGAGAGTTGAACTCAGTGGCTTCTAAAGTCCCTTCCAGTTGTAAATGTATATATGCTTTTATATGTACACTTTTCTGAGATAGTTAGTTCCTGAGTCATCTGGAAGGACTGCCTTCTTCTGAAATTTTCATGTTCTTGTACTGACTGTTGAGGCTCGCTACGTTGTTTTTGTGTATTTATTCTTGGTGGGGCCTGTAATTTCTTCTATGTTCAATCTTCTTCCGTGGCTTTTTGGTGACCTTAGGGTGACCTCAGTGCCTAGTGGCAATGAGAGGTTAAGTGACTTGCCCACGGTCACACAGGCAGTCCATGTCAGAGGAAAGACTTAAACACAAGTTCTCCTGGCATTCCCCTAAGGCCACATTACTTTTCTGAAGTTCTTATACGTTAACAAGTTTAACAAACAAACAGTTCTTAAGAAAAAATGAGGATGGATTTTTTTTAATGCATCATTTCAAGAACTGCAGAAATCAAAGAGCAAAATTTAAAATAATAGCCAAAGTGAGCTTTTATTTCTAATGTCACCTATGACAGGATTTGATTAGCTATTTTTCTTTGATGCACTAAGAAGAAAAAATAAGATGTGAAAACTTGGCTAATGATAAAGGAAACAAAAACAAAACAAAACAAAACAACCCATGAGGGTTCCTGTCTCTGTTTTCTTGATAATGGTTACGACTGTGGTGCTCATCTTGATGGTGTCTATAGAAGTGATTTGTCAGTTTTTCAGCCACACTTATTCTATGTATGGAGAAAATATTTTAAGAAAGAGAGTGGACAGCAGCACGTGGATCCTAAGGAGGTTGACCGAAAGGGTCAAAGTCCTGGAGACCATACAATAGGAGGATTGTTTGAAAGAACTGGGGATATTTAGCTCGGGGTAGACTTATAGGGAGACAAAACAATGTCTCCATGTGTCCAAAGGGTTATCCTTTGGAAGTAGGATTTGACTCTGTTCTGCTTGACCCTAGAGGACTAGTAGCAAAAGGTGGAAATAAGTTTTGGTTTGATGAAAGGACAATCTTCCAAATGATTCGAGTCCAGCAAAGAAAAAAGAAAAAAAAAAAGCAAATGGGTTGATATGAGAGGCAGCAGGCAGCTCTCTGTATTAATATAGAGTAACAAGGTTCTTCATCACTGGAGGTCTTCAAAGGGAGAATGGCTAGATAAGCATTTGTCAACGGATTCAGGGGTGAGTTGGACTAGATGATCTTTGAGGTCCTTTCCAAACTCTGAGATTCTGTAAATCTGTGAAGTGGGATCATGGTGTGTAGAAATTAGGTTTGATAACCTCATGATATGCACTCTTAGTTTGTCCCAGTAATTACCTAAAGGCAGAATCCTCTTTCTTCTTAACCAGAGGGATCTTGGGAAAATCTGAAACTTATCATGCTTCAGGATTTTTCCAGAGGATTTTTTTAATTGCCTTGATGAGTTAGATGGTTTTATTAAAACATCATTATTTTTTTCTCTTGTGCTGAAGTATAAGATTAATATTTCAATATTTCAAATTTCCCAGGTGGAATGAGGTTAGGGGGTAGAGAGAGGTAGGATGGAAGAGAAGAAAGGCTATTGCTAGAAACTGGTAATAATAGTTTAGGGGAAAGAAAAAATAGACCTCAGAATTTAGGAATTTAACTAGGAAGGTATGAGAACAAGCACTTAAAAAATCTGAATCTACTTCCTTTTAAAAATATATGTTTTAATTTTTTCCCCAGTTACATATTAAAATAATTAAAAAAATTTTTTTAAAGTTTTGAGTCCCAAATTCTATTCCTCTTTTCCCCTCCCCTCCCCTCTCCCCTCTCTGAGACAGCAAGCAATCCAATATAGGTTGTATATGTGCAATCATGTAAAACATTTCCATATTAGTCACTCTGAATCTACTACCATACAAGAGTGAAATTTGTTTCTCCTCTTTACCTATGGGTGACATCCTTTGAGGATTATCGGTAATAAAAGACTTCATCTCAAGAAAGAAGGGAAAGAAGCCAGTCTGATGATATACTAGTTAGAGAAGAGGGCTGGAAGCCATAAGATCTAGGTTTTATTCTCGGACCTCATAATGATTTGTAGTACAACCTTGGGCAAGTCATTTAGCACCAATCTCTTTCTCTGCAGAATTTCATACCACCTCATAGAGAAGCTGCAAAGGTTTGCTTAATTAGTATTTGTACTTGGAGAGTCTCAAATGAAAGGTGCTTTGGAAATGCAAAGCAGTATAATAAAGCAAGCTTGGGAACACTTTATAAAAGGAATGAGAAAGATACACAGCATTCCTAAAACCAATTTTAGAGGAGCTGAAATGCAAACTTTACCTAGTTACTACATAAATAGCAACAGGAGAGAATAAAGTCTGCTGGCACGTCACTCCTAATATACAGAAATGAATGCTGTTCAGTTAATCTTTCCCTTCCAGCTGTTCCTCATATTCTCAAATCTTCTTTCTGGCTCCTCTCTGGGGTGAATGCTATCTCCAAGTGGCCACATCAGGGTTTGCAGACTCTCTTGACAGCCACGTGTCCCTCCTTCAGAGCTCATTCCCTGACTGCCATACCACACAATCTCTATCAGTTGCATCTAAATCTAACTTCCAGCTACTCTGGTCTGGGTAATTTCTACTCCACTACTTACTAGTTCCTAGACTCAGGAAACTAACCCCAAAGATTGAAGGAAGTCTTCCTGGTGGGTTACCATGGCAATACCTTGATATCATCTTCCCAATGCCCTGGCCCATCCCAATTTGATCATTGCTTTAAACTTCATTTGCTGTTGGTCAAATGATTATAGCCCTACCCCTCAAATTTCAGAGGGCTGCAGGGACACTTTTAACTTTTAAAAAGAAAAATGCATAATGTCAGTTTGGAAAATAAGAATATCTGGAGTATATTTGCAACACAGAATCATTCTGAGCTCCTCTGTGGAGAATAAAGAAAATGAACACTGTGCCCTTGGCTTTCCAACATGAGATAGGAAAGTCCAAAGTATGTAGGACTTGTGGCCAGCTAGAGGTTCCTGATAAGCTTCTGGGTCATATGGCCTCATTTTGTCTCTACAGCATACATTGGTGAGACTTTCAAGAATCACTTAATTAGTAAAGATTAGTGGGAGGTGATACCTAGTGGGAGGCTAGAAGAGATGTGAAATAATGTGCACCTAGAAAGAATCAAGATCACAGAATTTCAAGAAGAGGCCTCCCATGCTACTTAGTGCAATACACACCTGAAAAAGAATCCTCATGATGACACCTTGTAGTAAGTGGACATCTGATCTCCTTTAAAAACTGCAGTGAAAGGGATTCTACCACCTCCAGAGGCAGCCCATTGCACAATGGACAGCTCTAATTGTTAGGAAGTTTTTTTGACATCAAGTCTAAATCTGAGTCATTGAAACTTCCACTGATTGCTCCTGGCATTATCTTCTGGGGCCAAGTGTAATCCATCTTCTGCAGAGATGTGAAATAAAATGTACGTAGAATGAATCAGTATCACAGCCCTTCAGATACTTGAACAAAGAAGAGCTTTTTTAAAAAAAAGATTGCTCCCTACCCCATCCACATGTTGGTCATTCACACAGAGTTTCTAGTTGCTGGGGGTCACTCATGAGGAAATCAAGAATGGCATCTGATACATACACACACACACACACACCACACACAATATAAATATGTTTGTGTATATTATATGTAAATATATGCCTTCAGAAAGAGAGAGAGAAGAGAGAGAGAAGAAAGAGGAGAGAGAGAGAATAGGATAGGGAATAAGCATATCATTTCATTGGTACAGGGAGCTCCCAGTAAGGAAACTCTCTGTACCAAACAGGGTGACATCTTCTTTGCGGTTTATAGTAATAGTGATCTGACAGGGACACTGAGAATTTATAGTAATTTGCTCAAGGTCACACAGCCAGTATGTGTCAGAGGCAGCAATATATGGATATGTGTATATGATGTATAGGTTTTATATATTTATATATATATACACATATACATACATATTATATGTGTATATATATGATGTGACAATCTGTTCTAATCTAATACATACACACATGCATATAATATCTATCTATACATACACATACATTATATATATCCATATATATCCTTCTCTCCTTCCCTGTCTCCCTTCACGTTCTCTCTACACACACATGCACACAAACATACATGTTTACACATGTAGTACATGTGCACACATGTTCATATTTGTGTTGTATATATTTGTGTGTGCATATAACTTTAAAAAGAATCTTTTAAAATAGAACCTCTGTCATGGAAGAGTGAAAAGTCTTTTAGTCTATCCTTACAGGCCCAATTGCTTACAGCTCTTCTTTACTTTCTAATAGTAAGGGATAATGATAATAATAATAACAATAATAATAATAATAATGATGATAATTATAGACTGGAGATCCCAACAAAAATAGTGTGGTTTGTTTGGGCATTCCTTGACTCATTTCTATTCATTTTAAAGATACTTTGAGTAGATAGAGTGTAAATTTTCAGACTCAGAATGCTTTGCAAAACCACAGAAAAACAGGGTGTTCAAGGCCCTTGAAATGATTCCACCCACATCCAAACCATCCTAGATATAGGTTCCTGAGTTGTAAAGTTAGCCAGTCAAAAAACATTTATCAAGTTCTTACTATGTACTAGATAGTGTGTTAAGTTCTGGGGATAAAAAAAAAAAGAAGAAGTAAAAACATGGCCCTTATGTTCAAGGAGCTCACTTTCTAATGGGAGAGGCAACACGCAATTCGCTATTATACGCAATTAACCATATCTATATCTAGAATAAACTGAAGGTAATGTCAGTATAAAGGAGGGAGAGGGGGAGGAGAACACTGGAAAAGCCCTTGAGCATTCCAAGTCTTAGCAACAGCCCAGACACATTTGGGGAGATGGGGAGGGTCACAAGAGAGTAACAATAAGTAGGTGTGCTTAGCTGTATCATAAAGTATGGTGAGGGGAATTGTATGAGGACTGGATTTGGGTTAAGGCTGCTTCTTAAGAGAAAAGTTTCCAGAGATCAAAATTTATATTCCCTTTGGGCAGAGCACCCGCAGGTAAGGGTATGATGAATGAAGGACAAGCACCAGCAATGAGGAGTGGAAAGGTAAAGAGTGATCAGGTTGAGAAGGGTTTTAAATGCCAGAGCATTTTTATTTGATCCTGGACATAGTAAGGAACCGCTAGAGTTTATTTAATTGGGAAAGCTATTACAGTTCCTCTCATTCAAACTGTTCTACTATTTAATAATCAATCAAACAGCCAACAAGCATTTATGAATTGCTGACTATATGGCAGGCACTATCAGGGGGATAAAAATATCTAAACATAAACAAAAGAAATGCAAGGTAAGTTTGCAGGTGGGAGATACTAGCAGCTTCTATGATTAGGAAAGGCCTCTTGTAGGAGACAGTGCCTGAACTAAAATTTCCAGGAAACTGAGGCTCTAAAAGGCAGAGATGAATAATAACCCTGCTCTATGTCTGCTATGGCCTTCTTTATCCCTAATCTGATCTGGATTCTTCACCTCTGTAGTCACTTTATCCCATTCTTATTCTAATTCATATTGATTTTTGCTGGTCTTTCATTATCAGATTCCTTGAAGAGTTGGTAGCTTCCCTTCTTCTTACGTCATTTCCATTCACTTTGCCCTATTACAGACACTTGCTTGCTTTATATGCTCTTTCAAACAGAGCACAATTTTTTTTTAACCAGTTCAACTTTGCTGCCTCTTCCATATTGGTCCAGGCAATGGTTCTCCTGTCTGGAGTAGCACCTATTATCCTAGGCCACTCAATGCTTACCATCCCCCTTAACTCTATACTTTTGGTTTCATGGGGATAGATTCCTTGTCCTTCACTGCAAAGTTGTTCCATATCTCCCTGGGTGGGTAATTTTCTTGTGATTGCAGCAAATCCAGGAGAGCTCTTGCTCCCAGTTGTTGCATTGCTTAACTGAGACAAGGCTGGCCAGTAGAGAGGATGGTTTTTGGAAAGTCAGTCAAGGACATAATTGTGGCAAAAACTGAAGGAGAATCTCTTCCTGATCTCATACAATGGTACTATTGCTAGGATGCGACAGTGAGAACCTTGAGGCAGTTTCAATGGCTGGTATTACCATTAAAAAAAATAAAGAAAAGAATCTTCATCTGCCCAAGAGATGGCTACATCTTTGCCTCATGCCACATTGCATTTCTCATATTTGCTATTCCAGGGAAGAACCTAACTGAGAGACAAATTGACTTGTTTTGCTCTGCAGTACTGTAAGAACTAACGGGAGAGCCAGGCAGAGGCTGAGATGGGAGAGAGCCACACTTAGATCTCCCATAGGCACAGCACAATCAAAATAAAGCTTCCTGAGACCAATTCATCAGGCAGCACAATTGCACCTTATTGAAATAGAAAATTGCTGTTTCCTTGTTTTGTTTTTCTAGTTGAAATTTAACCCATTCTATAGTTATGTTTTCCTTTTCTTCATAAGGGCAATACTCTAACAAAGAGCAGTGTACCATTAGACAAAAACAGACTTGAATCAGGAAGAATGCCCACTTGTCGGGTTAGTTCTTCATACCTTTCCAGTACACCCTGGCAGCAGAGTCTTCTAAGCTGGCAGACTTTTTTTTTAGTGGTTTGTGCTTCCCATGAGGGCTTCTGTCTTCAATCATTCATTCATTCATTAAAGGAACTCTGCTAGGCATTGGGTATATAAAGACAGAAATTAAATAATTTCTGACCCAAAGAGCTTACATTCTCATTAGGACCATAGATCTAGAGAATTGGAAGGGACCTCAAAGATCAGCTCCTTCATTTTACAGATGAGAAAAACAAGGCTCAGAGAGGAAGGAGACCATAACCTGTCCAAAGTTGGACTTGGTAGATCTCTAAGCACAGTGAAAAGCAGATTGATTCTGTTGGCCTCTTGTAAATCTTCCTCTTCAAAGTGGCTTGCATGTTTCCTGGGCTTTAATTGTTTTCTAGAATATTGAAACACCAAAAGTGGTTGACCTGCCATATGCTACCCTTCAAAGGAGTTATTTTCAGACTCATTCATGCTATACATTTTTTTAAATGTCTGCACCAATACATGAAAGCAGTCTAATAATAAGCATGTGACAGCTTGATAACATAGCAACAAAGAATCACAGAACAAACCACAGTTATGGGAGCTAAGAATGTAGAGAGGTTCAATAATATTGTAAAAGTTTTCTGAGAGGAGGTAGGAACTTTGGAGGGCAGGGCTAGCTTTGACATCTAATGGAAATATGCTCCATATTCTGAGGGCCAGCACAAGAAAAGGAAAATAACCTGATATAAGGGGAGAACCATGGACTTGGCTGGTTTCCCCATGCAACTGAATGAACAGACATCTGTATTCAGCACAAGCTACAAGGAATGGAAAATGCCGATGAAACCCCTGCTGGGAGAGAATTATAATAATTGAGTCTTCTATCATGGGGCTCTGCACTATTGCTGCAAGGTCACCGTGGGTCAAATAACTGCACAGCTCACAGAGGCTCAGTATTTTTTGTATACTCCATACTACATCTCATATGCAATGGGTGCTCAGTAATGATTAGATGATGATGGTGAAGACAATGCTTTTACATTTCTCTTGGGACATGGCTGTTTCTTCAAAAGTTTGGTTGAAAGGAAAGGTCCAAAATCTGACCTCAGACACTTGACACTTACTAGCTGTGTGACCCTGGGCAAGTCACTTAACCCTGATTGCCTTGGCAAAAAAAAAGAAAAGAAAAGAAAAGAAAGAAAGGAAAGGTCCAAACACTTCTAAAAGTGATAACCAGAGATGAGGTCTTCATACCAATGCCTTCCCATCCCCCAATTGAAAGAATACCAAGGTACAACTACCTTGTAAGGTCATCTGAGTTCCTTTCCATTACACTAGTGAAACAAAAAACCCCAAACCCAATAGCATAATCTTTAGCAATAAATAAAAAAAAATGAATAAATGAATGAATGAATGAATGAATAAATAAATAAATAGCTTTAGGGAACTGCATTAATACACTACCCACCCCTTAGACTTGTGGTGAGAAGAATTCTCTTTAAGCTGTAAAGTACCACATAAATGTGAGTTCTGAGCTATTGCCAAATAAAGAGATCTATTTAACAAGTTTTCCTTTTTGCTTGTTTGTTTTTTTCTTTTTTTTTTGGCTAGGCAATGGAGTTAAGTGACTTGACCAGGGTCACACAGCTAGTAAGTGTCAAGTGTCTGAGGCCGGATTTGAACTCAGGTCCTCCTGACTCCAGGGCCGATGCTCTATCCACTGCACCACCTAGCTGCCCCACAACATTGGCAGTACCAAGTTTGGTTTTAATTGTGTTTTATCATCTCTTTCAGATTAGAATTTGAAAGGACTCTCTCCCCTTCTACCATCTCCTATGAAGCAAGGGTTCACCCCCATCCAAAACCTTGATTTTTTTTAACTCTTCCTTCTCTCTCCCCTTTCATCACCAATCCATTTCCGAGTTATATTTATCCCCTCTACATAATACTTCTTACCTCAGTTTCCTGCTCACTATTCCTGTCGCCACTACCCAATACAGATCCTTGTTATCCTCTGCCTGGGCTTCTGTATTAGCTTCCTCTTTCTGCCTCTACTTTCTCTTCCCTCCAAACCATCCTTCACCCAAGTGCTGGATTTTTCTTCCTTATGTCATACTAGTCTTCAATGGCTCCCTATGACCTACTGAATAAAGTTCAACTTCCTTACTGACTGTTTTCTAAGGGCTTCTTGAATGTGGCGCTTCACCTGTCTGGTCTTTCCTTGTATTCTCCCTTCTACAGATTTTATTCTCCAAATTTTGTGTGTCTGTGTGTACGAGAAAGAAATTACACTTTCATATGCAAAGACTGAATTTAAAAAAAAAATCCTTCTAAGAACAAAGCTTGTTTTGCTGTTTTCCCCGGTCCCTTGAGTCTACTTTCCATTTGACACTAGAGTTGTCCAGTCAGCACTCTCTATCTCTGAGTTAAAACCTACTGGGAAGAAAAGGTTGTGTGTAATCTACTGGAAGCATTTATCCTTCTAAGGATCATCTACTGAGGCCTTCAGTAAAAGCTAAGGCACTGACTGTCCCTGGGTCTTTGGCTGGAGAGGTATGACTTGTTTGTCTCAGGGATCTATCATCCTATTAATCTTTTTTGTGTTCTTTCAGGTAAACAAGTGGAAGGGTAAACTTCAAAGGCTTACTTAGGCTTTGATTGCCTGTAGCCAGGTTTTCATTCACTGGAAAAACAATGCAAAGGACTCATATCCAAGCCAAGTCAGACCTGCTCCTCTTCCCTATATATTCCTCAAAGACCTTCCTTTTGTAGCGACACTTACAAGGAGAAAAAACACAGAGTAGCTAGTGAGCCAAGCAACACTCCTCTCTGCTGGGTCTGCATCTCATCTTCTTCCCTAGTTACTTAAACGATTGCTCGTGGCTTATAGCAACATTCCTAGCCTTGGGCATGGGGCTCTGCACATAGGAGGCACTAATTTGGATGGTGAGCAGCCTGCAGAACACGTCACGTAAGGATTAGTTGAACAAATTGGGGATGTTTAGCCTGGAGAATAGAAGACGTGGGGAGATAAGACAGCTATATTTAAGTATTTGAAGGGCTGTCATGGGGAAGAGAGATTAGACTTAGTCTGCTTGGCCTCAGAGGACAAATCTAAAAATAACGGGAAAAAGTTGCAAAGAGTCAGATTTAAGTCCAATGGAAGGAAAAGTTTCCTGAACAACTGGAGCTATCCAAAATTGGAATGCTCTGCTTGGGGCTCCCCATCTCTGGGGGTTTTCGAACAGAAGGTGGGGACCATTGTATTTTCTTACTTTAAATCAATGGATAAGAGGGGGTTTGAAAAATGACTCAGATTTATAGTATCAAGATCTAGAAGGATCTTAGAGATAACCCAGTCCAATTTTCATTTCACAGATAACAAAACCAAAGCCCTGAAAGGCTGAATGGATTGTCCAAAGTCACAGGTATTGAGTAGAAGGATTTTTATTTCAATCCAATTCCTGTGGCCCTAGAGCCATAGCATTTTTCTTTTTTTTTGTTTTGTTTTGTTTTTTGCTTTATACCACTGAGTCAAATGAACTCTAATCAGGATTTCAGAGAAGATCCTTTTAAAATCAAATATGGCATAATAGGTGGCAGCTAGGTGATGCAGTGGATAAGAGCACTGGGCTTGGAATCAGGAATATTCATTTTTATAAGTTCAAATCTAGCCTCAGACACTTACTAGCTATATGACCCTGGGTAAGTCATTTAACCCTGACTCAGTTTCCTCATCTGCAAAATGTTCTAGAGAAGGAAATGGCAAACGACTCTACTAACATGGAAGAGAAAACCCCAAATGGGGTCATGAAGAATTGGACATGACTGAAACAACTGAACACTCACAACAATGTCATAATAGAGAAGGAAGTGGATAAATGACAGTTCAGGCATCACCCACTTTGTTCCTAATTGTAAATAACCTCAATCACACTAAGTTCCAGACAAACTGATCTATTTGCTGTTTTTTTTTTGTTTGTTTTTTCGCATGTGTCATGGAATGCTTTTGCACAAGCTATCCCCCCTGCCCAGGATGTTCTCCCTCTTATTTTTACCTCTTAGAAGCCTTAGTTCAGGCTCTTACACATCTTAGAGCTCGTCAAGCTCAATACCTCTTACAGTCTTTCCTCATGTCCCCAGGTGTTAGCACACCCCTCCTAAATTACTCTGTATTTATTTTTAGTCAGTCACCAAGCATTTATTTTTCACTATGTACTAGGCACTATGCTAAGTGCTGGGGATACCAAGAAAGACAGAAACAAACAAAAAAACAAAAACAAAAAACAGTTCCTGTCCTCAAAGAACCAAACATTCAAATGAGGGAGATTGCGCGTAAGTAAATAGGTACATACCCAAAATATGTATGGAACTGGTGGGAGTTAGTCTGAAATAGGAAGGTATTAGCAGCTGGTGGGGGTGGGGGCGGGAAAGGCCTTTTGTACAAGGTGACATTTGAGTTGATCTTAAAGGAATCCAGGGAAACTAAGAAGAAGGTAAAGGAGCAACACGTTCTAGGCATAGGGGACAACCAAATGCATGGAGATAGGAAATGGAGTTTTATTTTCATGGATCTTCCAGTAGACCATCAGAGTTATACCTTACTCCCTTCCACAATGTCCAAAGAAGAGTACAGTATGAGGATTAGAAATATAGCAAGAGGCCAGGTTATGAAGAGTTTTAAATGCAAAATAGAAGATTTTAGATTTTATCCAACAGGGAACCCTTGGAACAAGAGGGTGGTAGGGTCAGACCTACACTTTAGAAAATAAAACTCTCCTTGTTAGCTCAGTGGAGGTTGGATTAGAGCGGAGAGACTCTTGAGATCTGTAGTCCAGGTGAGATGTAATAAAGGTCTGAACTGGAACTGTGGTTGTATGAGTGGGAAAAGGGGGTGTGTAGGACAAATGTTGTGAAGGCACAAATGGCAAGATTTGGCATTGAATTGGGTATAAAGGGAGAGTGAGAGTAATGAGTCAAGGATGACTGGGACGATAGTGTTGCCCTTGACAATAACAGGGAAGGTCAGCATTGGGAGGGTTTGGGAATAAAGATAGTAAGTCTGGGTTTGATGGGTTTGAGGTGCCTATGGGACGTCTAATTTTAGATATCTAAAAGGTAGTTGGAGATGTATGACTAAGACTGGATATTTAGATCTGGGAATCATCTTCATAGAGGTGGTAACTGAACCCATGGAAACTGATGAGCTCAAGGGGCCCAGGACAGAGGCTTGGGGACACCCAAGATTAGTGGGGATGACACAGGTGAAGAATCAGTAGAGTGGGCTATAAAGTAGTGGTAAGATAAATAGGTGGAGAACCAGGAGAGAATAGTGTTGAGAAAACCCAGAGAGGAGGGAATATTCAGGAAAAGGTGATTGACAGTGTCAAGTTCTGCAGAGATGTCAGGGAGGACCAAGATTGCCATATACTGCCACAGTTTTGGAGGGTGGTTTCAGTGGAATGATTTTGTATACATTATTCATTTATTTATTTCAGTAGGTAACCTCCTTGAGGGCAGGGATTATTTCATTTTGTCTTTATGTTCCCACTGCTTAGCACACAGTAGGTGCTAATAGGTGCTTGTTGTCATTGTAGTACAACCTTCCATCTTTAATTTCTCATATTTCATTACTGAAGGATTACGTTTTTGTTTCAGAATATAACTTGCTGACATCCCTATGAAAAGAAATACAGGAAGATGTTTTGCTCCTCATTAAATCCTTGCAGAGGTTGGAGCAACATAATGGAAGAGTTACATATATCTGAGCTGAAGTGCTGCCTTGAGTGGGCACACAGTGAAGTGGCCTGGTATGTTTTAGAAATTTCTTGCAAAAATGCTATACCTCGGAGAGATATTGTGGGTTTGGTTCTAGACTACTGCAATAAAGTGAATATTGCAATAAAGTGAGTCACACGAAGTTTTTTGTTTCCCAGTGCATATAAAAGTTATGTTTATACTATACCATAATCTATTAAGTGTGCAATAGTATTGTCTAAAAAAAACCCCAGTGTACATACCTTAATTAAAAATACTTTATTGATAAAAATGCTATCATCTGAGCTAATGATAGTTGATGGCTGCTGACTGATCAGGGTGGTGACTGCTGAAGCTTGGGGTGGCTGTGGCAATTTTTTTTTTAGGCAATTGAGGTTAAGTGACTTGCCCAGGGTCACACAGCTAGTAAGTATCAAGTGTTTGGTCTGAGGTCAAATTTGAACTCAGGTCCTTCTGACTTCAGGGCCGGTGCTCTATCCACTGTGCCACCTAGCTGCCCCTGAAATTTCTTAAAATAAGGCAGTGATGAAGTTTGCTGAATTGATTAACTCTTCCTTTCACTTGATCACTTAGAGGCCATTGTAGGATTATTAATTGTAGGCCTAATTTCAATATCGTTGTGACTCAAGGAATAGGGAGGCTGGAGGAGAGGGAGAGAGATGGGGAATGGTCAGTTGGTGGAGCAGTCAGAACACACATCATATCGAGTGATTAAGTTCACCACCTTAAACGGGTGGTGGTGTGTGGTGCCCCAGAACAATTACAATGGTAATATCAAAGATCACTGATCACAGATCATCATAACAGATATAATAATAATGAAATAATTTGAGATAGAATGAGAATTACCAAAATGTGACACAAAGACATGATGGGAGCACATGTTGTTGGAAAATTGGCGCCTATAAACTTGCTTGACACAGGATTGCCACAAATCTTCAATTTGTAAAAAACACAATATCTGCACAATAAAGTGAATGTGATAAAACGATGTATGCCTGTACCATCTTTTAAGTCAAGCACCAACAATAATAGCTAGTATATATATATACATATATATATGTACACACTATTTTAAGATTTGCAAAGTGGTTTTCACATGTTATGTAATTTTGATTTTCACAATGACACTGGGAAGCAGGTGCTATTGCTAATTCTGACAACTAAGGAAACTGATGAGGTCAAGAAACTTGGCCAGCACTGCATAGCTAAAAGTGACTGAGGCAGGATTAGAACTCAGCTTTTCCTGAGTTGAAAACAAGCATTATACACTATCCTTACAGCAACTTTGTGGGGTAGGTTTTTACGAACATTCTTGACATTCCCATTTTATAGATACTGACAGGGATGTGCTGGTAAATATTTAACAACCAGGTCTCTAAAAAAAAATGAGCAAAGGGTACGCTTTTAAGTTTAACCTATTTTGCTGACTTTTTCTCCATTACTTACTTGTCTATTTAATCAACAAAGCAAAAAATCATTCATTGATTGGTAGTGGTTGCCAATTTCTGAGGTTAAATGGTCACATTGAAAATTTAAACCAGGGGTGGGGAACCTGTGGCCTTGAGGTCACATGTGGCTCTCTAGGTCCTCAAGGGCAGCCCTTTGTTCTGTGAAGTTTGGATTCAATCAAAAAGCTGCCCTTGAGCACCTAGAGGGTCACATGTGACCTCAAGGTGGCAGGTTTCCCACCCTTGATTTAAACAGTGGTTTAGCAGGCTCCAAGGCACTCTTGGATGTAGGAGACTGAGCCTCAGACAAGTTAAGTCACTTTGTCCAAGGTCGCATAGCTAACATGAAAGGCCAGATTTGAACCCAGGTCTCTCTTGACCTCAGCCAATCATACTTTCCACCATTCTACCCTGCCTCTCCAGAGCAAATAAAGGACTTAGGTGTGGTGAATTATATCACAGAGAAACTGATCTGTTTTAGCTGTTGTTGTATTCACAACATCACAGACATTTTACTACTTCCCCTTGGAGCAGATTCATAGATGTGATACCATCTCGGGTCTCAGATCTCCCCCTGGAAGCAGTGGAAACAAGAAGACTCATCTTGACCTCTACTTTCTTCTTTGTGCTCTTTCTTCAAAGAAGGAATGCTAATAGTGTTTGCTATGTCAAAAATTTTCTACACCAAAAAATTTTTTTTCTACCCAGGACAGACCTTCTTGGTAAAGTGGAGAAAGTCTGACAAGGTAGGGTTTTTTGTTTGTTTGTTTTTGTAAAATGGTCCTTCTTCCTAACAATTTTGGTTAAAAAAACATGTTTTAATGAGTGGGGAATATATTTAAAATTTTCATTCCCTCTTAGTAAGTCAAAGATGCCAAATGTCATGCCATTTGGGCAAGCTCTGGCTAAAATTTCTCCCTTTCAGAAGGGTCAGTTCCCATTCTCCTAGCATCATAGAAAGTTAGGGTCAAACTCCTTTCCTGAAGCATACAGCTATAGAATTTGGGTTCCTTCTAATTTTCCCTCTGGCCTGCCATGCCTGGAATTACTTTCCATTAAAAAAAAAAAAAGACCCTACAATGTCTTGCACAAGCAAACCATCACCAGGAAGCTAGTATAATTCCAATCTTCCTCTAGTTACTATAGCAGATCTTTAGTTAGGAGTTTGAAGGTAGGGAACAATGAATGAATGTGGTCAGTGCTCTGCAATATCCATAATCAGAAAGTGATTCAGAGATTGATGATTCTAGTATCGTGATTGCCTTACAATTCTTTATAACATTCCTGAATGGCTCAATTTTTTATCTGGTAAAAAATCAAACCTCATATACAAGGAGGAAATAAGTATCTGAAATAGGCAACCATGGTGTGGTGAGAGAAGCACTGAATTTGGTGTAGAGATAACTTTTTTTTTTCTTTTTGGCTAGGTAATGGGGTTACGTGACTTGCCCAGGGTCACACAGCTAGTAAGTGTTATGTGTCTGAGGCCAGATTTGAACTCAGGTCCTCCTGAATCCAGGGCTGGTGCTCTATCCACTGCACCACCTAGCTGCCCCCAAGAGACCAATGTGGCTACAAAGGGAGCCCAAATATGATGAGCATATATATATATATATATATATATATATATTTTTTTTTGTGTGTGTGAGGCAATCAGGGTTAAGTGACTTGCCCAAGGTCACACAGCTAGTACGTGTCAAGTGTTTGGTCTGAGGCCGTATTTAAACTCAGGTCCTCCTGACTCCAAGGCCAGTGCTCTATTCACTGCGCCACCTAGCTGCCCCTGGAGGACAACTTTTAAAGTATGATTCTGTTCTATGGATTAAAATTCCTTTCTATAGTCAGCAAATTATAAACGCAGTGAGATCTTGTATTTTCTATATCTTTCTGTGTGACAGCAAGATATGATCTCCTATAGAATATTATTTGTAAAATACTGACCATTCTATTTTCATCAGTGAAAATGATCAGGCAGCTAGGTGGCATAGTGGATAGTGGATCTAGAGTCGGGATGATCCTAGAAAATCCCTTGGCAAGTTGCTTACCCATCTATATCTCAGTTTCTATTTTATTTATTTATTTATTTTTGGCTAGGCAGTGGGATTAAGTGACTTGTGTAGGGTCACACAGCTAGTAAGTGCTATGTGTCTGAGGCTGGATTTACACTCAGGTCCTCCTGAATCCAGGGCCTGTGCTCTATCCACCTAGATGCCCCTGTGTCTCAGTTTCTTCATTTGTAAAATGACGGGGGGATTGGGTGTGATGGTCTCTAAGTGTCCTTCCAGCCCTAAGTCTATGATTCTATGATCCCTCCAACTATGAGCAGACTATTTTTCTGAAGATTTTATAGAGCTGAAGAAGTAGGCCTATGGGTTGGTTGTTATCATTTTCTTAGTCACCTTTGAAGAAAATAGTCTCTCTTTCCCTTAAACATTTGGTATCCTCTCCTTTTTTAGATACATTAGAATTCAATTCCTCAACGCTGCCAAACCGTATTGCTTCCAGCACAGATCCATCTCATGAAACAATAACAAATATAGACCTCCCAAAGGGCTGTTCCTCTCCTTCTAGAATTCTAAAAATGCTGTTTCTTGGTTTTAAGGTTTTGTTTTTTAGAAAAGACAAATCTCCTTCCAGATTAAAGTATGAGCTAAAAACTCTGAGGTGGAGAGCGGCAAATAGTCTGAATGAGTAAAGCATCGAAGTGCTTTCTTTTTGTCTACGGCCTGTTGTTGATTTCCCAAGTCCCTCTCTCTTTATTTGTATCATCTTTGAGACAACTGAGAAAAAAAGGCCGCTTGGCCAGCTGCCTTTCTTTCCTATTTTGAACACACAGATGTTTCCCCATCTTTCTAATGAAGCCTCTTGATGAAAATGCCTCAGTCTGTAGCTTTTTTTTTTGTGTGCTGATATCCATTTTAACAGTATTCTTAGCAAGGGTTGGAGACCTGGGTGCCCTCTGACCTTGCAGGGCCTGAGGGTGGGGGAAGAAAAACCCAACAACACCCACCTTGATTGGAATTAGGTTCTGTTAAAAGGTCATTTGGCATTTAGTGTTTTATTTTTTAATTCTAGCTTTCCAGAGGAAGAGGCTTTTAAAAACAGAACAAATTAAAACAAACAGAAAAAAAGAAGGAAAAATAAATAGGAGAAATAGATCAGAATCAGGTTCTGTTAAATGCATTTGGCATTTTGTGTTTTTTTTATTCTAACTTTCCAGAATAGGAGGCTTTTAAAAAGCAAAACAAATTAAAACAAACAAACAAACAAAAAGGAGGAAAAATAAACAGGAGAGCAAGATCAGAATCAGGTTCTGTAAAGAGGGCATTTGAGGGTTGGTGTTTATTAATTCAATTTTCCAAAGTAGAGGAATTTAAGGAAAAAGAAGGAAAAATAAACAGAAGTGATGGAAAGGACATTATTCCCCACAACCTTGCAAGAATCGCAGAAGGCTACAGGTCAAAGTATGGAAAGATTGCAAGTGCCCTCAAGCTACTTAATAATTCAAGAGGTGTGGAAACCAGCAGTCAAGTGTAAAAGTAAATAATTTCTTGCTTCCTGAGCCCAGCAGAGGCAATTCAAATACAATAGGTTAAATTTTAACTTCAGAAAGCACGTTTCTAAGCTGGGGTGAGGGCTTGGTGACTATCACATGGCTAAGAAAAATGCCACCCAATATTTGAGAATTTGAACAAGTCTCATATAAAAGAGGCTCTGCATAAATTTATCAAAGTCTTAATAAGTGATACTTAGAAAGTGTGCCTTTCAGGTTTGTAAAGCATTTTGCATATACTTGTATTTTAAACTCATGACAACTTTGTGAGGGAGGTATTTCAGGGAGCATTGGCCCCATTTTGCAGGTGAAAATACTGAGGTTCAGAGAAGAAAGTGACTTGTCCATCACAGCTACTAAGTATTAGAGGAGAATTTAACTGTGGGCCTGCCAGACTTCAACCCCATCCACAATTTCAGTACCCAGTGTTGACTCTCAAAAATCAACAATGATCCTTCTTTGGAGTAGAGGAAGGGAGCTGGATGTCTAAGTTGTTCAGCTGTGTCCAACTCTTTGTGACCTTATCTAGGGTTTTCTTGGCAAAGATACTTTAGTGTTTTACCATTTCCTTCTCCAGCTCATTTTCCAGATGAGGAAACTGAGGCAAACAGGGTTCAATGACTTGCCCAGGGTCACACTGCTAGTAAATATCTTAAGCTGTATTTGAACTCAGGTCTTCCTGCCTCTACCCTCCACACAACCTAGATACTCCATTAACAGTGAGAAAACACTAAATCAACAAAGTTTTACCATACATATAGTAAAATCATACAAGATTCCTTAAAAGATTAAACAGCAGGGATAACTTTTTTTTTAAACAACCCTATTATCAATATCCAATGAAGTCTGCTGAGATGTAAGGCACAATTTTTCAAAATTTCTTTTATTTTCATAGTGTTTTACAGTTTGTTAATCACTTTTCTATAAATGATCTTATTTAGTCTTCACAACAATCCTATAAGGTAGGCAGAGTAAGTGTTTTTTATTTCCATTTTACATATGAAGAAATTGTGGCTTAAAGATATTCTCACATAACAAAGGCCACACAGGTAATAAGTAGCATATACAGCATTGGGATTTAGGTCTTCTAACAGATAGTCTAAGAAATTCACGTGTAAGTGTGGACAACGAAACATTTTTAACTACTTATGTTTATACTGGCTCTAGTAAAGACTGAAATCTTACTTAAAGTAAGCAAATGATTATCTTTTTAAAGTGTAAGTATAGTTGTTGTTTAGTTGTTTTTCAATGGTATCTGACTCACGATTCCTTTTGGGATTTGCTTGGCAAAAATCCTGGAGTGGTTTGTCATCTCCATCTCTAGCTCATTTTCCAGATGAGGAAACTGAGGCAAACAGGGTTAAGTGACTTGAGGCCTGAATGGAACTCAGGAAGATGAGTCTTCCTAACTTCAGGCCCCACACTCTTCTCTGCACCACCTAGGTTCCCCTCATAATGAATTTGCTAACTGTTCTTCCCTGATGGGTGTCTGAATGAAGAAAGATATGCCTTTTATGTATTGGGGGTTGGGTTAAATTGAACCTGTTTTGGTGATGAGAAAAACTATGGAGTCTCTGTTGCTCCTCTCCCCCACTGGTTAGGAATGGGAGTGGTTACATAAATGATACGTAATTAGGAATGGGTGCTTGAATCATGGGTGCTCTAGTAATCATAAAGCTTCCTAATTGGCTAAAAGTGAGCTAGGGATGACAGAGTAGAGGATGCCTGACTCTGTCAATATGAGATCTGATGGGGAGAAGGGTTCATTTTCTGGGGGGAGGGGGAAGATGCTGCTATTGCTTATCCAAGATATAAACCATCATTGGCGGGAGACGGTGGTTTCATTTCCAGTTTTTGCTACTTAGTTTTGTGGTCTTAGAATTCTTGACCTCTTTGAGGCTCAGTTTTCTCATCGGTACATTTACAGACCCAAGACTAGGGTAATCTTATACATTCTGGCACTTGTAAATAACAAGTCACATTTATATGGGTCTTTAAAATTTACCACATATTTTCTCAAAACAACCCTATGAGCTAGGTGGTACAAGTACCATTATTGCCATTTTATAGGTGGGAAATCTGAGAAATTAAAAAGATTAAAAATCAGAAAATCTGAAATTTAAAGTCTAATTTAAAAAATCAATGCATTTTAATTGAATTAAATTTTAATAATAAAACTCTACTTTAAAATTAAATTAAAAATCTGAAATCAGAGAAATTAAGTGACTTGTTGGAGATCACAAAGCTAGTAAACATCTGAGACATAATTTGAACCCAATTTTCCTAAGATAAAGGCCAGTGCTTTTTCAACTCTCATGGTCTCTGAATAAAGGAGAGGCAGCTAGGTAGCACAGTGTCTAGAATGTTGGACTTGTCCTCAGGAAGCCCTGGGTTTGAAGCTATTATCCCCTTTTTGCAGATGAGGAAACTGAGGGCAAAAGAGGTTAAGTAATTTGCCCAGGGTCACATAGCTAGTAAGTGTCAGAAGCAAGTGCCTATATTACAGGGTTGTTCTTCATCTTTCGTTCTAGAAGACCAATGACATCACGAGGCTGAGGTCTTTGACTCGTTAGTGAGCTGGATTTAAGTGAGGCAGGGCTGCACAAAGTCACCAGCCTCACTCTCTCTTCCACAGTCATCAGAGGCCAGTGGCCAGACAAAAAGTCAGGAAGACTGGCAATGGCTGAGCACAAGGTTATTGTGAAGATCAAATGAAGTAAAATATAAAGGGGTTTAAACCTTTAAATGCTAATAAATACTAGCTATTTGCATAAAGGACACTTATTAATGGACTATTTTGCTTAAATTACCTGAGGAACCCAACTAAGAAAGTTAGGAATTGGATCCATCTCAAGTTAGGGCTTAGGGCCTACTGAAATTTATGGGCCCTGAGCTGAAAGTAGGATTCCTCTGATGCCATTCCATTAAGGGGCTGGCCCACAGACTCAGACAACCCTCACCCTAGGAGCCCACTCACCCTGTTATCATTGGACATCTGAGGCTTAGGCATTTGCTTTTTGATAAACGTTGACCTTTGCCACCTAGGCTAGAATATTTATCATCTCTCATGAATTGCTTCCATTATCTGTGCAATGATTATTTATTTTTTATAGCTGTAAAGTGTTTCATAATCTTTTTCTCAGTTACTCCTCACAACATCTTACGTGAGGCAGGTTGCCATGAAATTATGAGGCTCATTAAAATGCTCATCATTCAGAGGCCAGTGGGTATATTGACAAAGTCACAGACACCACAGTGAAATTAAATTAAACCTAGTGGTTAAAAACCAGTATTCTCTACTAACAAGGACATCTGACAAGGATGCTCAAACCTCCAGGGAAAAATCTGAAGTGTTTCGACTGGCCTCTGACACACATTGGCCATGGGAACCTGGGCAAATTTCTTAACCTCTCCATGACCCAGGCAACTCTTTAGGACTATATGTTGCAGAAAAGGTGTCAGCCTGCATTGATAGAAGAAATTCTTCACCTGTTGGTGAAAGCTTATTGACTGACTGACTTATTGACTATTGACAGAAGCTCCCTAGATTAATGAATCACAGGTTCAGTCCTTTCCCCTATACCTGTCTTTTCCATTTATCTACTCATGTAGCCACTACTCTTACTTAGGACCTTATTTCTTCTCACCTAAACGATGACAGACAAAGACTACTACTACTATCTAGTATTTACATAGCACTTTAAGGTTTGTAAATCCCTTTATAAATCTCTCATTTTATCATCACAAAAACCCTGAAAGTTGGTGCTGTTATTATCCCCATTTTACAGATGAGGAAAATGAGGCACACAGAGGCTGAGTGACTTATCCAACATCACACAGCTAGTGTCAGAAGCTGATATGAATTCATATCATCCTGATTCCAGACCCAGTGCTCTATCTACTGTTATCATTAATTGCAATAGCCTCCTAAGTGGTTCCCCTACCTCCACTGGATTCCCGCTTTAATTCATTCTCTTCATAGCTGCCAAATATTGTTGTTTAGTCATCTTTCAGTCACGTCCAACCCTTTGTGACCCCCTTTTTTTGGTGGTGGTGAGGAGGTTTTCTTGGCAAAGATACTGGAGTGGTTTACCATTTCCTTCTCCAACTCATTTTCCAGATGAGGAAACTGAGGCAAACAGGGTTAAGCGACTTGCCCAAGGTCACACAGCGAGTAAGTGTCTGAGGTGGAATTTGAATTGAGGTCTTCTTGACTCACGGCCCTACGCTCTGTCTACTGCACCACCTACTTGCCAAATAGATATTCCTAAATCACAGGATTTGCTTGAGTCTCTCTGCTCAAAAAGTTTTAGTGACTTTCTTATCATTTCCAGGACACAATTCTACTGTTGTATATTTAAAACCCTTCCCAGTCTAGATCCAACTTGTCTTCCCAGACTGATTTCATATTTTCCCCCCTTATTCACTGAAAGTGCTAGTCAAATGAGCCTAATTACTGTTTTTCTATTTATGACATTTGACCTCAAGCTGCCACCATGCTTTTGCTCAGGTTGTCCCCTCTGTCTGGAATGCCTTTCTTTCTCACCTGGTATCTTGGAATCCCTAACTCATTTCAAAACCCCTACTCCAACAGCTGGATCAAGACAGGTGGAGTGACAGTGTTGCTCCAACATCCAATGTTATTTTGTATTTATGGCTTATGGAGAAGCAGCTTATAGGAGTGGTTGGGAGGAACTGGGCTTGGGGTGGGGCAGAACAGGGTCGAGGACATCTGGTCCTTTTATATCCTGCTTCTGTGACCCTCTGCAAAGTACTCACCTGTTCATTGCCTCTTCAACTCTCTAAAGCTATTAATTTTGGAGGAGGTGCTGGCCTGCATTGATAGATGAAGCTACTCTCCAGGAGCTCCCTATACCAATTCATTCACAGGCTTGGTCAAAGAAAAAAGTTGTTTTTTTTTTGAGGGGAGAGGGTGTATTTACTTATCTGTGTCCAAGTTATTTCTACTAAACAGAATTAAATTTCATGAGGACAAGTATTATTATTACTATTGTCTATGTATCCCTAACACCTAGCACAGTGTTTTGTATACAGTAGATACTTCATAAATGCTTGCTTAGTTGAAATCTGAGTAACCCTAAGACTTTTTAGCAACAAGGTGGCATACTGGATAGAGTGCTGGAGTGGGAATCAGAGAAGTGTGAATTAAAATCCTGCTAGAAATTAACCACTTGCGTGACCCTGGGAAAATCACTGTCTCTACCAGACTCAGTTTCTTACTCTGTAAAAAGGGGCTAATAATAGCACCTCCCTCCCAGGATTGTGAGGATCAGATTAGATAATATATGTAAAGTGCTTTCCAAACCTTAAAGTACTTGCATAAATGTTAGCCATTATTATCACTTACAAATTTCTCCCTCCCCCTATACATTAAAGTTCAGTCATTCAAAAGAATTTATTTTCCCAAGACAAAGTTTTCTTAGGTGTGTAATCTAAAGATTTGATCGACCCTTCAGAAATGTTTCTGAGACAGTTTTCAACAAATAGGATTCCTTCAAGCATCAGCAGACTCTATCTTCTCTTGCTTTACAAAAGAAATTGAAAGGCTATTTCCTCAGATGTCAGCTCACCTTTCAGTGTCTTAAAAATCTGCCCTTGAAACAGTCTGTCAATCAAATATATTGCGTAAAGAAAAAAAAATCCATAGAATTAACTGAGCTGAGATGTTTCGAATGCCTGACAATTTCCTGCTTTCATTCTCCTAAAACATTCAAAACAACAGAACCATGTTCTAATCTCTAAAAGAACTTAGGAGTCACAGGATTTGGGGAAGGTATATTCTCTGTAATTTCAGTTTTCTTTTTTTTAAGCACAAAAACTTTTACAGAGATGGAACATGCTGAAAAAACTCAGAAAGCGTCCTAATAAAATGGATACTCTGTTGTTCTCTTTTGAGGAATATTTACATCATCCAGTGCTGAAGGCCTGCAGGACAACTGTCCAGTAAAATGACTTCATCATCCCTGTGCAAGCCAAGAAGCCTGGAGATGAATGAGTCACATCACCCAGGGGGCAGCAGTCGATGGAAGAGAAATAATACTTTCTTTATAGCTGATCGAAGAGACAGGCTGTGACATAGTCTGCTATATAGAAAGAATGCTCAGGGTAGTCAAAAGATCAGCGTTTGCCTTGTCATTCTACTGAGTACTCTTGGTGTCCTCTTGGGCAAATCATGTGAACCTCTCTAAAGTTGTTTTTTTATTTAGAGAAAGAGAACGATTAACCCTAGCACTATTCTCTCTCGAAGTTGTTGGAGGATCAAATGAGAACCCATTAAGTAAAGAATGCTTTGTGATAGAAATTTTCATGATTGATCACTCAGTCAACTAGCATTGATTAAGTGCCTATTCTGTGGTGGGCACTGTGCTATCTTCTTTTACCATTTGTTTTATTTCCTGTGGTTATATAGTGAGGTCCTGGAGAAACAAGAAACCAATCTCTTCATGTTTCGTGTAAATACTCAAAAAATATGTAATACATCAGTGGTGTCAAATAAGCAGCCTGCAGGCGTCATACAACCCACACCACTCTCAAGTGCTGCCTGAACAGATTAAAATGTAATTGTGAAATATTTAGCTAAACAAATAGAATACAATAAAACATAGATAATATTACATTGAAAAACAAAGTCAGCATGTGCGCCATAAAGATCCCCAGCTATGGTTTGTTGGTGAGTAGTTTCAGTCATGCTGACCCTATTTGGTATTTTCTTGGCAAAGATACTAATGTGGTTTGCTGTTTCCTTCTGCAGATCATTTTCCAGTGAGGAAACTGAAGCAAACAGGGCTAAGTGACTTGCCCAGGGTCACACAGCTAGTAAGTGTCTCAGGTTACATTTGAACTCAGGTCCTCCTGACTCCAGGGCAGGTACTCTATACATTGTGCCACCTAACTTCCCTATGTATGGGTTAGTGGCTCCCACTTCTATTTGATTTTGACACCACTTTAATAAATATTAGTGATTTTCATTTGATTGTGTGGGTATCCACGCAATGTCAAACAATCCAGAAGGCTGTCAGTAAATTTAGGAGGACTCCTTGTGATAGAAAGATATATGTAGATAGATAGGTAGATAGATAGATAGATAGATAGAGAGATAGATGGAAGGATGGATAGATGGATAGATAGATAAACCATTTATGAAACCTTACTATGTGCCAGGCACTGTGTGACATGCTGGGCACACAAATAAAATCAAGCATGACAATCCCTGCCCTCAAGGAGCTGGCATTCTAACGAAAGAAAATAATGCATAAAGGAGATCTGAAAAGGTAAGGACATGTAGCATGGTGCTCCTGGGAAATGATGTGGTTGCCTGGACCACAGCAAAATAATCAGTCAAGTGACCCAGAGACAGATTCTAGGTTATCAGTGAGGAGGTAATGGTCCAAGTAAAGGGACAAGGCATAGAACAGCGTGGGAAGTGGCAGATACTTAATTAGCCAATAACTAGCTAATAATTAATTGACATGATTGATTAATGAACTTTTATTAGTGGATACTCAATTAGCTAACAATCAATAGATCAATTAATAAGCTTATATTAATATATACTTAGTTATCTAATAATTAGCCAATAATAATTATTAGTCGATCTTGTCCAACTCTTGTTGGACCTACTATGCACTAAGATATAGACAGATTGTGAATATTATTGTTGGAGGCAGTACTTACATCAATGAGATCACAGACCCATAGAGACATCTCTCACATTTTATCTATTTAACAATCTATGTATCTGCATCCATTGCTACCTCAATGTCTAAGCAATAGGGAGTACAAGGCACTGCTAGTCTACGTGCCAGGCCTACAGCACAGCTTTGCTGCTTTTCCTTTAAAATTTAAAAGACAGACTTCATTTTCATCTCAGCAGCAAGAACGAGATTGAATTGGGTACAATAGTAGAAGAGGATTTTTGTACATGCTGCATTTGGAATTCATGCTAAGGTTGCTACTCATGAATAAACAAAAATGCTACTATGAAATGCCAGAATTTTTTATGTTTATATTTGTAATAGGAAAACATCTTTTGTAGGACAGAAGCAGGAACTTTCCCTGGCTCTGGGAAAAGGGCTTTATTTATTCTTTAAAGGACCTGTGCGAGTTAGTCACAGTTCATTTTTCCTTTCAGAGATAGAGCATTTTGCATTTACTCTTTACGTAGAATGACCTGTAGCTGCTGATTCCTTTCATTTCCAGATTAGTCCAGCCACTGGACAGTGGGTGGGTGTTGGGGTAGTCAACATTCTAACTGCTCAAGAAATCAATATTTCAGAGGGTTAAGGATAGCTTAAGGTTAGGTGTAAGCCCCGTGATTTCCCTAAAATTATATTTGCTTATACTAAAATGAAAAAATGTTGGGGGAGGGAAAGAGAGGAAATGGGGGAAAAGTTAGCAGATGGTTTTGAAATTTTGGAAATAATTTATTTTATATTGCCTGAGGAGCTGAGGAAGGTGAGAAGAAAATGTGTTATTTTATAGCTCTTAATGATTAACTCTGAAATACTGGGTGAAATGGCAAGACTGAATTAAATTTAAAACATACAACACATTTATGGTGCTAGAGAGACATTTTGTAAAAGGGCCAAGGGAAGGAGTGTACCTCACCTTGTTGAGATCAGCATTTTCCTTACTTCAATAAGTGAAGGGTTTGGCCTCAGGCTCATATATAGAATGTATCGGAAAGTGTGTGAATTTTTTTTTTTTTTTTTTGGTGAGGCAATTGGGGTTAAGTGACTTGCCCAGGATCACACAGCTAATTAAGTGTTATGTGTCTGAGGCTGGATTTGCACTCAGGTCCTCCTGACTCTAAAGCTGGAACTCTATCCACTGCACCACCTAGGAAAGTGTGTGAATTTTGACAGGCTTGTTGTAGTGACCACATTGAATGTCACTAAGCCTACTAGTCTATACAGGATGAAGAAAAAATTCTAGGTTTAGTGTCAATAGCAAATTTTCTTCACCTTACTTTCCTTCCTTGGTTCCTTAACCTCCTCAGTAACTAGTAGAATGGATGGCATTTGCCATGTATTTAGAACATATTTTAGAACAGTTCTGTTTTTGCCTATAGGCCAACAGCATCTGGCCTGGTGACAATATCACTGGATCTGAAGCCAGACACTTGGAATTCAAATTCTAGCTCTAACCTCCTGTCCACGTGACCTCAGGTATACTACTTAGACTCTTTGGACCTCAGTCTCTTCTTCTGTGAAATGAGGAGGGAGCTGAAATAGACCAACTCTAATTCCTACGATCTCAGTCCTTAAACAGTTGCTCAGACTTTTAGGATCAGGCTCCTCACCACCCCCAATTCCCCACGACATTTGTTTTTAGTCATCTATTGTTTAGTATTTTAATTTATAGCTCATTATTGGGTTACCAGGTGAGAAGGGTTAATTTATAGTTCATCTGACATTAAATGATACATATAAGGCATACATATAATGGGGTTTGGAACTGAAAATGTCATCAACTGTGTGAAAAACCCTAGGATACCTGCTTCTAGGAGATGAGAGAATTTGTGGAAATTCTGTGCTACCCTACTGTGTGGTTGGAAGCAGCCTTTCCCATGAACTGTGTACTAGAAGGGTCAAAAATCTTTAAAAGAGTTTGACTAAACAACTCAGGTAGCTTTTTCCTGCATTCACATGTGAGTGTGAAATACTCCTTCACTCACAGCAGGTGACACCATGCTCAGGGGGCCAGTCCTGAGAGATGCGTTCTTTCCTTTTCCCCTTCAGGCCATTTGGTCCTGAGAGTCAGGCCTGGTGTTTCCACCTTTCTCTCCAATCGTTCTAGGTCCAGGAAATGAAATCTCTGGCCTGGGAGTGGAAGGGATCCAGGAATTCAGGCTGGGTGTTGCAGCCAACCCAGGGGCAAAGTCCTACGGAGCAAAGATCTGGAATATTAGCCCAGCTTTGGATTTGAATTTGATGGGACTAATAATTATACAGGAATTGAGGATTAGATTGTAAACCTAATCAGCCTCAGAGAATGAGGTGGTAATCGTAAGGAGATTATGCTCCCAAAGGACTGGGGAAATGTTTGTAAATTTGTTCATGCTTTATCTTTGAATTAAAAATCTCTTTTTAAAAAAGAATGCAATTTTAAGTGGTTAATTGGAACTGATGTGCTGATCATTGGAACCCTAAAAAAGGGGACAAAACTGGTGGGAGTTCTTAGTCAATGCAGAGAAAAGAGACCTTGAGAAGAGTAAGATGTAACAAGCCTGGCCCTCAGAGAGAGGGGCCACAACAGCCATGTTGCACATATATACATGCATTATGCATTCCTTCAAATAGAGAGCTATACACTGTATGTATATATACACACACACACATATGTGTGTGTATATATATATATATATATATATATATGTATACACATACAGGTATATACTGTAACCCTTAAAAAGAGAGGAAATTAGGTATTATACAACACAGATTTAGGGGGAAACTATTTTATGTCCAGACCATTATGGTATAGGTATATATGTCTTTGTGTATACATAATATATAAGAATGAATGAATGAAAAAGCAATTATTAAGTGCTCACTGAGTGCAAAGTACTGGGCTTATATATTTATTCTATAAAGGAAATAAAAAGCAGTCTCATAATTCTATGGCCAAATTGTAGACATATGACATAGTAAGAAGAGAATTGGCTCAGCCTATCCAGGGATCTTATTCTTAAGTTCATACAGTGCCTGGGATGCAGGCTAACAAAACACTCATTATTCATACTCTTATCACAGAACTTTAACTACATATGGATATCCTTTAAATAATCATACTTTATATAGTCTCATATTTTACATCTTTTAAAATACATTTAGCTTCCCACTTTCTCAATGCCTCTTTCCCCAACATTTTCACCACATTTCCTATTATTTGTACTTATTTCTCCAAAGTGCTTGGGGAGCATGCCATTGTTTATTATAAGATTAGCTTTGAGGAATAGACTGAGATTTTTTAACATATTTAATGTCATTCATAATGACAGCTAACTTTCTTGTGAGCAGCTAAGTGGCAGAAAGAGTGACTAGAGTGCCGGGCCTGGAACCAGGAAGACTCATCTTACTCATAACAGCAGACACCTTGCAAGGTTATTGTAAAGATACAGTGATATAATAAGTGAGTTCAAATCTGGTCCCTGGGCAAGTCACTTAACCTTGTTTGCCTCAGTTTCGTCATCTGTAAAATGATCTGGAGGAGGAAATGACAAACCACTCCAATGTCTTTGCCAAGAAAACCCCAAATGGGGTCAGAAGAGTTGGACATGACTGAATAACAATAATAACAAATAGCTTTCCTCTAGGAAGCGCACAGGCAGGCAATCTTATCCTAGAAATTAATGAGAGTGAAGCACCTGCAAGAAAATAATTTATAATTATCTTTCAGAAAGATGTAGTAGTGAGTTGGAGTAGAAAGAAAGATAGTTTTAGGATCGAGACTCATGTTGAAATCCTGGTTCTTATACTTCCTAGCTGGAAAAGAAAAGGGAAGGTACATTTATTTATTAAGCACCTACTACGTACCAGGTACTGTGATAAAAACTTTATAATTATTATATCACTTGTTCTTTACAATAACCTTGCAAGGTTGCTGTGGTTATTATCCCCATTTTAAGGTTGTGGAAACTGAGGCAGACAGAGGTTAAATGGCCTGCCCAAGGTCACACATCTTGTAAGGGTCTGAGGCTGCTTCCTGACTTCAGACTCACCTCTCCATGCATTACCTAGCTGCCTCTATAAAGGAAAAAAAACAACAACCCACTGAATCTAAGTTACCTCATGCATAAATTAATACTTACATTTTTTAACTCATAGAGTTGTTGTGGTAAAACTACTCTGTCAACTTTGAAGTAATATATAAATATGAGCTATTAGTATTGTAACAATTCAGGAGAAATAAACTGAGATGTACAAATGCTGGGAAGGGATTTATAATAATATGCCCCTTGAGAAGGCTCTGTTGATTTGTTTGAAATGGGGGAAGTCAGTATTGGCCATTTCCCCCAGTACTTATGATGCACCTTATTGATATGAAATTGTTAATCAAAATCCATTTATACTGTCTGATTATTTACAACATTTCTCTACAGTTTTCACAAAATGGTAGCTAAGGAAAGAGGAGTTTCATTGTATTATTGACATCTATCCAGACAATTCACTCGAGACTTGATTATCCTGGTGTTTACTCAGTCCCAATAGGAGATGAACAGATTGGGGAGGAGGACCAGTGCTTGTAGTCAAGGTAGGAGTAAGTGGGCTGTTGAGACTTTTTCACAGGCAGAAAGTATTCTGTCTAGTGATACATGTTCGGGCCCATTATGGTTCATGAAAGGAAGTCAAAAAAGAAATTTAAAAAAGCAAGGCTAGAGTCCTCACTGGCAGATGGATCAATGTAGGGCATGAGTGCGATAGGGCAAAATTTGTCTCGATAAGTACAGTTGCAGTAAAATGTCACTATATATCTAAAATATAACGTGTCCCAGTTATTTCAAAAAATATTAAGTATTGCAAAATTCCAGTCCTGCAAAAAATTTTGGGAAGTCCCTTGGAAATTGAGAGGATTTGTTTTTAGTGTAGAAAAGAGATGATAGCTTTCTATGTGGCAGGATTGAGGACATCCTTAACTTTCTGTTCTTTTCCTAACAAAACCTCTGTCTATTTATCTATCCATCTATCTATCTATCTATCTATCTATCTATCTATCTATCTATCTATC
>NW_020954608.1:12168158-12255352 GCF_900497805.2 Vombatus ursinus
ATCTATCTATCTATCTATCTATCTATCTATCTATCTATCTATCTATCTATCTATCTATCTATTTATCTATCTACCTACTTACCTAAGTATCTGTGTTCATATGTATGCATGTACTTGTGTATATCTGTATGTATGATCAACCATCTTACACCCTGTGAATTTCTGATTTAAGTCTTTGTCATTGCTTTGGTGCTAGAAAGGAATGAGTCCTTTTTTGACCTTTCCCTCTTCTTCTACTTGTCTCCTTCCTAGCATGTCTATTATTTATTCTTCTGAATGTTTCTATGTTTACAGAATACCTGAGACATAGCAGCAAGGAATCTCTTTACCTTTCCTAAGTGGGCCTAAGTCACTGGTGACAGAGCTACTGAGCCACCAGGTGAATCGAAGGAAGCAAAATGCCATGATTTGCCTGGGGATCAAAACCACCCACTGACACAGGAAATTTAGGAGGGCAAGCCCTGACCTTTGTCTTGTATTCTGATAGAATATAAGCTGGTTAGGGACAGGGATCTGATCACTTTTGCATTTGTATCCCTAGCTCCTAATAATCACTACTATTTGTATAGCACTTTAATATTTGCAAAGAACTTCACGTATGTTATCTCATTTGCCCCTCACAACAACCGGGTAAATTAGGAGCTATTATCTATTCCCATTTTACAGATGGGGAGACTGAGGCTGAGAGGGACCAAGTGGCTTGTTCAGGATCACACGGCTAATATGTTTCTGAGGCAGGATTCAAAAACAGGCACTTAACTAATACTTGCTGATTGACAGAGAGCTCTCTTCTATCCCTTTTTCTTCTCCAGGATCACAGAATGCTATAGTTGGAAAGGACTTTAGAGATCATCCAGTGTAGTCTTCTTGTTTTATAGATGCAAAAGCTGCTGCTCAGAAAGGCTCCATGACCTGCCTAAAGTCATAGTGGCAGAAAAGCTAGTCTATGATCTCATCAACCTCACTGTCTTAAGGCTCCAAATTGAGTGCTCTGTCTACCATCCTTCTTCCCTTTCGGTGCCTTTCCCCAACTAAATGTCCCTGGACCTCCCAGCTAGTGCCTTGATGATGTTCCTTCTCTGCCCAGGGTCCCACATTCTAATTTAGCATCTCCTCATTCTTGTTCCAGGCATGACCTCTCTCTTTAGACATTTCACTCCCTTCCTTTTGGATTTAAATGAACCCCATATTCCTGTGCTCCATTCCTTCCCAGCCTTACTAGAGCTACTCCAATAAAACCAACACAACATGGTATTAACGACTGATAATGCTTTAATGATTTATATGTTGCCCCCATGGAATAAAAAAAAGTATTAGTATTATATTCTGCAACTTAGGCACAATGTGTCCAATACAATATTTATTTATCACTATTCTAAATTCAAGCCACTTCTAGCTTAGAGAAGGCAATGTCCAAAATGGCATACAGGGTCCACCCATGAACCCAGGCATCTCTTTCTACCCCAAGATGATTTTAGCATACATTTATAGGAATTGAGCAGGAAAAATGTTATAGTATGTTATAAGACAGTTTGGAAGTTAACATTCCAGAGCAAGAATCATTACTAATGCCTTTCTTGATTATTTTCTGCCTCAAGGACAGAAAGCAAAGGCTTCCTTCCTAGGATCCACATCCAGGCACCAATTACTTTGGGCCTGGGGAAGCTAAGATCTCATCTAGAGAAGAATTAATCCATTTCTCCAAGAAAGTCCTTAGCTTTTGTTCTACTTACTTTCCTAAAGGTTAAGTCTGGAAAGGGTTTTTAAACTAGAGAAATATTTATTTCTCAATATGTTCAATGGAGCTAAAAATGAGTTTTAGATATGTCTGACATAAGATAGATGCTTATTGACTGATTGATTAAATATACTCCCATACCTTCTAGCCGGTAACATTTTTACACACTAAAAGTGGTAATATTCAGGTACCATGGCAAGGTCAGTAGGGGGAAGTTTTTTTTTTCTTGAGGTGGTGGTGGGGATACTTTTATCACCTTTCAAGTTATATAATGTAGATGGTTGCTTATTCTACTTAGGACTGCCTTTGCTAATAGGCTGTACCTGACTGTGGAATACATGCCATGATAATTACAACAAAGTGCTGCCCACACAAGTCATTTCATTTTGAATGGCCATTTTTACTTGGCCCTAAATGGCAATTCTACATTGTTTTTTCCTCATTCTAACCTTCCATATCAGAACTGGTAGAAATTTAGGTTTATCAGTTAAGATCATTCAACCTGGAGTTATAAGATTATGCTTAACAAAGAAGTCATTTTTCCCCTGAAGTCCTATTCCAGTGCCTTATGGATGTGAGCTGGGGTTCTCGAAGTGTGTGACAATTGAGCCCAAACTATTTCAGGTTCCTCCCATTTGAAAAGGTTTTGAGTATCAGTCAGATGTGAGCTGCAGTTCTGTTCTCTGTGGACAAGCTTAGCTACATTCCAATTAGCTCATTACAGGAAGGCTATCAACCAAGTGAATTTTTAGGCTGTGGCAAATTATGAAGACTATTTACTAAGTCGTAGAAAGATTGCGATCTGCTTCAGTGAAGTATGTACCCATTTTGATCAAATTATAGATCCTTGAAGTATTGCAGAAGTAAGGAAAACAAAAACAAATTTTCTTAAGAGGTTGGTGAGGTTATGATCTACTACTATAGTAGTGCAAAGGACACTACTAGACTTGGAATCATGTGGGGATTATAATCACCCAATCTTCAAGAAAAACCACTGAGGCAGAGATCTGAGCCAATGGCACTTTTTTTTTTAAAGGATCCATAGTCCCCTCCAATTCCTCATGGTCTGAGATGTCCTCTTCTTTTAGGGCCTTATTTTTATAACGCTTGATACCAAATTTGATACTTGAACATTTTAGAGGGGCTACACTAAGTGTAGAATCCCACTGGTTGACAGACCTTACTTTAAGAGCCAGAAATAATGTATCAGCCAAAAAATGGTATGTCAGCAGCTCAGGTTGGGCGAAGCATGGGGTATCTATCTGTCCGGAGGCACAAAAATAAGTCTCATGTAATTGAGTCACCTCTACCTCACTGGACACAGTTATCATAACGAGGCAAAACAAGGATGGAGGTCCTGTAGTTAGCGTCCTGTGATTACGCAAGTGAACTTAAAATCTGCCATTCACAGCTCTGAGGCCTAGTACACAGAATTTATCATGTCTACCTCTACACCCCCCCAAAAAAAGGGCAATTTTATTCCACAGTCAGGTATAGCCTATTACAGTATAGAATAATACTGTATGGAATTTTTAATATAAAACTGATTAATTATATAAAATTATATAAATTATATAAAACTGATTAATTCTGACTGGGATAGAGTAGGGGTCCAAATGAATCATTTCTCACAGTCACAAGACCTGGGTATGACTTCTAGTTCTGATACATACTAGCTGTGTGACCCTGGGAAAAGTCATTGAACCTCTCTGATTTTCAGTTTCCTTATATGTAAAATGTTCATAATAGACAGAATTGGGGAAAAGTACTTTAAAGAAAATGCAATATGAATATGGGTTATTCTGCTCCTTTGATAGAGTTGCAAGTGATAGGTGAGTTCTTAGAACCTTATCTAGGCAAGGCCAAGTGAGTTAAAGAAAACATTACAGCCTCAAGTAAGAATTTCTTTGCCTTCCAGTACTGAAGACATTTAAATAAAGATGTCCACTCTCTTCCCTTCAAGGTTTATTCCTATACCAGGCTTCATTTCTTATTACTTCTGTTTGCACTAGGTTTATTTACAATGCTTATAGTGAGGGGAAAAATGAGACATTCTGAGCAAGGTATGGAAATCCAGTGACTTAGCAACGCTCAACTTTTATCACTCTGGAGGTAGAAAGTAATTTGGCTTCTTTATACTGGAAGGATTTTTTACTTTGATTGTTTCCTGTGTCTAAGTGTTCTTACCTTTCATCCTCTTATTCAGAGGCAGACCCCTTCAGATGACTCAAACTTATAACTGTTCCTCATCTACCTATCAGCTAGAGTTTTGCCTGCTGGAGTAAACCTTCCCATCATTCAACACAATTCAGTTTTGTAAGACAAACTTCTGTTAAGCCTATTATATATTCAAGGCACTTGAATATACCAGAAATACACATACCAGAAATACAAAGACAAAAAATGCATTCTTGCCCTCAAGGAACTTACATTATACTAAGCAATATACTATCTAAACAGATAAGTAAGCAAATAGTATATACAAAATATTTTCATGAGGAAAAGAGCTTCAACAATTAATGAGATCATGAAAGATCTCTGAATCGTGCTTTGAATGAAGCAAGGAATTCTGGGTGGGGAGGTAAAAAGAGACATCATTTCAGATACCCATAATCAGTCTAGGTAAAGGACAGAGACAAAAGTTGGAATGATTACATATAGGGAATGGCTACCAGGTCAGTTTGACTACAAAGGGAAGTGTGAAAGTTTAGAATGATTCACAAATACATAAGACATATATATATGTGTGTGTGTATGCACACATGTACACACACACACATTTTTTGTTATTTTAGTTCTTTCAGTTGTGTCTGACTCTTTGTGACTACATTTGGGGTTTTCTTGGCAAAGATACTGGAGTGGTTTGCCATTTCCTTCTCTAGCTCATTTTCCAGATGAGGAAACTGAGGCAAACAGGGTTAAGTGACTTGTCCAGGGTCACATAGTTAGTAAGTGTCCGTGGCCAGATTTGAACTCATGAAGGTGAGTCTTCGTGATAAATATGTGTGTGTAAAGACAAACACACACATAGATATACACGCACACAGACACACACATATATACATGTATATAATATATGTTTATGTACACATATGTCCCTATAAATATATGCACATAAATATGTATATGCATACATATATGAGCATACATATACATATTTGCATGCACGCATATGCGTGTACACACACACACACACGTGTCTCAGCAAGGTCCACAGTTCTTCCAATGATGTCAGAGCAGATTTTAGTTATGCCTGACTACTCCCCACCCACCCTTTGTGCCGGTTCTTTGCTCCCTCACATTTCATAAAGCATTTTGCCTGATCTTTGCCTCTATCTATCTCTTCCCTTCCCCCCACTTCCTTCCCTTTACATTTATATAGTAAGTACTGTATAAATGTTAGCTATTATTGCTATCCTCAATATTTAAGAAGTGAAAGAAATAAAACTCAGTCTGTAAGTTCTGTTCAACTCAAAGCCTGGATGTGTGAAGGGGACAATGGTGGATCCGAGTTGGGGAGCTAGGAGAAGCTCAGCAGCCAGAACTGACTCTGAGTCATGTCACTTTTCCTTTCACATCGTGTCAAAGACAGAAACTTTCGATCATCTCTACAACTACTAACTGCATAACTGGTTGGGCTGACTGACTACTCTGTACTTTGCTGAAAGAGTAAAGAGAAGTCCAGGAAGGCATTATTCCATTATTTCCCTTTTGTTTTTGTATCACAGTGCCTAGACTAATGGCTAACACACAGTAAGTAGTTAATGAATTCTTGTTGATTAATCACCCTGTTTACCATCTTGTCTGTCCCCTCACATCCTTTAACTTTCCTTCTGCTCCTAAAGAACTATTTTCCAGCCCTTTGTTTCTTGGCCACTGAACTTTGTTGACCCCTCTACCTTAGCCATCCCCATAATTATGAAGAGAGAGGACTGGTAGAGTGAGGACACTACATTTGTATCATACTTAGAGAGTTTCTAAGGGAGAGTAAAGCAGGATGATGGAAGGTCTCAAGTTCATGACATATAAGGATCAATAAAAGGAAATAGGGATATTTCAAATAGAAAAGAAGATTCAGAGGGTCATGATAACTCTCTTCTAGCGTCTGAAAGGCCATCATATAGAAGAACAATTAGATTTGTTCCTTTTGGGATTAAAGACCAGAACCAAGAACAATGGGTGGAAAGCGGGAAAAAAGTAGTCTTGATGTCAGAAAATAATAGTTCCTAACAATAGAACTGTCCTTGGAATGGACTTCTTCAAGAGGAAAGGACTTGCCAATCTTGGACCATTTTTAAGCAGAGGCTAGATGACCACTTATTAGATACCTTATTGGGTTAGACTAGATGTTTCTCGAATTATCTTCCAACTTTCTAATCCTGGGATTCTATGTCTAGTCAATCTAAAAAAGAATCACATATTACGGTTCTAGAAGAATCACTTGAAAAATGTTTCTGAACTAAAGAAAATGTACTTAGAACAAGAACTCTGATCATCTGGCCCATGACTGATGGGTGTGATTCCATATTGAGGAAGTCTCCTATGTCTGCAGTTATGTTTTTTTTTTTATTAATCTCTTTTCATAGGGAGCTGCTAGCTCTCAAAGAAGAAAAAAGAACTTAACCTCCTTAGTGGTACTCCTTGAGAATAGCACTTTCCCCATCACGATGAATGGGCAAGGAAATTTATCACTGGGAGATCTTCCTGACTTAATATTCATAGAAGAATGAATTGTTCTAGTGCAACAGGCAAATAAGTTTCAAAGTAAGACTTATGAAGGAGAAAATGGCTCTTGATACATGAAAAAAAAATATTTGAATCCAAACCAGTATCTTTATTCTTTCTTGGCATATGTCCATAGAGTTTAAAGAAGCTTATCTTAGGTTACATGCTTATCAGCCCACTGGAAATTTCAAATGTCCTTTTATAAAGTAGCTACATTTTTCTTATTTTGAGCACATCTTTTCCCCAATGGGCAAATTTAATGTCTGATGACTATTTTTGGTTTTATTTTTAAAAAATGTCAGAGCAAAAACTAAACCGCAGGCAGTATGGTGCAGAGGAAAATACACTGAACTTAGCTGGGTTTGAAATCTCATCTTAGATTCTTGATGTGACTATGGACAAATTACCTAATCTTTCTTAGCTTCTGTTTATCATCTATAAAATTCTTCTATGTCAGCAGTTCTTAACCTGAGGGTCTATGAACTTGAATGGGAAAATTTACATCTTTATTGAGAGAGAAAGAGAGAGAGAGAGAGAGGGAGGGAATAGAAGAGGTAGAAGGAGGGGAAGGAGAGAGCTATTTTTAATGAACCTGATATCCTAAACCAACTAATTCTTTTTATCTTTGCTAAAGGGGTTTACGGCCATTTTCTCCTCTTCTGAAACTTCATTACGTACTCCACTGGAATCCAAATTCCTGCTCCACAAGGTCCTAGCCTCCTCACCTTCACCTCTGGCAATCACTAGATTCCTTCAAGTCTCTGCTTGGGTGCCATCTTCTGAATGAGGCCTTCCCTGGTCTCCTTCAGCTGCCAGAGCCTATCACTCACACCCAAAGTAGGGTACCTTTTACCTGTTCTCTGTGTGTTTTTATAAATCTGTGTATGTTTCCTCCATTATAATGACTCTTTGAGGTCCTTGTCTTTTTTTATGCCTAGTGCCTAGCAGAGTGACTGGCATGCAGGTGACAGTTAATTAATGCTGAATGATTCACTGATCTGAGGATGCTGAATTTCTCCATCATTTCAACAGGGCCGACATGGACCTGATGACTACATGACATCTTATAGGCTCAATAGCTTCCCTTCTCCAGAGTTTTATACTGGTGACCTCTGGGGCTAGAAGGATTTGTTTTGCACCAGGTAGGCTACAATAACCCATAAATGCTCCAGACTGAACCTTCTTTTACCACCACTTAGAGTTTCTGCTCCTGGCAATGCCTGTTAGCTGTTTCAAAAGTGTTCATTCACCTCTCTGGGGCTCTGTTTCTTTCCAGTGACAGTCTCTCAAGTGACTCTGTCAGAACATGTGTTCATGTGACTGACATTTAGCTCCATAACCCTTCCCTTCTCTGCCCTCCCCAACTATGCCCTCCGGGTCACTTGACAACATGGTCACACTCGCTCCTTGTGTCTGAACAGCTGATCTATGTGTCGGACTTTCTGAAAGCATCACAATGTAGTTTCCAGTTTCGGTATTTAAACTAAGCATTATTCCAGTCACAACAGCAGATGTGACACCATCAAGTTAATAAGGCAGGTGGATAATGTTGGCCGAGGGCAAGCTGATTGTTCTCCGTTTCGAAGTCAGGCACTGAGATGACAAAAACAGTAAAGCAGGAAATGTGAGCAAGGGAAATAGGTAAATGTCCTATTTTTAGAGAATCAGCTGGTAGACCCTCCACAAGGACAGAGTTCAGCAAGAGTAATGTCAGAAATATAGGCAATTTCTCAACCAAGGGGCTTCGAGGGCCTTTTGCTCCCCTACCTCCACACCCCTTTTCTTGATTTTTTATCTTTGCTCCTAGATCCCATGATCAAAGAATCAACAGAAAAATGTTCTTTAATCTCTTAAGAGTATTTCCCCACTGTCCTGTAATTATAAGTCTAAAATAAAGAAAATAAAAAAAATAGCACACACAAAAAATACACTCAACAAGTCTGGTCCACATAATCTAAGAAGTTTTATTTTGCATCCCACAGTTGTCTAACTCCTCTTCTGAAGTCCTGATGCCTGATTGTGGAGTGAGGAGACTCTGGGTTGTTAGATTTCTATATGTTGTTGTTTAGTTGTTTCAGTCCTGTACAACTCTTTGTGCTCCCATTTGGGGTTTTCTTGGGAGAGATTTTGGAGTGGTTTGCCATTTCCTTCTTTAGCTCATTTTATATGAGGAAACTGAGGCAAGCAGAGTTAAGTGACTTGCCCAGGGTCACACAGCTGGTAAGTGCCTGTGGCTGGATTTGAACTCATGAATAGCAGTCTTCTGATTCCAAGCCCAGAGCTCTATCCACTGTGCCACCTGCCTGCCCTGGATTCTTTTTATGCGAGCCCAAATTCTGACACATCCTTTCCACCAAGGTGGAAAACTTTTGGGTTTGGGATAAGTGTTAGAGAGGCCTAGCTAAGCTGAGTTTGGAGGCTGTTTTTTGCCATAAATTTGACTCCCAGGGGAATGCTTTTGGTCAGAAGGACTCATAAATCAGTGACTGTCCCATAGAGAACTTTGGTTCTGCATTTGTGAGGGGGGTCCACGCTGACCGAATCTCCTCTATTCACGGTGCCATCCAGTCATACTGGCTCCTTTGCTCTTCATATGTAAAGCAAGGGTATGCTGATAAATGTTTAACAACTAGTTCACCAAAAGAAAAATGTATGCATGGCACATTTTTTAGTTTAATCTGCATTATGAATATTTTCCCCTTGCTTTATTAAGTCTAGACAATCAACAAAACAATAAATCAAGTCCTGATTTGTAGCTTTTGCTGATTTCCATGGTATAAATGCTCACAACAAAAATTTAATAATCAGCTCCCAGGAGCTAGTATGAGATGGCTCCAGCACACCCCTGCATACAATGCTCTATTTCCTGCCTCCTTGCCTTTATATAGGCTGTTCACCATGCCTGAAATGCTTTCCCTTCTCAAATCCAACCCCTTAAAATCCCTGGCTTCCTTTGGTATTCAGCTCAAAAACAGAAAGTCTTTCTCAGCCCTACCCAGCTGCTGGAAACTTTCCTTTATAAAGACTACCTTATATAACACATATTTAGGTACATATTTTCTCCCTCATTTCACATCACTTTTGGGGGGTTATAGACCTTTGCAGCAGTCTGGGAAGCCTGTGGATCTCTTCTCAGAATAATGTTTTTAAATGAATAAAACAAATTACACAGGATTACAAAGGACATCAATTATATTTAAATAAAGATGTATTTTTTTTCATCCAAGTTTATAACTCCTATATTAGAATGGAAGCTCCTTGAGGGCAGGGCCTTTTTTTTCACTTTTCCCTTATATGCCCAGCACTTAACACAGCACCTTGCATGAAGCACTTAATAAATGGTTGATGATTGATGGCAATCACAGATTAAACACTATTTCAATGTTATTTGCCTCACTTTTCTTTTCCTGTGGGCTATGTATTTGGGAATGCTATACAATGAAACCTTATGGTTCAAATTGTCCTAGAGTAGTTTGCTTATGTCACTTAAACCCCCTTCACTCCTACCTGTCCTGAAGCAGGCTGTTTGAGCTTACCCTTATAATCAATCATCGATTCATTTTGTAAAGGAGCAACTCCCAAATTGAATGGCAGCCTACAGTCATAGAATATAAGACTAGTGGTCTGATCATAGCACCCAGGACCAGATAGGTACCTTGGATAGCTAGTCTTCCCATCCCATTTTACAGATGAGGAAACTGAGGCTTACTGAATGACCTTATAAGACGTGACTTGCCCAAGGTCATAGAAGCAGGTAGTAGCAGAACAGTGTCCAGATCCCCAGGCTCCTCAAAATATGCTTACATTTATTGAGCTCTGCAATATTTTATTTGGAATTGAGTTTGTGTCTTCTCTGCCAAGTGTCAAGCATGTGAATACAGTGTCCTGCTACAAAGTGAAGGGCACTTATATCACATAAAGAAAGAGAAAGTGTTAAACATCACTTCATTTTCAAAGTGTTCCTTGATATCAAAAGGGAAAAAATGACGACATATAACAGATAATGAAGAAACTGTTCAGAATTTTAAAAAAAACCATCATTTTTTTCTTTCCTACAGGGTTTGAAGCATTTCACCCCCTGCTGAAATTTCCCTTTCCATTCAGCTTAAATTTGTATAGTTGCTCCGAGGCCAGATATGATGATTGGCATTGAATGTTTCTATCATTTTGACAGGGACAGCTCTGCAGAGCTTGCTGGTCATATGGCTTTTGGGAGAGGAAACAGGATTTCAAAACTGAATCACAAGGAGATGACAAGGATTAGAATCAAGAATATTAGGAGCTCCCCTTTATGGCAATTCTGACCTTTCCATATTAAATCCAATGTAATGGATAATTGTTATGGGCTTACTATGCTCAAGGCCTTTGCAAAGACCTAGAGATAGAAAGACAAAAATGAAACAACCTCTGCCCTCAAGGAGCTTATATTGTATTGGGAAGAGATGCAACATGCCCACAGGCATGAATTAACTCAAAGTAATTTCAAGAATGGGTGTTTGCTAATAATTAATTGTGGGGATCAGGAAAAGCCTTATACAGACGGTACCATCTGACTTGTATTTGGAAGGAACCTAGGGATTGTATGAGGCAGAGGTGAGAAAGGAGCATATTTCACTTAATAAATGGTTATTGATTGATTGACTGATTGTATTGCAGGCATAAGGGTTAAATGGTGCAGAGGTATGAAGGCAGGAGATAGTAGATCATATACATGGAGCATAGTGTTTGCAAGAACTCAGAGGACAAACTTTTATGGGAAGTGGTGGAAAACAATTAACATCAAACATCAGATTAAATGCTGTGCATAAGTAGGCTGGGTGCTGGGGGAGAACTCCTATAAGTGATATATTTGTGGCAGCTAGGTGCTATAATACAGAGGTACCATATGGCCTGCAACTCTCCTGAGTGCCTCCCAAATCAGATTAAAGTGTGTAATTAAGAAATATTTGCCTCAGTTTCCTCATCTGTAAAATGAGCTGGTGAAGGAAATGGCAAATCACTCCAGTATCTGTGCCAAGGCAACCCCAAATAGGGTAACGGAGAGTTGGACTGAATGAAATGACTGAACTACACAACAGTAAGAAATACTTAACAAAATAAAAATACGACAAAATGAAGATAATGTTAATATGTGGTTTTCTAAGTTGATATATAATGTCTCCAGGGATCCTTATGTACAGTTTAGCACCCCCATTTCTATTTGACTTTTACATCACTGCTGTAGCAATCAGTCAGTCAATAAAAGTTATTCATTACTTACAATGTGTCAGGTGTTAGGTCAAGTAGTGGGGATACAAATAAAGGTGAAAACATGGCCTCTTCCCTCAAGGATCTCACATTCTAGAGAACTTGATTTGAAGTCACAAAGTCCTGATTTTGAGTCCTGGTTCAGACACTTGCTAGCTAAGTGGCATTGTGCAGGTCTGTGCCTCAGTTTCCTCTTCTGTACAATGAAGACAATTATAGCATCTAGTTCCCAGGGCTGTGCTGAGTGTCAACTAAGATAACAGACATAACGTGTTTTGTAAATATTAAAGTGCTATATAAATGCTCACTGTTATTATCATTATTAGAAGTTAAAAAGCACTTCCCTAATACTTCAAGGATCTGTCTTCATCATTTCGAGTACTTATTCTAACCCTATGCCATCTCAGCCCCCTTGATTCACCATCCCACGCGTCAATGAGGGCTCCTTAAGTAGTGGTCAAAACAGAATTCATCAAATGGCCAAATTCCTGCGGATGTGCCTTCCTCAAATGAGCTGGGCTAATTCTTGGATGATCAGCATTGTGGTCCATAACTGAGACTGTACTCAAAGTCTTTCTATTTTGTACCACCCACAGACGCTAGGTAGAGACTGGCTGTTTTCCTTCATTCTTGAAGAGGACCACAATGACATTGCTATGTCGGGGTCAAGGTACAGTGTGTTCAACTGTGGCTGATCAGACCAACCTGAACTCGGAAGGCTCTACCATTGGTAGGGCACAAATGGTCCATATGAACATTTGGAGTGGAGACGTTTCTAAATTGCTCATCTCACATTTCTTTTGATGTGGAGACACAGGGACAATGGCTCAGCCGTCAAGAAGTTAGTGTTCTCCACTGTGCTGAGTGAGGCTCTATTAGAGTAGGATTTTGTTGGAGAAATTTAAAAACAGTCATTAAAAGTGGCTGTGGCAATTGCAAAGGTTAGAAATAATAGATTTGCACTGAAACAAAAGCGACATGCTTGAAAGGGTGAAACAATATTACCCGGCAAGATAAAAATAACCCATTTAAAAGGAGGCAATCTTGTACTTGTTAGTTTATACATGCTGGGGCAACAATTGAAATTATCTTCAGTTCAGAGATCTGAAATTAGGACAGATCTTAAAAGAAAGAAAAAGACACAGCCATGAACCAGTAACTTAGACACCAAAAAACATCCATGAAATTACTTCTGTGTCTCACTAATATTTGCTGTTTTCATATTTCTCATCACTTTGAAAACAGTAAAATGTTGGAAAGGCTTGGAGACTTTCAGCTAGCTTCAAGACAATTTACAACATCTGTGGGAAATTTGAATTAAAATTTATTTGTAATATAAATTTTAACTATCCCAGTGCATCTTCCTTTCTGTATTCTCCTAGGCTTTCTGCTTTTCTTTTTTTTTTTTTAAACAGTACAGTTATCCCTTCCACATCATGGGGGCTAGAGGTGTGGTGCCCCTGTGATTTTGAAAATCTGCATAAAAATTTTTGGCCCTCTCTTCATACTAGGGAAGTCTGAATGATTATGGTATTAAAAGAAAAAATGTTGATATTATATAATACTATACATATATTTTATGCATTTCTGAGTTTCTAAACTTCTTCTACGCTATGTCTAGCAGACATCTGCTGGCCTTTGCATGATGTCTGTGGTTTCTGCAAAGCTCCCTCAAGATTCCCATTTAATTTCTCATGTGTACCCACGATATATGGAAACCGCGATGGGGAAGGTAAAGATGTGGAAGGGATAACTGTACTTAGATTGTCTGGGATCTATTTTGATTGGGAGCGGCTGGTGCTCTGATTTGCCTTTGTCAAATCCAGAATTTTAGGGATATTGAGTTAAAATGGATAGCAATGGAACTATGTTGACCACCCAAGTGGCTGCTGTCACTGGATTTTCCTTGTTTTTCCAATTCTATTGGAATTGGAATGCTAGTGATGGGTAGACCTGGTTCAAAAAGACTGGGATGAAGACAAGGGAAGGTCTCCTCTGATCTAGAAGGCATTGGCATATAATTTAACATGGAACCATAGATCTCAATTAGCCCAGGGGCCACTAACCCTTAACAGTAGAGCCCCATGTGGTCCTTAAAATACAGTCTAGGGGCTCAATAAATTAATGATTCCACATCTCTGTGCTTACTCTGTTGTGATCATGACAGTCATTTAAATTTAAATTCATAGTGCCTACTATGTGCAACGATGAGCCTCAGGGGACACAAAAATTTTTAAAATGTCAGGCTCTGCCTTCAAAGGGTAGCTATCAATAATAAATGGCTAACCTTGGAGGCTAGTAGGACTTAAAACTAGAGCTCATAGGTTGGGATCTAGGCAGAACAAATGTAGTTGGTCATCCAGCATCACTATTCATAGGACCTCACTGGGTTGTTCCTCTGGTGTTTGCTTTCTCTCCTTGGAACATTCTACCCATTTTCTTCCTGCCGGTTTCTCTATACACCCCATCCCTGACATCTCTATGGGCCCACAGAAGCTGACATGCCTTCTTCCCCTTTTTTCCTGTTTCTCCTCCATCCTTCCATACATCTTTTCCTTTAAGGCTCAGCAGGCTCTTCCTGGCTTCCCAGGTGACCAAGCTGATAAATTCAAGGTGCTAGTATGGCAATGGAAGAAAGCTATAGGAGCTCCACAGGGACCTTCCTTCATTTCCTAGGTCACACATGTATTATCCCAGAGCTTCTGGGCACAACAAATAATTATAAAGTCTTTCTACTGTATTTTATTAGCTCTAATACAATTAATAAATAAAATGATATAATATAAATGCACAAACCAGTATAGATGACACTGATATAAATCTCTCTGGCATCATTTGAAAAAAATAATAAAATATAACGACTCTTCAAAAAAAGTAAGACTATTCCAAAAATGGTTCTCTCTTAAAAAGTTACTGACCTTAATTTAATTATGCTTCCTCTTTTTATCTGTGAAGAAACTGATATATCAATGTATATATATTCTCTATATGGTCATATATCAATGCATATACATACATATACATATATAAACATATGTATATACAGAGACATACATAGTATACATTATAAAACTTATACAAAAATGGACATTTTAAAAGGATGAAATAGAAATGAAATAGCATTTGGTCCTAAAGTGAATCTAGCCACCAGAGGTTAATGAGCAGGGGCTTGCCAAACTCTATGATCAGCTATCAAAGAGAGAGTGGGAGAGTCATCCCACCCTTTGATTTGGTTGATCACATTCTCCTGCCCCCTTCCCATCCTCTTCTTCCCACCCCTCATTTTCTACCTCTACCCCAGCCCTCAAGAATTTAGGGTGGCAAATTGAAGAACTGGCTTTTGTCCTCTACTATCCCTAATCAGTTATATGGCTTTAGGCAAATCACTTACTCTTTGTTTTGGCTTTCTCACATGTACGAGTGGGGACAATAAAACTTGCCCTATACAGAATTGTGAAGATCAAATGAGAATATCTATGAAGATATTTCAAAATGTTATAAAATATATTATGAAGAAGAATCCACTGGACAAAAATCCAGTCACCAGAAAAAACTGATGATGTCAGGTTTATGGTACATTGTTAAATTAAAATTCAAAGGATTAAAAAAAAGGTCATTTTTACTTAAGCTGTTTTTATCATTCATTTATCACTTACTTTTTGCCATTCATTTTTACATTCAGCTTGGCCGTTTTTTTTTTGGCATACATTATAACCCTCACCCTTCTAGAAAAAGCATAGCCTTTTCTGGGGTGAAATATTTTTGCCCATAGGACAACAGACAAGTGACATCATAGGTTGGGATCTAGGCAGAACAAATGTCTTTGGTCATCCAGTATCCTAGATTCATACTGAGAGGTATAATGAGGTAGGGATGACATATAGTCACCTCACTGCCAAGTATGTATTTAGTTATGTAAAACCAGAATGGTAGGAAGAGGTAGATGTCCCTCCTCACCCTTGGCTACATTCTATTGAATAAAGCCAGAAGATTACATCTCATAGCGTGACTTAAAGTAAAAACTTTGCACTTCATGCTTCTAAGGAGGACAAAGAGTCTTCCCTTATTCTCAATACTCCTGTGTCATCTCCTTTGCCCCACCGCTTTACTTGCTACCAGGCAGCATCTGAGCCACCCACTATCTGTCTTACTTGGGGAAGAACAGTAAAAGTAAAGAAAGCTACCACCTCAACAAGCAACTTGAATGCAAGTCCTGCTGTCTAGTTTTCCCAACATAGGAAGGGATAATGGAGTATCCCTTACCCAAAGTATTGTGTTCAATTCAGAGCCCCATGTTTAAGCGGAACAGCTAAAGTGGATGAAGGAGAGCAACCAGGTCAATGAGGAATCTGGAAATTATTTTATATGAGGAATGGTTGAAGAAATTGGAGGTATTTAGCCCATAAAGGAGAAAACAAGAAAATGAATGAAAGTTTCATTCCCAAGGTAGCCCAAGTGAAGGGCTACCAAGAACTTAAGGGGGGGACATTGAAAAGAATCACATGGCATGAGAATGCATAGGTAGGTATTTGCACCCAAATTAGGAATATCCATGTTGATGAGCTCAGGGCAAATGTACTCGCCTTTTGTTGTTCTAGAAGGTTAAGGTCACATAAAATTCCTTGATAGATATAACCATAGTACTTTGCTCAAAGATCACCTGATTATTACTATCAATCAGGATGTAAAAAAAGGTATGTATGCTTGCCAAAAGTATTCATTCGTCATTGTCATGGATAATAGCCTGTGCGGAGTCTGAAAGGAGAATTTCCTGCAAAGAGTGAAAACCTCCCTATGTTCCCATTTGTAAATGACATTGTACTGATTGCACTGAACCCTAGAATACTACAGGAGCTACTTAATGGGTTTATCAATACTAAAAAGAGATTGGTCAAACAATACATACAAGAATAATCTGGAATATAAAGAACACATATTATTGTGATTATGAGGAGCAGTCCACTGAGTTAAATCCATCAATTCTCCAAATTTGGACTGCTTCCACTGTTTACTACCTCTGTTCCTATTCATAGGCTGCCAGATGAAGTTGGAGAAAATCATAAAACTATGCTGGCTTGGTCTACTATAAATTTATTTTATATAATCTCAATGGGGTCCTCAAAGCAGCAAGGTAATCCTCTTCTATCTAGCTAATCTATTGGCTATCTTACTCAATGGATATTTCAAAACTTTTCATCCCTCCTCAAACTTCTCATACCTCCCCTCTGCCCCCACCTTCTCAGCTTGAGGACCTTGTCTCATAATTCGCTGAAAAAATTTCATTTCCAGTCATTTGCTGAGAGCCCCCACTTATCCCCTCCTTTTTATTTCACAACACTCATATGCCTTCTGTTATCATCTCCTCCTTCACCCCTGATTCACACAGAAAAATGTGCTGAGGTAAATCCCTCATCATGAAGAAATGATCCCATTCCATCCCTTCTTTTCCAGCAGATTGCTCTCTTTATCATCATCATTCTCTTCCTAATCTTAAATCTCACCATGTCTACTTGCTTTCCTCCTTTTCCCAAATACATCCTGGTCTCTTCCATTCTTAAAAAAGCCCCTGACTTGTTCTGACTATCCCTGATAGCACCTTATATCGCTCCTTTGAGAAGATTAAGATTGATCCTGTATCATTTGTTTATTGGTCCTATTTACAATTAATTGATTTTTATGCTGTAAATGCTTTTGTTCTGTAACTGCTTAAATCATGGTTCTTTATTTCTGAACTTAAAACTCAGAGTTCTGCTGGCCTGTTTAAAAATCCAGCTCTTTTTGCCTTAAGGAATTTAACTGACCTTGGGGGATATGTGTGAAAGCAAGGGAGTTGGGCCTACTATCTTTACACCCCCAAGCTATCTTTCAAGGATGTCTGGTTTGCTGTCCAGAAGTCTGGGTTGCTTTCTCACACCTGCAGTCAAACAATGAACCCTTCTTAGTCTCATGAGAGCAGAAGGGGAGGTTGTTGCTAACCCTGTTACCAAAATTCCAACCAATCATTTTGTTCCTCGTGCCTCAGTTTTGTAACCAAACATGTTGCCCTCAATCCCATGATGTCATCTACCTTGTTATTTGTTCTGTACTCCCCAAAACTTATGAAAGGGGACTGTCTTCTTGCTCGGGGTCCTTGGCATAAATGGCAAGCCATTGACCCATTTATTGGCAGGGACCATTCCCCTATTAATAAATGTTATCCTTCTCAGAGATTTGCCTCAGTTTGCCTTTTTATTAAATTTCAATCACAACATCTCTCTTTCATAGGTAAACTCATTGAGAAAGTTATATCTACAAACAGGTTTTTGTGATATTTCTGGGTTCTATGACATTGCACTCTCTTGGTTCTCTTCCAACTTCTCTGACCACTTCTCAATCTGCTTTTCTGAATCTTCATCAAGGTCATACTCACTATCTGTGGGTGTCTTCTAATATTTTGTACTGGGTCCTCTTCTCTTCTCTCTCTCTCTATTTTTAACTTGGTACTCTTATCAGCTCCCGTGGACTCAATTATCATCTTTATGTAGATGCTTCTCAGATCTATCTCTCTGCTGACGTCCAGTCTTGTGTCTCCACCTGTCTATTACACATTTAAACTGGGTGTTCTGTAGATATTTTCAATTCAACATGTCCCAAACTGAACTAATTTTGTTTCCACCAAATTTCTCCCCTCTTCTTAACTTCCTTATCCCTGTTGGGGTCACCAGCATTCTCTTAGTCACCCAGGCTCACTATATTTCACATCATCTTCAAGATTTCCTTTGCACTCACTCCACATATCCAATCTATTGTCAAATCCTGTCATTTCTATCTTTGCATCATTTTTTGGTAAACGTCCCCTTCTTTCTACTCTCATAACCACCACCCTGGGACAGGCCCTTATCACTTTGCACCTACATCACTCTTCCTTCTACATCAATAGCCTTCTGGTTGACCTTCCAGCTACAAGTCTCTCCACTCTAGTCCATCTTCCATTCAGCTGCCAATGTGATCTGCCAAAAGTACAGGTGTGATCATGTGATCCTTCCTTTTCAATAAACTCCAATGGCATCCTATTACTTCCAGGATCAAATATAAAATCCCGTGTCTGACTTTTAAAGTCCTCAACAACCATGCCCCTTTCTGCTTTTATATTTTTTGTATTTATACTTTCCTCTCTTCTATCTCCTCAAAATGCAATGACACAGGCCTTTTTGCTATTCTTCACTGGACATGACACTTCATCTCCCAATTCCATGACTAGTTTCCCTGGCTACCTTCAAATTGTTGTTCAGTTGCCTTTTAGTCGTGTCTTTTTTTTTTTTTTTGCAAAAAATGTGTAATTTAATTTAATCAGTTTTCATATTCTAGATCCTTGAGGAATAGAGCATCACTCGGATCTTACATCCAATGGCCTTGGCAGGATGATTGCTTCTGAACTTGGCTGGAACCATTCCACTATTTCCATGAGCTCGAGTAACTTTTCCCCAGATAACTCTTGTTCTATCTGGTTTCCCACCAGGAGTCACTGTGTTGTTTTTGGCATTGTATACATAAGCATATCTCTTATCCAAATAGAATTCAGTTTCATCATGAGCATAGACTCCTTCAATTTTCAGAAGAGCTGTATATTCCCTCTGGTTCCCGTAGACCTCGCTTGTAACCAGCAAAAATGGCCTTGGACCACAGTCTTCTAGACATTATGCTGTTCTAGAAGTCCTGTTTCCAGCAGGCCTCTCTGGCTCCAAGATGGAGGAAAAAGGAAGTATCTCAGTCATGTCTTACTCTTCATGATGCCATTTGGGGTTTTCTTGGCAAAGATACTGGAGTGGTTTGCCATTTCCTTCTCCAGGTTATTTTCCAGATGAGGAAACTGAGGCAATCAGGGTTAAGTGACTTGCCCAGGGTCACACTATTACTACGTGTCTGAAGCCAGATTTGAACTCAAGAAGATGAGTCTACCTTACTTTAGGCCCACTGCTCTATCCACCATATCATCTAGCTGCCCTATTCCATTAATAGACACCTTAAATTACTCTGGGTCCATTTGGAAGAGCACAATTAATTATGGTTACAAAACAACTTTTGAAGTAATTCACAATTATTTATTTAAATAAAATGAATTTCATGCTAGTTCTATGTCATAATATTACAAAAAGCTTAAGCCATTCACATAATTGGTGGTGTAAGTTACCTATTGTTAGCTAAACTGAAAATGGGGAAACACATGGTTAAGTATTGGAAGTCAAAGACCCTTCCAATCTGCTCTCTGAAGAACTCAATTATTTGATAAGTAGCTCCTAAGACCATCTACCTATGTGTAGAAAAAGGCTTCTTTATGAGCGATATCTGATAAATAGAGAGATATTTATAGTGTGGGACCTCTGGAAAATGTAATTATTTGTCCTTTTGCAATTAATAAGATAAATTGAAAATGAAGCTTTCATTTCATCTCCTTTTCACGTGGATAAAACTTTAATTTTCCATAATTAAATTGGCTTCACAGTTCAAAGTGTTAAAAGATGTTATTAAGCAGAATAGCGAGGTTAAATGCTGACTCTCGTTCTCTCATTGAGAAATCACATGGCTGAACTCAAAAACAGGAAGGAATACCCGTACTCTTGGCTTGTATTCCTCAGGCCAATAACAACAGAGCTAGTACTATTTTTGGATAAGTGTAGACATGGTTATATTTGGTGCATAACTTGTAAATCCTAGCCTAATTGCATCTATATTACTACTGAGGAAAGTTCAGAAGTGCACATGATTGAGTTACTAGCACGTGGAGGAAACAAAGCATATTAAGCTAATTTCAATAAGGACTTTCAACGTCATTGTTATCAGGATCTCTTGGGTAAAGAGACAGCTGTCTTTCAGTCATATCTGACTCTTCATGATGCCATTTGGGGTTTTCTTGGCAAAGATACTGGAGTGGTTTACCATTTCCTTCTCCAGGTCATTTTCCAGATGAGGAAACTGAGGCAATCAGGGTTAAGTGACTTGCCTAGGGTCACGCAGTTACTAAGAGACAACTACTCACACAGGTTGGCACCTTCTCTGAAACTTGCAGTCTCATAGAATGGCCTACAGTACTGAGGAGTTAGGTGACTCTCAGCATCATGGACCAGTAGAGATGGTGCCAGAAGGAGGACCTGAATCCCGTCTTCTTGGCTTCAAGGCCAGGTTGGTATTATACCTTTCTGATTTCAGGAGCATAACAAAAATGGGCAGTTGACTTGCCTTTTTTTTTTTTTTTTTTTTTTTGGTCAAAGTGGCTTAAAGGCTGCTACTTTATTGGATCCATCTCATCTGACAAAGTAAATGAAATGCTAACTACTGATTACATATGCTAATGGTGATGGAGAGACAGCAAACATAAACTGTCCACAAACAATTCCCAAACCTCATTTTAGTTTTAAGCGTCGGCTTCCTTCTCTGATAGACCTCCCCCCACCCCCAAACTAATAGCAATTAGAGAAATTGATTGATTTGAGTTTCCAGCATTCAAGAATCAGTCTTTTAAAAACTATCTAGGTAATAGTTTAACTCTAATGGAGAGCAGGAAATGATAAATTACAAATATTATGTGGGGAATTATATGCATCTTTTGTATACAAAATTATGTAAAAACTTGGGAAATGAATGATTTTTTAAAAAAATACATATGGTATGAAATAGGAGGGTACAACAAAATGTTTTCTAAGTTGTCACCATCACTGTCATTCAATTAAATTTAAATTATCTAGAGGAAGATTGTCTAGCTTTCAGAAAAATCATATCCAGGTTTTACGGTAGCTTGGTTATGCTACTGTGTCTATAATAAATTTTACATGCCTTTTTTTGGGGGGTGAGTTGGGATAGGTGAATGAATGTACCTGGGATGTAGGGAACATGCCTGGAAGGGAACTCCCCCTGCTGATGCAAATCAGTAACTTTTCTGCAATTTCTAGTGTCAGAATTGACAGTATTGTTGGGAAATTAAATGCCTTGCTCTGGGTCACACAACTCATTTGTGAGACTTGAACTCAGGTCTTTCTGTCCCTAGTCTAGCTATCTGCCCTACTAGATTGCCTCTTTTTTAAAAATAAAAGTTACTAAAACACATAGTAAACTTCACAAAACTTTTACATACTCTCTGAAGTAACTAAGACAAGTGTCTTATCTGTAAGCTAGATAATTTTCTCCATCTTATAGACATGCAAATGGAAGGTTTCTTAAGTCATTTGCTTAAGAGTCACACAAGTGAAAAACATCTCAAGCTCCAGTTTTGAGGTCACTGATCTTTCCCCTACACCATGCTTTCTTTCAAAACCCATTCTTTCTTTCTCATTCACTAAAAGCCTACAGTGATCTAAAGATCAGATATGTTCAGGGGGAGGCAGCTAGGCTGTGCAGTGGATAGAGCACTGGGCCTAGAGTCAGGACGATCTGAATTAAAATCTGACCTCAGACAATAGTGTCTGAGTGTCATTGTGTGACCTGGGGTAAGTCTCTTAACCTCTGTTTGCCTCAGTTTCTTTAACTTAAAAAAGAAATAATAACAGCACTTACCTTGTAGGGTTGTTGTGAGGATCAAATGAGATAATATTTATAAAGTGCTTAGCACAGTGCCATAGTGAGTGCAATGTAGATGCTTATTCACGTGCCATTCTCCCCCCACTTATGGTCATCCCTTCCTGTATAATGCAGAGATGATATGGCTATTCCTATCTCTAGGATCTTTATAGGGCACAGACTAAGGCCTACAATTGGCCAGCTTCCAGATGACTTTTTTTGTTGCTAATCTTCCTTCTTCCTTTTTCCTTCTTCCTTTCTAATTTCTTCCTTTTACTCTCCCATCCAGAGCTGCATGATATTCCCTCTAGAAAGCTGGAGGGTTTTTAAAAAATAGTTGCTTGAGCTATATAATGAATATACTAGCCCCTGGGGAAAAATTGCCCTGCCTCTATTATTACATAGAAGTAAGATAGATACAAAGTGCTGCTCTGTGGAGCTTTTCTGACTTTTAAAGTTGGCATTTCAGAACAAAATCCACAAATGTGATTAGCTCCTTCCAGTTAGTCAATCAGATCACCAAAGTAGCATTTAATAAGCGCTTACTATGTGCCAGTCACTGTGCTAAGTGTTAAGGATACAAAGAAAGGCAAAAACAAGGTCCATGCCCTCAAGGAATCCCCTTTTTCATGGGGGAGACAAGATGCAAATAACTGCTCATACAAGATATGTGCTATACAAATGGAAGGGAATTTCAAGGGAAAGGCACTCACAGTGGGGAGATCTGAGACTAGGAAAGGTATCCTGGAGAAGGTGGGTTTAAGCTGAGTCCTAAAGGAAGCCAGGGAAGACACAGGTTGGCTCTTCAGGAACTGGAAACTTGTGTTATTCCATCAAGCACCATAAAGACTATGGCCACTAGCTCTAGTAAGCGAGTGAATTTGAAAGTGTTTTAAAACTGTAAAGTACTAGAGATGAACATAAGGTATTATTGCTATAATTACTGCCAATGAGGTCATTGTTAATATTGTTCTTATTGGGAATAACAACATCACCATTAATAATGTTATTTTAATTTCTGGTAATGTTTATTTATAATAACAATAATCATATCCTTAGTCAGAAAAACAAAAACAAAAACTGAATGTTAAAATAGCTCAAAGGAGGCCTCTTTCTAGTTTGTTGAGCAGATGGTCTATGGAAAACTCATAGGCTGATATGGATAGGAATCTCACAGGATGAGAAGGCACAAATGGGTTAACAGAAGGATTGAAATCAATGACCTAAATAGATCCATTGAATTAATAATGCCATTATTATTGCTTTATATCAATTTATCATAATCAATGCCATCATGTGTTCTGTTATTGTTACTGCAAATAGCAATATTGATATGGTTATCTTGGGAGGAGCAAGTCCAGAAAATCGCAGAAAGGGCTTTGTCTACTCTAGAAGATTATCAGTGATTAAGTTGATTTTATTTCGGCACCACTCAAAATCTAGCACCCAAAACATTCACAGTAATATTTTTGTAATTAAAACATACTCCCTATTGGCAGAGCAGAATATACCAATCTATCCCCACTTAGCCAATTATATTACTTCCAGATTACTTGACCAGGGAAATGAAGACCTCCATAAGTGATTGCTCTCCTGAATTTCCCTGTTTCACAATCTCCTATCACAAGTTTTCCTAACTAACCTTGCTATTGTATGCTCAGACATGCTTTGTTCACATAGGGATATTAGCACACATATTAAAAATGTATGTGGAGGCTTTTCATTTGAGCAACAATTTGAAGTAGGAAGCTAAGTTTCCTATTTTTGGGAATGTTTCATTCCAGGTTACAATAAAAACAAACCAAAACCAAAACTAGACAAACAAAACAATCATTTGATGGTGGCAACATAGGTCCTAACAGGAACAGTTGATGATGAGACAAACTGAGTTCTCTAGTTTGATGAATTTAAATTGGCAGCAAAGGACAGACTGAAATTCTATTACAAGAACCTTAATTAGAAATGTGGTGAGAAAATTAAAAGACTCCTCTTGAACAATTGCTTGTTCTGTTACCAATTATTGGCCTACTGGATTATTTATGATCATTCACCTCTTCATTATTTACCATTCTGGTTTTTAGTGTTTTGGGCAAGAAAGTTCTTCCTGAGATAGCCCTAGAACTTCTGGTTACCCGATGACCTATTTCAAACTTGGGCAACAAAAAAATTAATTTAACTTCTAGCTCTAATGATTTGGGGTCAATAATACCATCTCACAGACATGAACCAGGGTTGTGTAGGATGGGCAGGCAGGGAACAGTTTGTAGTGCTGGTGGGACCATTTCCATTGATGAGCTCACAGATCCATCTGAGTATTTAGATACCACTCTATCAATCCTACAGAACAAAGTCTGAAATTAATACTTTGCAATTTTATAATGAAGTTTGTAAAGTTTATGACTCTTTCTAGGAGTTTATATTAATCTGGTACATGAGTAGCAAAAAAATACATGTTTTTATAGAGACTGATATAGTTGCTTCTCCATTTATCTAAATAGATAAAACACTGTGGCATCCCCATATCTGCAAACATCAAAATAAAATCAGAATGGGACAATGAGATAGAAAGAACAAGAAATTGGAAGAGGGCTAGTTAAATGATGTCAATGGAATAGAAGTTTTGGAAATGTCTAAGGCAATAGGCTCTTATGTAAAGCTTGTAGGGGTAAGTTCATGAGTTGATACCATTGGAAAGAATTAAACAAAAATAAACCATGAACTAGATGATGCAACCAATCGGAGCTACAGGGAATGCACTGGTATTTAATAGTGGGGAAAAATAAGGAAACCACCATTTAAGTTTTGTCCTTGAGGCTGCCCAGAGATAGTTCCCTAAAGCAGTCTTACCTTTATTTTCTGCCTTCAGTTCCTCTGCCATCAAACTGTCTTGTCGGTTACCAAGCACAAATGCCAGAAACGAGAGGATCAGGGCATCCAAGATTCCAATAATAGCCAGGATGTACGCCCAGCGGACTGAACAAGCCCCAAGTGTGTACTTGTCTGTCTTTTCACCACACATCCGTTTTACCTCGTCTGAATCCCAGCCATCAGGGAAAATCATACAGCCAAGTACAAGACAGGCAGCTTAGGAAGAAAGAGAAAAAAAGCACAAAGAGAAAAATGGGAAAGCATTCACACAATTCTCACTTTATTAACATCTCTATAGACCATTCTTCAAGTCACTATTTTATAAGATATCACTCAAAGGACCAGTGTTTATCATGACAACCCTACCTGCGTATTTCTTCTGGTTATCTTAAAAGCAAAGATTCTCTAATGGGTCTTCTTCACCTAAGCTTACTCTGATATTGGGCTTTATAGAGAGAGTCTGGATTATCTGAAAGGGACCCTCTTTAAAAAAGAGTGACCCATCAAACATTTCTTTTTGGCTTCCATTGCTGATTTTGCCAAGAATTAATTCATAACACTGCAGAGCGAGGACACAGCATTGATTTTAAAGGGCTATGATAGCAGCTAAAATGGAAAATATTCATCATGGAGAACGGTGCAGCAAAGCTTTATTAGAAATTGAAATTCAAGGAAAGAACAGACATATATTGTTTTCTAAATATTATTTAGGGAATCCTACGAATCCTTCAGAGATGAAAGAGTCCTCATCTTTCAAATGCAAAATTTTAAAAAACAAAACATAACCTATAACAGAATCTTTCACCCCCAAACTCACTCCTATTCCCAACTTTCTTGTTTTTGCCTATGGCACCATCAATCCCACAAGTTACAACCTAAGTGTAATCTTCAACTTCTCATAGCCCACAGCCAATCAGTTGCTAAGTCTTACCTGATTTCACCTCCTTAACACTTCTAGCATTTGTCCTCTTTCTTTGAACCACAATCAATTTACTACAGGTCCTCACCACTTCTTGCCTAAACTATTACAATATTCTCCTAACTGGTTTTCCTGTTTCATTGCATCCAGTCTTTCCCCTCTTCCATCTGTTCTCTACAAATCTATTAAATTGATCTTGTTAAAAATCAGATCAGACCATACCAGATTCCTACTAAAAAGGCATCAGTGGTTCCATTGTCTTTTAATGCATAATAAAAAAGCCTCATCCTGTAATTTAAGACCATTTGAATTCTGACTCTCAAGTCCCTCTCAATACTACTTCATATTACTCCCATTAGTGAATGCTGTATTTCAGTCAATTGCTACTTATTCCTTATATATAATATTCCATCTTCTGCCTCCATGCCTTTGAGAGGTGATTTTCTCATGCCTAGAATTCACTCCCTCTTCACCAATGCCTTTTGGAATTCCATACTTTCTTCATGATACCACTCAGAGCAACCTTCTTCTTCCAAGAGATCTTTTCTGATTCCTCCCCTTCCCCGTGCCCCAGTTATTAATAGATTTTCCCTCTTGAAATTCCTTAGTATTATTTTGTATATACTTTCTGTTTACTTAAATGTGTATAAGTTGTATCTCCCCAATAGACTGTAAGCGTCTTGATAGTAAGGGCTATCTCATTTTGCCTTTGCCTAGTGTAGTGCCTTGCACCTAGTAGGCATTTAAATGTTCTCTCAATGGAATGATATGAAATAAGAAGATCCAGATAAGCTTTCTCCGTGTGGCCATTTTTAACTTGCTACATTCAGTTTAGTTCTCTAGAAGTGGATTATCTAGTTTGGAAATGAGTTCTATTCAAGCTCTATAATAACTAGGTTACAGAGGAGACAGTCTTTAGAAGTTTATAGTTTTGAGGGTACAAAAGAAGTTCTAAAGATTCAAATTACTTCTTTAATGAAGTTATGAATGACATTATGTTACTACTGAAAGACAGTCATATTACACTGGCATGACCAAATAGTACTGGTCAATCCCCAAAGCTAGCAAGAGGGATTGCCACTTCATTCCTTAAAGCACGGATACTGGACAAGTTATCAAGAGTCATGATGCTGTACTGGGCTTCAGTCATTATTTTAGAAAGATACTTTTTACATTGTAAGATTCAGCATCCTGAGGGTCTCGGTACTTTGAGCCTGAATAGCCAGAAGAGTGTGAGCTAAAAAAGGGGAAAAGGTCATCCACACAGAATTAATATGAAAGAATCAATACAAAAGAGTTAAATAGAACATAGTTTTGGAAGGAAGACACTAGCATTTGAGGAGTAATGGGAAAACGTTGTGAGAGTCTTTAAAAGTTCAACAGAAGAGTTAATATTTTGTTTTAGAGGCAAAAAGGGGCCAACAGAGTTGACTGAATATGGGGGATGACATAGTCAGATCTGCACTTAAGGAAAATCAGAATTCTTTTCATTACATCCAAGGTTCTCAAAGTGTGGTCTGGAGATATCTGGGGAATCCTGAAACCCTTTAAGGGGATCTGTGAGGTCAAAATTATTTTCATAATAATTCTAAGATGTTTTAAATTTCTACCATAGTACATATTGATAGATATAATCCACAAACAAAAGCTCTTGGAGGAATCCTCAACAATTTTTAAGAGGGTAAAGGGATCTTGAGGCCAAAACATTTGGGACCCACTCCACTATATCTTACTGCCACTAGAGAATTCCTTACTACTTCATAAGATTTTGGTGATCATAGAATTTTTACATCATGATCATCAGGAATCATCAATCATCATTAATTAAGATAAATTATTTCAATGATGATAGCTTACATCAGTGGTTGCAAACTGAAATGGATATAGATCCCTCATATTGACTTAGAAAACTACAAATTGACATTATTTTGTACTATATTTTATTTATTTTGTAAAACATTTCCCAATTATATTTTAAAATGGTTTATCTCCAGGAGAGTTTTGCTAGCCTCTTGCCTCTAGGTGAGTTTGACACTTCTGGTTTATATCATATAGTGTTTTATATTTTGAGAGGCATTTTCCTCACAACAATCCTATAAAAGCAGGGAGTACAAACATTCTGATTCCCGTTTTACAGGTGAAGAAATTGAGGCTTGGCAAAGTTAAATGACTTGCCCTGGGTCACACAACTAGTAAGTGGTGGGGATGTGATGTAAATATAGATTTTCTAACTCAAAACTCAACACTTAGCGTACAATATCACACCTCAGGAGCAAGGTGACTCTGTCTATAACATATCCCCCAAATTTTGCAGTTAAAAAATAAAATGCAGTTGATGATTTGGTGGTTAAAATTCAAAAGACATTTTCATCAATAATAAGTATTCAGCAAACTGGTTTCTGACTCTGGGTTCTTGGGTTTGGTCCCTATTTGGTTATCGAGACCAACTTGATGATGTAGACATAGCCTATTACTAGAGACTAAATACAGTACAGTGGTGATATGTTTAACTTGAAAGAAGGATGAGACGATAAAATGTCCATCAATTTAGACTTGAAAGAGTCCTTAGAACTCTTCTAGTCCAATGGACATTTTCTAGAGGGGGAAACTGAATTCCAGAGAAGTCAAATATATCATCCAAGATCACCCAGCTATGAAGTAGCTATGAAATAGATTGATAACACATTCATAATAGGATGTCCCACAGTGAGGGCAACTTAGGGTAGCCCAACTGTTGGAGAGCAATAAGGCAGGCAAAGACTAGGGCAGTTTGTTTGGTGGAGGAAAGGGGGATGGTGAAGAGAAACTTCTCAACTCCAATGCCACAGGCAAGGAGGCACCAGGGGGAATACAGCATACAGTACTGACATCTCCAGCATGGAAAGTTGTGGTGATAGAAGATTCCAGAAAAGGATGCCAGACATAAGGAGAGGTTGGCTTGAGAAGAGGGAAAGGCTAAGCTTTCTGGACTACCAAACATCCTTGTTTCCAATGGTCTTTAAAGTTTCTTCTAATTCTAACATATGATGATTCTAGAACAAGTGAGCTCTCTACCATGAGCTATGTTTCTGGGGGAGCTAAGTCTTGAGAATTTATTTAGAATAGCATAGATCTTTGAACTGAAACTGCAATTGTGAAACATGGGCTATTTGCTGTTTTGACTAGGATAAATATTTTAATTGTTTTAAATAGATTAAATGATTTTTTTCCATTAAGAAAAGTCCTTGTGTTAAAAAAACAAAACAAAACAAAACCCAAAACATCTGGTGCAGGCCCTCATCATCTCATGCTTGAACTATTACCATAGCCTGCTGGTTGGTCTTTCTGCCACTCCAATCCATCCTCCATTCAGCTGTCAAATAGATCTTCCTAAAGTACATTAGATCCCTCTAATATCCCCACGTCCCTGTTTAATCAACTCCAGTGTTATCTCCAGGACCAAATAAAAAATCCATTTAGCCTTTGAAGAACTTCATAACCTGGATCATTCCCACCTTTCCAGTCTTCTCACACCTTGGTACCCTCCATCTACTCTACAATCCATTGACACCGGTATCCTTACTGTTCCTCAATACAACATTCCATTTCCTGACTCCACAGGTTTTCAGTGGCTATCTCCCCATCTCCCATGCCTCTAATGCTCTACTCGTTTCCACCTTCTAGCTTCTTCCTTTAAGTGTGAGCTGAAGTCCTCCCTTCTGCAAATAGCCTTTCTCGATTTTCTTTCATTGGCCAAGGCTGGGTGGCTCTACTGGAGGACAGGGCTTGTAGGATGAGGGCCCTAATAAACACCCTGGGCCCAGGTGATTATTGGCCAAACCATATGCATTAGAGGTTCCATCACGGATCTGGGTCAAATCATAGACTGTTCAAACTGCAGGTGATATTAGAGACCATCTAGTCCAGACCTTTTGTTTTACAGATGAGGAAATGAAGATCCAGAGAAATGAAGTGACCTCCCTGAGATTACAGTTTGTAAGAAACAGAGGAAAGTATTGAACTCTTTCTCTAGGACCAGTACTTTACTTTGTACCATGGTGCTACTCTTTTTAAAAGCTTAAAATGATGATTTTGACAGGCTATTGCTCTAGCAAAGGCAGCTAGTTTTGGAAAGAGAGCTGGACCTGGAGTTAGGAGAACCTGAATTCAAATCCAGCCACAGACACTTATTAGCTGTGTGACCCTGGGCAAATCACTTAATTTCTGTCTGTCTTAGTTCCTTGACTGTAAAATGAGGACAACAGCAGCACCTACCTCACACGACTGTTGTGGGAATTAAATGAAATAATATATGTATTAATTAACTTAATTAATATTATTAAATAAATAATTAATTAATAATATAAATGAAGTAATAAAGTGCTTAGTACAGTATCTGGCACATGATAGGCTCTATATTAATGCTAGCTATTGTTATTTGTTGTTCAGTAATGTCTGACTTTTTGTGACCCTATTTGGGGTTTTCTTGGCAAAGATACTGAAGAGGTTTGTCATTTCCTTCTCCAGGTTCTTTTCCAGATGATAGAGGCAAACCGGGGTAAATGATTTTTCTAGGGTCACCCAGCTAGTGAGTAAGCTGTTTGAGGTGAGATTTGAACTCAGGAAGATGAGTCTTCCTGACTCTGGGCCTGGCTCTCTATCCACTGTGCCCATTGTTGTTATTATTGTTGAAATTACTGTTGCTGTTATGACAACGGAAGTGTTATATTTGAGAAGGGCCATTGTAGTTGAATTGTTGAGTATATATGTGTAACAGAGTAAAGTGTAAACACACTGGAAAGGCAGGAAGGGGCCATGTTGTGAAAACTTTAAATGTTAAAAATGAGTTTATATTGGATCCGGAGGTTATAGGGAGGTATCTGAATTTATTGACGTATAGGAGTGACATTTAGACCTACTCTTGAGGAAGAACAGTTTGGCAACTGACTGGAGGATGTGTTGGAGTGGGAAGATACTTGAGGTTGGGAGGCCAATTAAATGACTATTGTCAGTTGAGGTGAGGGAGCAGCTAGGTGATGTAGTAGAAAGCAGGCTAGGCTTAGAGTCAGGGAGACCTGAATTCAAATCCAGCCCTGAAAATTCCTAGCTGTGTGACCTCAGGCAAGTCACTTAATCTCTGTCTGCCACTGGAGAAGAAAATGTCAAAGCACTCAAGTATCTTAAGAAAGCCCCATGGACAGAGGTCTACGGTGTCATGAAGAATCAGATACAACAGAAGACTTGACAAAAACAACAAACGTAGTTCAGGTGAGAGGTGATGAGGCCTGAACCAGAGTGGTAGCTGGGTGAGTGAAATGTCCCAGGAGAAATGTTATGAAGGTAGAAATGACAAGAGTTGTTAAAAACTGGATATTTGAAGTAAGTGAAAGTGAGGAGTTAAGATGGCCCTGAGATGACTCTGAAAATCCCACTACACAAAAGAACTTCTTTTGGGACCTGTTGTTCTAGAATGGGGTAAAAAGGAGAGAAGCAGACTCAATGCTCTTTAGGCCTAGGAACTCAGAAGAAATATGAGCTAAATTCAGTGTTCCATGCCTCCAATTCATATTTTGGCACGAGCCAATTAAAAAAAGTGATTGTAGATGACATTAAATCTAAAAAAAAAATTAACTTGCCTTATAAGTATTTACATTAGAAAAAAGTGAATTTCAAAATTTCAAAGTAAATAATGTTCTTAACATCTCAGATATTGCATTTGGGCCTCTAATAGTTTTCTTTGTCAAATCATTCTTTTGCATGTTTCCTTTTATATGACTGTACTTAGTGGATACTATGTTTTTCTGGTTCTGCTTTTTAATTTTTTCATGATTTCTAGCTTTTTCTAACTTCCTCATACTTAGCCTTTTAAATTTCATTATAACATCCTATTATATGAATACATAACAGAATCTCAGAGCTGAAAAGAACCTCAGAGGTCCTCTAGCCCAAACAGGGACTGCTAGCTAGGTGGGGCTTTAGGATAGAGTGCCAGCCCTGGACTCAGGAAGACTCCTCTTCTTGAGTTCAAATCTGGCCTCAGAAACTTACTAGCTGTGTGACCCTGGGCAAGTTACTTCACCCTGTTTGCCTTAATTCTTGATCTGTAAAATGAGCTGGAGAAAGAAATGGCAAACCACTCCAGTATCTCTGCCAAAAAACCCCCAAAAGGGGTCATGAAGAGTTGGATATGAGTGAAAAATGACCAAACAACAAAATCCAAATGGGAATCATCATCATCATCATCATCATCATCATCATCATCATCTTCTTCTTCTTCTTCTTCCCCTCCTCTTCCTCCTTTTCCTTCTCCTTCTTCTTCCTCCATTTACTATGTGTCATTTACTCTACTAAGCACTTGGGTTACAAATACAAAACTTAAGGTCATCCTTGTGCCTAAGGAGCTCACATTCCTTTTTAAAAATTTTAATATTTTATTTTTCAAATTACACATAAAAACAATTTTTAATTCTTGTTTTTCACAATTTTGAGTTCCAAATACTCTTCTTCCCTCTCTCCTTTTTCCGCTCATTGGGAAGGCAAGAAATTTGATATAGATTTTACATGTGCAGCCATGCAAAATATATTTCCATATAATCATCAAACAGGAATCTTCTTTACAACATTACCAATCCATCTGACTATCTCACTATTCCTCTCAGTGGAAAGTGCTGGATACGGAGTCACTTAGATGTGGGTTCAAATCCCACATTTACATGTTTACTATTCATGTGATGTTGAGCAAGTCACTTAACTTCTGTAGTCCTCAATTTCTTCATTTATAAAATCAGTGCGCTGGACTAGATGGCCTTAGAGTCCCCTTCTGCTTTGAATCTGCTACCTTGTCTCTCCTTCAGACACATACTGGAAGACCTCTCACCTGCTGATAGCTATGAATTTACATTAAAACTAGAACCAGGCAGGGTACCTGGAGACTTTGTCTGAGAACACTGAAATTTAGATGGAGCTAAAATCTGAAATAAGTATTTTAAGATTGTGTGATTTTGTAATCTTATTTACATTTTGAAAGCACTTTAAATCAAGAATAATTAGCAAAGCTATCACTTCTTGCTGTTCAAGTTGTTTTTCAGTTGTGTCTGATTCTTTGTGACCCCATTTGGGGTTTTCTTGGCAGAGATATTGGAGTGGTTTGCCATTTGTTTCTCCAACTCATTTTACAGATGAAGAAACTAAGGCAAACAGGGGTAAGTGACTTGCCTAGGGCCACAGAGATAATAAATGTCAGAGGCCAGATTTGAACTCAAGAAAGATGAGTCTTCCCCACTTTAGGCCTGGCACTCTATTCACTGAACCACCTAGGTGCCCAAAAGCTATCACTAAGCAACTAAGTCTTTATCCTAGAACACAGAATGTAGAGGGTGATGATATCACTTGCAGCTCTCAAGAAGCAAAGAAACAACAGGACTTAGCATCTAGATCAAAAGAGTAATTATTCGTTACCGTAGAACGCTAGCCAATAACAAGTTGGGTTAACCTCCCCCGCCTCACCTTAGTCCTCTCTTTATTTCACTCAGTGGCCTTTGCAGCAGCAAGCTGTCCTGGATCTGCTGTCTTCTTCACCCATGGGACGGTGTCTGCCCCCAAACACTCTGCATCTACAACTGAGGAGACTTGCCTCAGTTACAAAAGTTCCTAGGTATAGTTCTGATTCACATCATCATTCCTTGGAGCGCAAGAAACTGCTTCTTCCTTGGAGCATCAAACCCTCTCATTTTATGACAAGAGCTATATACCTTTGACAGGGCTCCAATTATTCAGTGACCCTTTTTCTGCCCTTCATTTTCAAGGGCACATCCTTCCACCATCAAAACCTTTAACACAGGTTAGGATTTCCCTTTTACTTCTTCAGATTCTCTTTCCTTTTTGTTTTCTCACTGACACACTTCTATTCTTCTAAGGTACAATCAGAAGGACTGAGTTTGAATCCTGATTCTGCCTATATATGTGACCGTGAGTAAGTAATTTTACCTCTCTCTGACTGTTGTCCTGATCTACAAAATGAGAGGGTTGGACTAGGATGTTTAATCAGGGGGCTGTGAGTTTGTTTTAAAAGTATTTTGGTAACTGTATTTCAATAAAGTTGGTTTCCTCTGTAATCTTACATCCTTTATTTTATGCACCTAAAAGCATATTATGAGAAGAGGTCATTAGATTGACAAAGGGGTTGATGACACAAAAATGATTCATTAGATTAGATGATGGATTAAATTAATTGGATAAGATGATGTCTAAAGACACTCCCAGCTCGAAATCCCTTATCCTCTGTAGTATTGAAATGAATGTTATATTTCAATCATATAAAAGTCCTGCATATTCACTTGTATAAAAGTGAGCATCACTTAGAAATGACAGCTATACCCTCCCTTATTCTATTGTCTTTCTTGAGACCTACCTAAGGATGGACTTGAAGAGAAAGGGAAATGAAAAGCTAACTCAAGCTGATGAGAGAAGAAAGCAGAGAATATACTACTGCTCTTTAAAAAAGCAAAAAATAATAACAACAGCTGTTCCTGTGGAGTCTTTGAGTACACAGAATATGTCCAAGGTCTCATTGTGAGTAACTGACCACTGATTTAATTTTATACATTTCCCAAAGTGGTAAGGAGGCTCCCAGTTCTGAAAGGAGATTACTTGTGCAGATGGTGCTTATACCCATGCTAACTTTCGTTTTCCGAATGAGTATAAAAGTGGCTAATTACTCCTTGGAGTGAGTAATTGTACAAGCTCTTCTCTGGCCAAAGAGATCTATCTAACCTGGTGAAGGAGACACCTTTATAAACATCCACAAATGTTTATAATTGGGCTTTCCTCCAGGGGAAAAATGAAAGGAGATGGATGAAGTGAATGGTAGGGAGGTGGGGGGTGGGTGGGGAATGACATTAGTAACTGGCTCTGTAGATATCAGTAGTTCAACTGCCCTAATCAAGGCTGTTAACTTGGGGAAGCTGATGAGTACTTATTTTCTGAGAGGGAAGAGGAATTCTAAATTCATTCTTTAAGAAGTCTCTGCACTGTTGCACAAAAAGCATGATAAATTGCCTTATGTTGCTAAAGCACTGAAGAGGAACCTGGTGGAGAGAGGAGTCTGAATTCACTTAACTCTATCAATTATTCAGGCATACAGTAATTGACGAAATAGATGCCAACAGAGTTTCCGAGTTACTGAAGGGGGAACCTTCACGCATAGATTGTCTGTCACTGTAATGAAACACCTGGTAAGAGAGATGCACTTATCATCCTTACAGCTTCTTCATCAGCACATGGAAAACGGGAATTGTAGACACAATATTTATTACCTCTGGGAAAACTGGTAACTGGTCCACCTGGGACATGAAATACTGATGGGCTGGAGTCCAAAAATTGTCCCAAGGTAAATCTTTGGCGTTAAAACCTAATGACACTTTGAAAGGCCTTTAGCCCATGGTCTTAAAATGTCAGAAATGACCATCAGCAAGGGAAGGTGGGCCAGAGGAGAGATTATACAACTATAGAAGCCAACAAGGAAGAAACAGAGATAAAAGATTTGAAGGAAAATAAAAGAACTTCTCAATTCTGTCAAGACACCACTCACCTTTAATCCACTCTAAGTAAAGGGATTTATACCTTCAAGGGAATCAATTGTGACATGTGCATGCAGAGCTATGTCCTTATGATGGTAGTCTGGAGATTCATGTATGTACTTGTTAACCAGCCAATGGGTAGGGAGACTTTGTGTGTGTGTGTGTGTGTGTGTGTGTGTGTGTGTGTGTGTGTGATAGGAAATGGAACCAGAGAAGGGAAAATAGGGAGAGATTAAGAAACAAACAAACAAACATTAATTTGCTCAAATTGGGAGAAGGGCTAGTGATTGAGAAAAATAATTTACATCTTTTTCAACTTAACAAACATTGTTTAAGAGTCCATTATGTGCAAGAGCGCTATGCAATATGTAAGGGTAACGAAGAGAATCTCAGGGGTGTGCTGGAGCCAGCTCTAACCCACTTGTAACAACAGCCCATTGTTAAAGTTTTAGGGGAGCTTTTATGCCTCAGAAATCAGCAATTCCTACAAATCAGGGCTTGATTTATTGTTTTTGTTGATTGTCTAGACTTAAGAAAGTGTTAATAATGAAAATTATACTTAGAAGTATGTGCACACATTCCCCCTCCCCAGAGCTTAGTTGTTAAATATTTATTAGCATACCCTTGACTTGTTCTCTTAACATTACTTGAACTCAGAAGGAGTGCAGTAGAGGGCTTAGGTAATGAGGTTCACACCAGGTTAGAGGCCTAGTGAATTTAGGCTGCTGCTGCTAATTAATATTTATATAATTTGTGAAGTGGTTTATTTCCTCAGCTTAGGGGAAGGGATCACTACAGAGAATTCAAGTACTTGATTCTTGAGGTGGATCTTGAAGAAAGGAAGGGATTTCCCATTCCAGAAAGACGGTATAAGAGATATGGAGATAAGAGACGGCAGGCTGAAAAAGAGGGAGTAGCAAACGGAACAAGGAATACTCCAATTTGTCTAGAACACAAAGTAAAGGGAAGTAGTACAAGTTAAAGTGAGACAGCTTAGAAAAAGATTGTAGAGGGCCTTGAATGCCAGGATTAAGAATTTATACTTTATTTTATAGGCAACGAATGGAGAGGGCAGCTAGGTGGCACAATGGATGAGGTGCTGGGTCTGGAGTCAGGAGGACCTGAGTTCAAATTTAGCCTCAGACACTTACTAGTTGTGTGACCCTGGTCAAGTCACTTAGCCCTGTTTGCCTCAGTTTCCTCATCTGGAAAAAGAGCTACAGAAGGAAATGGCAAACCACTCCAGTTTCTTTGCCAAGAAAACACCAAAAGAGGTCACAGACAGACACAATTGAAATGACTTAATGACAACAACAAATGAATGGAGAGCCACCGAAGGTTTTTTGAATGGTACGTTGGGAACATATAACGACGAAAGCAAGATGAAAAGACGAAGAGGCAAGAGACTAGAGCAGAATAGAATGGGACCAACCAGTGTGCAAATTATTATAGTAGGTGAGATTTATTTGAGTAGGGAAGTGTCAAGGGAAGACTTAAGCTTTAGGAAAATCACATTGGCAGTTGAGTGCTGGATGGACTGGAAAAGGGAGAGATTTGAGGCAGAGACCAATTTGGAGGCTATTGCAATATCCCAGGTATAGACAAGAAGGCAATGAAGGCTTGTACTAGCGCAGAGGAGTGACTGCATGAGTGGAGAGAGGTAGGCCCGCTGGAAAGAAGCATCTTTATACAGGGGCAATGACAAGAGAACAAAGGAAGAGAACCAATGGCAGGACTTCTTCAAGAAGAGTAGCTATACACAATAGAATGCCATTATCACATGGATTTGTTTGCATAGCACGGGCCAAGGCATGTTTCTTGACATAAGTATATTCAGTTATAGACTGATATAAATCAGTCTTTAATGTGGGAGTAAGTCTGATTTCCAACCCAGGTATTCTTAAGTGTATTAATTACCCTCGAAGTTCATACAACAACACAGGAGTATCGGGTCTGTCATTTTAGAATCTCCTAAGTGCTTAAAAATAAATAAGAATAATTTGTAATTAGCAAATTCATTGTTTTAATGAGAAAGCTGCTGCTAAAATGAAGCCTGGAAACTGTTTATTAGCCTTCCCTTCTAAAGCAGATTAAACATTTCCTATGTTTACGCTGCTAATTGACTTAGCTAGTTTTTCTTCCCTCCCCACTTAGTGCTAAGGTATACTGTAGTCCAGTATTAGAATAATCACAAATTTTAAATTCATGGAATGAGAATTAATGAGGTTTTAGTGTATAAATTTATTTATATACATATTCTCTTAGATGGGCTTACAAGAGATCAAAACAATTGGTCTGTTTTTTTTAGTGAGGAAAGGAAAAAAAATCAAGCCACCCTTTTCTCTATTCCCAATTAGCTGCTTGTTCCATTTAAACAGGCATACATGAATTATTTACCATATGTAATTGAACTGCTTTCATAACCTTACCTATGGTACAGTACTTAAATATTCCGGAACTAAAGGGAGAACAGGGGCCAATCGTGACATCAGGGAAGAGTAAGTAAGAGATTGATTCATTGGAGTCCTGTTTAGACTTCTGAAAAGTCTTATCCTTTGTTTACTTTAATTAACTTCTTCTGCTCTCGTTGAGTCCAATATTACCTATGAATAAATGAATGAATGAATGGCTAAGGTGTTTGAATTGCACAATTGCTGTATGGTTTGAAGTTTATAGCAGGGACCTAGTCTTAGTCAACATCTTCATGTGCAAGGCACAAGATCTTAATTTGACAAAAGATTATCCTTCACAACAAAAGGATAATCAGTACCCTAATTAGTACATTACATTACTGACCTTCCCTGCAATGTCTGTCTTCCATTTCTTATTCAAAAGGCTTAAAGCAGTGGGATTTATTCCTTTCCATCAATTATTTGGTATGTGACCTTACCTAATAATTCTGTGGTTTTGTCATCTTATTTGAAAAAGTGTGGATCCCCCTATCAAGGACTGAGTTTGTAGGCACCTCCCAGTGCTATTCAAAATAAAGATTAGATTTAGGAATATATCAGTTGGTGCTCTGAGGCACTATTTAGATATGAGACATTATCATGCATACATAAATAATTCAACATATTTAACTATGTCTTCCTCCAGAGCAGTGTGCCAGAGACTGGGAGCCCTGCTCCTTGCTCTGAATCACCGTCAGATCCTCTGCTGACTCACTAGATAAGTCATTTGTTGACTGCACTTGGACAAGGTCAGGTAATCCCATTACCATACACCTCCAGTGCCAGTTTGACTGCTAGCATTTCCCTTCTCATTACGAAGGTGGCATCGGGAACCATTTAACTCATTCAAAATGAAGATAGGCACACTGATGACTGGAAAGACCCTCTGTAAATGGTGTGCCTTATTCTGTACTTTTCCTAAAATACTCTTTGGCACTGGTATAGCCCTATGCTGGCTATTTCTTTCTCTCTTTATACATATTCCTTTCCTTCTCTTAAAGTACCATTTTAAAGATTTAGGAAACTTGAATGGCTAAAATAAATTAGCCTGGGGGTGGGTGTGGCAGTCTGGATCTGAAACTTACTACCCATTTGACCTTGGGCAAAGGATTTAAGCTCATTTGGCTGCAGTTTGCTCATCTTTAAACTGAAGGCATTCAATTAGATAACCTTAATAAGCAAGTGCTCTTAAGCTTTTTTTGTGTCTTGCTGATGAAGCCTAAGGATCCCTTCTCTGAATCATACTTTTAAATGTTTAAGATCTATCTATATGTGTACATATATACATATTTATACATATTTGATTTATTTATAATATATTATATACTTTTACATTTTATATACATGATGTACTTTTCCATATATATTATGTACTTATACATATATATCATATACTTGTATATATATATGTGTGTGTGTATGTATCTATATCTACAAAGGAACCCAATTATATTGAAATAGTTTATCAATCTATCATCTATCAGTCATATCTGTTGTCTGTCATTTATCTATGTATCATCTCTCTGTTATCTATCTATGTATCTATGTATCTATGTATCTATGTATCTATCTAAACACCAATTTCATGGCCCCCAAGTTAAAATCCCAAGTTGTAAGGTCATTTATAGATATATAATCCTCTGAACTTAACCAGTGTAACCAAGTCCCAGTGTGGAAACTCCTTCCCCTGTTGTAGAAAAGCAACTGAAGTGTCATTTGTGGTCTTAGGGAGTTGTCTTTTGCACTGAGAGGTTTGTGATATGCCTGTGATCACGTACCGTGTGAAATACAAACAGGACTTGTATCTCAGTCTTTTTGACTCCAAGGCCAGCCCTTATCTACTATTTGAAGCCATGCTGCTTCATATACAAACATTCTTATAAAAAAAAATAGGAGGATTTGTACTCATTAATGAATTTCTCTAAACTTTCTTGGTAAAGTTCATAAAGATGAAAGGACATCTTGGTTGGAAAAGAAATCTGATATGCATTGTAAAAAGTAACTGATCCCCAGATGTATATATCTCTAGGATATTATACTCTCCCATACAGGACCATAAGATCATCAATTTGGAGCTAGAAATAACCACAGAGTTCATTGAGTTCAACCCTTTCACTTTACAGATGAGGAGACACAAGTGTAGAGAAGTTAAGTGACTTAGCCAAGGCTATGTGGATAGTAAGCGGTAGAGCTAGGATTCAACTATGGATCTAACTATGAATTCAGTACCCACGTTAAGTTTTCATTTAGACTCTCTATCTTTTTTTTTTTTTAATTTGGGGAATGAGTAGGGTTTTTACTAAGAGTCAGTGTAAAATTCTGGATAGAGAGCTAGCCTCAGAGCCTGGAAAACTTGGATTTGAATGCCTCTGACATATACTGGCCATAGGACCCTGGGTAAGTTATTGACTTCTCCATTCCTGTGAAGACTCTAATAATGATGATTATTAGCATTATATTGTCCTTTAAAGTTTGTGGAACATTACATACACACACATGCACACACATACATACACACATACACACACACATATATACATACATACATACATACACATATAATTTCAAGACTTTAAATTGCAGATGAGGTACTGATTTGCATTAATAGACAGAGAGTTCCCTTTGTCAGTGAAATCAATGTCCTAAACCAGTCTTTGGGTGTGGTCAATCCTTAAGTCTTCAGGTGCAGCCTTTTGACTGAGTCCAAGTTTTACAGAACAAATCCTTTTATTAAAGAGATTTGTCCAGTGAAGTTTGGATTCAGTCAAAGGGCTGCACCTGAGGACCTTGAGGGCCACATGTAGCCTCAAGGGTGCAGGTTCCCCACCCCTGTCCTAAACTTATCCTTCCCCCTGCCCTCCCCAGTCTTTTCTGGCCTTTTAACTGTCAATTAGAAATAAAAAAAATAAAATGAAGCCCCCCAAAGTTTGCTCAGTGTGTGTGTGTGTGTGTGTGTGTGTGTGTGTGTGTGTGTGTGTGCGCGAGCAAGTATGCCTGCTTGTATACTTTTTTTGGCCATCCATGCAACTAACCGAGCTCCTGTGAACTGTATTTTCACCAATACTGGGGAAGCTTCATTCTCTCTCATACTTCCCCTCCCCCCAAGGTGTAGAAGAGGGTATCCTAGATCTTGTGGATGTCATTAAAAAAAAAAAAAGAATGAGTGTTCTTTGAGAGCCAGTATTAAATAATGGAAAGAACCTTAATTATTTGTCAAAGGACTTGAATGTGAATCTGATTCTAGCATTCATTAGTTGTGTGACCTTGAGTTAAATAACTTAATTTCTTTGGACCTCATTGTCCTTATCTGTAAGATCAACAGACTGGTTTAGATCAGGAGTTCTTAACTTGGAGTCTGCGAATTAAAAAAAGAAATGATAGCTGATTTAACATAGTTGGTTCCTCTGTAGTCTCACGTATTTTTTTTTTTTATGCATTTAAAACATGATTCTGAGAGAAGGAACATAGGCTTCCTTGAGAATCCCTGGATAAGATAAACTCTATGACTTTTCTGGTCTAAATTCTATTCCATTTATGACCAATTCCTTTTTTTATATGACTGCCTCTCCTCTTTCTTGGTATTCTTTTTTTTTTTTTTTTTGGATTGGGTAATGGAGGTTAAGTGACTTGCCCAGGGTCACACAGCTAGTAAGTGTTATGTGTCTGAGGCCGGATTTGAACTCAGGTCCTCCTGAATCCAGGGCCGGTGGTCTATCCACTGCGCCACCTAGCTGCCCCTGTATTCTTAGCTTTATTCTAAGGAAGTACTTACATTTAAAACAGAGAATTGCAAGAGAACAGAACAGAAGGGAAAAAAAGTGGAAAGTCTTTTCTACTTCCAGTTACCCCCCCCCCAATCCATTTAACTTAATGGGATCATAGATCTAAAACTGGAAGTCTCCCTAAAGCCATAATATCCACGCCTCTCATTTCATGGTTAAGGAAACCAAAGTCCAAGGAGGCTAAGTGACTTACCCAAGGTCACAGAAGTGGTAAATGTCAAGAGGTGAGATTTGAATACAGATCTATTGACTCAAGAGCCACTGTTCTTTCCACTATAAAATCTCTTGTTTTCATCTTTTCTTTTAAAGACAATTTAATTAGACTGTGAGGAATAACTTGAGATGTACCTTATCTATAAAATGCTCATAACAACACCTTCAGTATACACCTTATAGAGTTGTTGTAAGGCTCAAATGAAATGAAATATGGAAACTTTAAATGCTTATGTTAAGCGTCATTTGTTGATGGATATTAAATAGAAAAAGAAGTATCTTTTTTTTTTTGCTTTATGGTGAGGCGATTGGGGTTAAGTGACTTGCGCAGGGTCACACAGCTAGTAGGTATTAAGTGTCTGAGGCTGGATTTGAACTCAGGTCCTCCTGACTCCAAAGCCAGAGCTCTATTCACTGCGCCACCTAGCTGCCCCGAAAAAGAAGTATCTTAAAGCCTGTCAATAATATTGTTTATTTAGTGAGAAGTACTTATTTTGAAACTTCAAATTAAATATTACTGCTCCCCCCCAAACTGTTTAGGTAGAGGCTGTGCGGACAAAAGGAATGGCCCTGGGGGTAGGGTGGAGGGGCAGGTAAAAAAGGGAAAGAAGTCAGGATTTTAAATATCCTGCGAAAGACTCCTCCCCACCTTCTGCTACATTTTCTGACTTTGACAAATGACAGATATAGCTGGATAAGTTGATAAAATTATATTTTAGAGTTGGCAGGTGAAATCTGAAAACGTGCGTGGTATTTGGAAAGGCAGTACTTACACTGAAGGGGAAAATACCTTCTGTCGGCAAAAATGAAACTTAACCTAGCATCAAATTGTCAATGAAAGAAATCACAAAAGGAACTTAATTTCTAACATATGGACTTGAACTGCTAGGGGCATAGCTGATAAACATCCTTTCAAGACCTGGTAGTGTAAAAAGAAAAGAGAAACACTGTGATTTAGCATTGTGGGTGGAATCTATTAAACTACTTATGAATTGTCTGATCTCCCTGACCTTGCCTCCCTAATCTTCTCTCTAACTAGGGATATTGACACTTGGGTCCTATGAAAGTGGGTTCTAATTTAATTCTGGGAATTTATAAACCTATTGCACCTAAGACCTTGACTAGATTAACCCAAACTGGGAAAAGTTTAATGAAGATGAATTAATCCAAGTCTATAATTAGGCAGGAGGAAACTGTGGTCTTTTAAATGATGGGATAGGCTTCATTTTGTACACTTAATTAAATTAAAATGTATTTATCAATAAATCAACAAGAATTTACTAAGCATTGTGCTAGGAGCTAGTTATGATACAAAGAAGGAATAATGCACAGTTCAGGACTTCCAGCCAATATGGCTACCTACTGCAAGACTCTTTGTCAGAGAATACAAGAATGCTGGGTACCTCCAACAAAGTTCCAGGGTGGCCAGAAGAACCCAGGTTGGGGATCTTGGAATTCCCAAGGGATGCAGTGCAGTGGGCAATGACCAGTATCCAGGGTTCTGAGGTCCTAACAATTTCCTGAGACTCCAGAGAGGACCCTGAAGATTCAGTGCTTTGAATTTCAAAGGTCATGGGGGTCCTAACTCTGGAAGGTGGAAGTCAGTACAGGAGCTCTGGTGACTTAAAAGTGCAACAAAGGGTGGAACCTGGAGCTGGGACAAAGACCCTAATTCAGGAACTAAAGCTAGAGAGATGAGTAAAAGAAAAAAAAATACCCCCAGTATAAAAATTACTGTAGATCTAGGGCTCCCCCAAAAGAAGGAGAGAATAACTTCATAACTACACTCAAAGACTCAGATTAAAAAAAATTCCACAAGAACTACATGAATCCCTAGAAGAAAAGAAACATAAAGGTAAAAAAATGAAATAAAAGTTCTGGAGGAAAGAAGTAGATGAAAATAAATAACTTAGAAGAAAAATGGTAAAGCTTACCCAAGTAACAAAGTCCCTGAAAACTAGAGTAAGCCAAATAGAAATCGATGCCTCCATAAGATAACAAGCTACATTAGGTCAAACACAAAAAATTGAAAAAATAGGAGAAAATATAAGATACTTGATATCTAAAACAAATGATGTGGGGAAAAGGTCAAAGCCAGACCATTAAGAATCATTGGATCAGCTGAAAACCATGATAAAGAAAATCCTAGACACTACATTTCAAGAAATCACAAATGAAAATTATCCAAATTTTTTGGAACTAGAGGATAAAGTAAAGGTCATGAGAATGCACCTGAAAGGTTCCCAAAAGGAACCTCCCCCCATAAAAAAAAAAAGGTCCTAGTAATGTCATAGCAAAAATCCAGACCTTCCATGTCAAAGAAAAATACTGAAAACATCCAGAAAGAAACAGTTCAAGTACCAAGGAACCATAATCAGGATTACACAAGATCTGGTAGCTTCTATGTTAATGAGAGGAGATCTTGGAATACAATATTCTGAAAAATAAAAGAGAGACTTACAACCAAGAATGACTTACCCTAAAAAACTGAATATCAACGTATAGGGAAAAAGCAGACTTTTAATGAAATAGAGGATTTTCAAATATTTCTGATGAAAAGGCTAGAATTCAGTAGGAACTTTGAAATACAAACACAAAATCCAAGATAAATCTTGAAAGATAAATTTATTTGAGCAATTGGAAGAAACTGTTTGATGATGCAATGCTAACATTCTAATAGGAGGAAAGGAAACAAGTGTCCCTTCAGAACCTTAATGTGTTTGAATGATATTGACAGAGATAAATAGGAAAAATGTGGTCCTGAGGGGGTAGATAGGTTCTGCTCTGAGGGATTTAAGAGAAATTAAAAAGAACTCACTAGTGTAGAAAGGAAGAAGGGGTAATAACTTGTCATTTCTCATAATTGTGGTTCTTGAGGGGAAAAAGCATAAAAATATGGAAGGAGAATAAGCATCAGATTAAGTTCTCTCTTACATGAAATTGAGAAAGGAGGGTTAAACATACACACACAGAGTTTGATATAGAAATATATCAAACTGAACATGGAAATTGCTAGAGATGAGGAAAGGTGTAGTTAAGGAGATGATTATACCCAGGAGGCCATAGTTATAAGCAAACTAAACTTCCTAATACTGAAAGTGGTTGTGGTGGGGTTTAAAAGGGGGGAAAAAAAAGAAAAGAAAAGCAAGAAACTAAAATTTAAGCATTGTTGCCTTAAGATTGTCTCTTAGACAACTGAGAAATGGCTGAATAGATTGTGGATTATAAATGGAAGGGAATATTATTGTACCTTAAGAAACAATGAAAGAGATGATTGCAGAAAATTCTGGTTAATATGAAGCAACAGAATGAAGTTAACAGAAATAGGACAGTAATTTCTACAATTATAGCAACATTGTAAAGAAAGATAACTTTGAAAGACTTGAGAACTCTGATTAATGCAATGATGAACTATGTGTCCAGAGGACCTTTGATAATACACATTACTTATTTGCTGACAGACAGGTAATGGACAACATACAGAAAGAAGTAGATTTTTGAACACGGCAACTACAAGGAATCTTGTTGCTTCACTATGTTCATTTGCTCTAAGACTTTCTCTCCTCCTCCCTTCTCTTTCTGTTAGTTTTAATTAGGAAGGGATATCCAGGAGAAGAGGTGGGCAATAGTGATGCCAAAAGATAGGGCCACTGAAATATTTTTTTTATGCACAGAAAATAACAGAAGAAAGTTCATAAGGAAGCATGGATAAGCAGGTCAGTTTTGAAAGTTACATGTGGAATTTATTATATACTTTAAAGAAAGAAAGCAAATGATAATAAATTGAGATCCATAGTCTTATGTAAAATCCTTTTCTGTGTACTGCTGGGTATGGAAATGGTATTTTTTTTTTTTTTTTGGTGTTTAAGTTCAGAATAAAATAATAATACAAACATTAACAAGCATTTTCTATTTTGAGGAGTGTATGACTCTGTAGGAAAAATAAGACAAATACCAAGCCCTTTTGATAGTATTGCCAAGGTTTCCTAGCATAGAGCATTTGCTATTAGTATTTAATAATAATAATAATAGTCAACATTTATATAATGTTTAAAATTTTGTGAAGTGCTTTATAAATATCATCTCATTGAGCCTCACAGCAATTCTGTGAAGCAGATGCTGTTATTATCCCTATTTTACAAATGAGAAAACAGAGGTTAAGTGACTTGCATAGGTTCATACATAATACATTTAAAAGGCTGAGTTAAAACTTAGCTCTCCCTGACTCCAATTTTAATGTTTTATCCACTGACACTCGGGTTTTTTCTGGATGATATGTATATTCAGATAAAGTTTTTGAAACTACTTTCTGCATTTTCCTATTTCTCCATTGACAGTAGAGTTGAATCATTGTGCAGAATATCAGTAACTGAAAGAGAGCAGCTAGGTGGCACAGTAGAGAGAGTACCAGGCCTGGAGTTAGGAAGACTCATATTCTTTTTTTGTCTGTTTTTTAATTTATTTTTAGTTTTCAACATTCACTTCCATAAGCTTATGAGTTTTAAATTTTCTCCCCTTCTCCCCTCTCCTCCCTCCCCAAGATGGAATGCAATCTGATATAGGCTCTACATACACATTCATATGAAACATATTTTCACATCAGTCATGTTGTAAAGAAGCATTAGAACCAATAGGAAGAACCATGAGAAAGAAGAAACAAAACAAAACAACAACAACAAAAAGAGAGAGCAAATAGTATGCTTCGATCTGCATTCAGACTCCATAGTTCCTTTTCTGCATGTGGACAGTATCTTTCACCACGAGTCTTTTGGAGTTGTCTTAGCTCCTTGCATTGCTGAGAAGAGCTAAATGTATCAAAGTTGGTCATCGAACAATGTGGCTGTTACTGTGTACAATGTTCTGCTGGTTCTGCTCACTTCACTCAGCATCAGTTCATACAAGTTTTTCTGAAGTCTGCCTGTTCATCATTCCTTATAGCAAAATAGGGTTCTATTACATTCATGTGCCACAACTTGTTTAATCATTCCCTAACTGATAGGCATCCCCTCAATTTCCAATTCTTTGCCACCACAAAAAGAGCTGCTATTGATATTTTGTACATGAGGGTCCTTTTCCCTTTAGTATGATCTCTTTGGGATACAGACCTAGAAGTGATATTGCTGGGTCAAAGGTCATGTACATACTCTTTTGTGCATAGTTCCAAATTGCTCTCCAGAATGGTTGACTCAGTTCACAACTCCACCAACTGTGTTTGTGTTCCAATCTTCCCACATCTTCTCCAATATTTATCATTTTCCTGTTTTGTCATGTTAGCCAATGAAGACTCATCTTAGTTCAAACCCATTCTCAGATACTTCCTAGCTGTGTGACTCTGGGCAAGTCACTTCACCCTGTTTGCCTCAGTTTCCACATCTGTAAGTGAGCTGGAGAAGGAAATGGCAAACCACTGTGGTATTTTTTGCCAAGAAAATTCCAAATAGGGTCACTAAGAGCCAGACATGGCTGAAAGTGACTGAACAACAACAAAAAAGAAAACTTTAGGTCAGAGTTGGGCACCCTAACGTTGGGTGCAAGAAGTGGTAAGGGTCAATGTTGATAATTCTATAATCAGAGAAATTAGAGCTAGAAGGGACCTTTGTGAACCCTTTTGCCCTTATAGGAGTTATCCACTTAATGTAGTGAATTCCTCATTTGAGCAAGTGGTAACTGTGATTGGAGGCAAATGTCCTCATGAATTTGAAATTCCTGGTTGCCATGTTTGTCACTGAGCACCCTAACATTTAGAGCTGGCTAAAAGCAAAATAAAGTTCAGTTCTCTCATGAATTTCTGGTTCTATTTATTCCTGTTGCTTTCCTTTCACACAGCTGCGTCCTTTGTGTTAATTAGGAAAGTGACCTTAAGTTTTCTACTAGAAGTAAAAAGAAATTTTATCTAACCTTGCCATTATGAGTATGCATTTGAATTTTACATGCCAACACAAGACTAGAAATATTCAAGATTTCATTTAACTACAAAGGAAATTAGGACAACTAGGTGGTTCAGTGGAAAGAGTGGTAGATCTGGAGTCAGCTTCGAAGACTCATCTTTCTGAGTTCAAATCTGGTCTCAGATACTAGCTGTGTGATCCTGGGTGAGTCACATAACCTTGTTTACCTCAGTTACCTCATCTGTCAAATGAGATGGAAATGGTAAACCACTCCAGTACCTTTGCCAAGAAAACCCTAAATGTTGTCACAAAAAATCAGACATGATTGAAATGATTGAATAACAACAGAGGAAACTAACCTTTTGCTGTTTCCAGTGAATTATATCTATTCTAGATCAAAGCTTCCATATTGACAGTGTTGGGGTGCACCAACATTTTATGAAGGCAACTCCAATCTTGCAGAAGCTGTCATGATATATTGCTCCTAGGTCTAATTCCCTCTCCTTGTCATTTTCTTCATCATCACAGTCAAAGAGATCTATTTCAACCAAACATTGTGTCAATTTTCATCAGTGATTAAAAGGACACTTGCTTCCCTTCCTCTTTTCTCCACTATGAGTACTGAAGTCAATGCAAACATTTGCTGGAATGAACTAAGTTCAAGATGAATAAAGGTCCAGGCCAAAACAGAGTAGGGAGTCCTTTAAGATGGTCCTTGGCTTGGTGTAGTAGAAAGATCGAGACTTAGAATACTTGGGGTCCAGACTTAGCTCGGCCACTAACTAGTGGATGCCATTGCACACTAAATCAACCCATAAGCATTTGGGAAGTGCCTACTATGATCCCAGCACTGCACTAAGTGCTTGGGGTACAAGAAACAAAGAATGAAATAACTCCTATCAAGGAATTTATATTCTAAGGGAAATAATACTCAAAAGAGCAAATGGATTTGGAGTCACAAAGTCCAAATTCAAATCCAGACACTCCTCTCTATATTTTTGTTTGTTGTTGTTGCTCAGTTGTACCTGACTACATGACCTCATTTGGGGTTTTCTTGGCAAAGATACGAGAGTGGTTTGCTCCTTCTCCGGCTCATTTTACAGATGAGCAAACTGAGCCAAAAAGAGTTAAGTGATTTGCCCTGGGTTACACAGCTAGTAAATGTCTGAGGCCAGATTTGAACTCAGTCCAAGACCAGCACTTTATTCACTGCACCACTTAGCTGCCCCACCTATATAGGCTTGGGCAAATGCTTTAACTTTTTGGAAGCCTCAGTCTCCTCATCTGCAAAACAAAGGAGTTGGACTAGATGTTTACTGAAGTCTATTCCAGAGAATTTCTATGATTTCATATAACTCTAGAGTTTGACCCTTACTATTTTATGAATATAATCCCCACAGTGGAAGCTCATCCATGACCCTATGATGGCTCATTGCAGATATAACTAGTCTTACAGGCAGGAGATGTAACATTACCCTCAAAGCTGTAAAAATCTCATTCCTAAGAGAGAATCTGGACAATTCTATTTTTTTTAAAGATGAAAAAAGAAAGACACATTCTTAGTGATTTACCCCCTTCATCTCAAAATTAGGTTGGAGGAGGGCTTCCTGGGGTTCTTCTGACTATAGATCACCTACTCTATAGATTTGTTCAGCTTCACAACACATTGTCAAGAATATAGTGAAACACAATATGCTAAAATGATTACTGGAATCAATTACTGGAACACAGGCTCGTCATGTTGCAGAACAAAATTATACATAGAACAAAAATACCAGGTTTAAGGACTTATTCAGGATCTGATTGTTTTCTCTTTCCCAGAACACTAAAAAACAAAATAAAACAAAAACAAAAACTCAGCAATGAGCCATCAAGAAACTGAGTCTTCAAAACTGGAATAAAATTCATGAAAGGCAAATGAAAGATTTTTCAGAAGGAATCAGTGTATTATGTAACAGCAATTTACTTTCCACTTAATGTTTTCCATCCTAATTTGTTAAACATCTCTCCTTCCTGTTGCGGAGATGCAGTATGCATAAGTTAAGCAACAGCGGTAGTCCTAATTTTTTTCTTTCTAAAGTGGTTCCAAAGATAATCCTATTTGCCACTGATGCTGGGCTGATACTACAGGACTATCACCGTTGGCAATCAGGAAGGAGATCCAAAATCACTTTAAAAAAAAAAGTAACCGAGACATTCACACTGGAAAAACAAAGAGGATGAAGAATATATGATTAGAATATTAGATTATGACGTTCATTTGAACAGGCAGCTCATTGAGTTTGCACATCAGTCCTTACACCCAGGAAAGACACTACAAAATGGACTAAGAGGTGGGCTCTGAATTGGAATAGAAGGGAGAGATGAGGCTGGATTGTACTTGGAAAACCTTATGGTGTTTTCAATGACCTTGAAGTGGTCTTTAAAAAGCACATCTTTTTAAACACCAAAATTCTACAGATGATGCTATATAGTTGTAAATCTTTAAACACTACAGTCTCAAAAGAATCACAATTGTAAGTGACCTGAAGGGCAATAAAAATGCATGGTGAGCATAAGTAACAATAATACTAATAATAGCTAATATTTAAATAGAGCTTACTATGTGCCAGCACTGTGCCAAGTGCTTGAGAGGTCTAAGTAAATTTTAGTATATTACCAACAATGACTTATGTGTGAAAAGTAGCGTTAAAAGCATCATGAATTAATAAATGAGTGAAAAGGCATTTACTATATGGCAGGCACTGTGTCTAGTGCTGGGAATACAAATGCAAAAAGAGCAACAGTTTCTGTTACATTCTAATAAGGGAAAGTGATACAGACATGTAGGAGAGTGATTGGTGGCTAAGGAATGGCTTTTTCTTCCCCCTAGGAAGTCACAGAAATGTAGAATTGATGTATAGAGAGCAGTCAAATGACATGCCTTTCCCAAAACAGATGGTATTATTGAATTGTTTACTGTGCCCAGTGCAAGCAAGAGGTGGAAGGCAGAGGTGTGGGGTGAAGCATGAGAACTCCAAAGATGAGTATATTACATTTCCCAGGAAATTTCATTACCAGGATGAAGGTGGGTGAGAAAGACCAGGTCTGGTGTGGCAGGTACATCTAGATGTGAAAAAATGGGACAGTAGCAGCAGACAGGTGACAAAGTGACCTGGTTGGATAGCTTGATGGTTGGATGGGATATGGGGGTGAAGCATGGTCATGAGAAAATAATAAGTGAGCTGGTTGTGTAGGGAGAATAAAAGATAAAATAGAGATTGCCAGGGTGTTACTGTGAAATCCATGAAATATTTAGTAAAACACCTGGAGGAGGGCTTTTACTATATGGAGTAAAATTTTTATGGAGGGTTTATGGAAGAAAAAAGGAACAAAAACAGTCCAGCATGAGAAGGTGGACTTATATCTGCAAAGGTTGTATCTACTGATGAGATCTAAGATCTACTGATGTGATGAAGCATAAAAATTAAGGTCTTGAATATTCTATTAGCAAGAGGAAAAAACATAAAATCTTCTCCATATGATAGATGAGTTAGGTGGAAAAAACATAAACTTTAGTAATAATTTTTATCCCAAGATGTGGTGAGCTCCTGAAACCATGTGGAGAAATTAAGTCTCTGAGGTACAGCAAGATTTTTAATAAGTCAAATAAGTTACCATACTTGGATTCCCATAGTCCTATTTCCAAATATTCAGAGTTTTGTTCATTTAGTGCATTTAGAAATTTGTGATCCCTTTGGAAGTGTTCATTATTCTGCTATTCATTTGACCTTTAAAAATATTGTTTGTTTTCCTAATACCTATCTAGAAAGCATCTTTTGTACATGCTAATTTATGGATCTTTAAAGTGTATAAAAATCACCAGACACTTTTTAAATACTAGTTCATTATAATAAACAGCACATCTCAATACTGGGTTTCAAAGCACCTTCCCTGTGATAACGCTTTCCTTAGTGGTTTCCTCTTATTAACAATCGCTGTTTGTCTTTGTTCCTGGAAGCAATCATTTTCTCTCACTCAAGTGGTCTGACCACTGTAGGACCTTACAGATCATTTCTCAGTACCGTACTTTATCAAAGGATTGCCTGGAGTTGAAATAAATTACTCCCTTAGTTTCCCATTCTCTGTCTCCTATGGGCTTCAAAACAGAACGATTTCCTAACAAATGGGCTGGATTAGGTTTGTGAGGTATGTTATTCCATCTGGAACCTCCCACAAACTAATTTGGTCCAGGTCATATTTATGTTTCTCCCTGCATCCCTACCCTGCTCCTCCCAGGTTTCTCCTCTTCTTTGTTCCCCTTTTGTGAAATTCACATCTCTTTCTCATCCATAGGTCTCTCGGTGTCTGTCCTGATGCTCTGAGAATTGTCCCCCCTTTAAGCCCACTCTGTCCTCAGCTTCTTCTAGAATCACACAAAGATTTACTCCTGAAACAAATGCTGGGATTAGAACAACCTGGAAGGACAGCAGATCTGATTGAGGCACTCCATCTAGCTTTGCTGCCTCTCATTCCTTTATCTGCCCTGATTTTCTTCCTGCATTCTTTTCCTCTTTCAAGTAAAATGAGTTCTATCTCTTGAATCAGTCCACTCCAGTCTCTTAAGATTACTGACGCAAGGAATTAATTTATATCTTCCCCTCTATCAACTGCCACTTCCACCTCTCCCCTTTACCTAAATTAACCCCCCTTATACTTCCTTGCCCTTCTGGAGGATTCTTTGTAACCTTTGGAAGCTTTTATGTCTGAAAATTGGCATTTCCTCCTTTGAAAGCTTAAATTAGAGAAATGATCACTTTCTCTCCCTCAGCTACATTCTTTTAAACCCTTTCTTTTCCTTTATACATGATACTCTCCATCCCTCATAGGCCTTTTGCTGATCTTCAATTGCTTTTTTTTTTTTTGCAAGAGCAATCTGTGCTTTGCTTAATTCACTTACTGCTACGTGTCATGTATGTCCCTTGGGTAAATGGTAATTTTCCTCTGAACGCTTTCCATTTTTTCCCCATGTCTTTTCTTACCTCATCCCATTGGATTCTGGAATTTTTCCAGAACTTGCATAAGCTGAGATGCAAGGTCCTTGATTTTCTTCCTCCTACCAGCCCTTTGTGGCTTCCCTTACAAAATCGCTTGTTTGCTGTTATTTAGGTCCCTCTATTTTTTTCTTATCAAAGGAGCAAGGATTCTAAAAAATGTGGTGGCCTGGCTGACTTTAAGATGAGAGTCTCTCTCCTGAACTACTACTTTTTATTGTTTAATTTATATGAATTATGGGAATGTAGGCTTGGTTAAACAGAATGGAGAAACAAACTGTCAATGCCATGTGAAAACTCATTATTGGTTCAGTTAAGAAAAGAATCAATATGATAAAAAAACCATTTTTTTGATGGGGTGATATTTTGTTTATATAACAACTGGTTGTTTGGGTATCGTGTACATAGAAGACGAAACTTTTTAAAATTGTTCTTTCACAGACTTGCTTGGGTCAAATCCCTTGTATTCAACCATCTACACCAGGAGTGGGAAACCTGTGGCCTCGAGGTCACATGTGGCCCTCTAGGTCCTCACGTATGGCCAGACTTCAAGTTTGAATTCAGTCAAAGGGCTGCACTTGAGGACCTAGAGGGCCACACGTGGCCTCGAAGATGCAGGTTCCCCAACCCTAATCTATACTGTTACTTGTATTCAACAGATTGCCGTAAAGGTAGCTGGGTCACATTTGCTACTTCTGAAGCTGGCCTTAAAGGGGAAAGGAAAATGAGGGAGTGTTTTAATTCTTCTTTGGAGTCTAATTTCATACCATGCATTCTGAGTTGGGGTAAAACACTCTGGCATGAACTTTGTTCTAACCTTCCTCATATTCTTCATTCCTTACCACTACCCCAGCTATGAGGAAGAGGATAATTCATACTCCTTTGTTCCTTCTACTCGTGGGCCCTTCTCAGAAGCTTACTCTTGTAGAAGCCATCCACTCATTCATCTCCTATATTCTTGTATTTCTGGTTTGTCCATCTGACCTTTTTCTCAGAGTGACACTTGCCACAGTAACCTATGTTTTTGCCAGCTAGCTGTGGAGCGAAGTTGCTTTAGAGACCATAACATTTATTAACGTCATCTTTCTTTCCATACCAAAGGGTGATAGCCTTCAAAAACACCATGTAATTTTGGACTTTAACTTAAATGCCCCAAGCCTGATCCAAAATGATAGCTTTTCTCCACTAATATTATTACTTAGCAATGATGTACCACTATCAGACTCTGACAGTGATAATCAATTATATAATGAATGCAGAGCAATAGACCTTTGTAAAGTATTTCTACTTCTCTGTAATAATCTTTGCAAGGAGGTTTTATGTGGGAACAAACCCTGCTTTTTAAGAGTTCGTTACTAATTTAAGTAAGCTAATAATTTCTTTGAAGGGAAAATACATAGTGAAACTCATGAGTCTCTTTATGTTATAGCAATTTATATTTTTCTGCAGTTTCTATATATGGAAGAAGAAAAAGGCACCCTCTCTCTGTGATCTCCTTTTTGCTTTGTCTCAGACCTATTTGCTTTCCAATGTCTTTTGTGCTTTCTCTGTACAGAGCAGTCATACCAAACTAAGGACCTGATCATTAGCAAATACACAATTCCTCTAAGTGTAGAAGGGTTTGCTGAGTAGAAACTATAAGTAAATGTCATGTTTTATGGAGGCTCTCAGGTTTCAGGTAAATGCCAGTAAATGTCTTTGAGTATATGAGTTAGAGTTCTTGACTAGTAACTTCCTAATTTCTAGCCAATCTCTTTTATTCCTACTATAGCAGCAGTAGTAACAATGACAATGAATATAGTAACAACATTTATCTCCTCATTTGATCATCACAGCAAACTTTGGAAGTAGGTACTATTATCATCTCCACTTTACAGAAGAGGAAACTGAAGAAAACAGAGATTAAATGACTTGCCCAGAGTCACACAGCTAGTTTTTGGATATGTCATGCCGGGGCTTCTTGAGCAGGAGCTACCCCTATGCTGAAAACCTTCTGAAGAATCTCTTGGGCAGATCCAAACTAACGATAGGGAAAGAGCAAAAACCTTTTGCCCCTTGAGAAAGCAAGTTTGGCAGAAAGTCGATAATGAATACTTCAGTCAGTGGTTTCAGTATGCTTTAATGTTGATCTCAAAGAATCACTAACAACATCCTACCTAATTTTCCCTCAATTTATTCTATTTTGCTATCTGTAATATTTTCCCCTAGTCACCAGAAAATTAGAGTTGAGAGGTTTTTACTGCACTGTGGACTTGATTAAAGTGCCTACCCATCAATTGACTGCTGCCATATAAACAAAGAAAGAATACCTGCATTGGAGAGACTAGTCTCTTACAGTACTATGAATAGCATAATTGATTTTGAATAGACCCTTTCCTTCAACGGGATCATAGAGCTCAAAGTGGAAGAAATCTCAGAAGCCATCTTATCCAGCCCCCTCATTTTACAGATTAGGAAACCGAGGCCCAGGGAAGTTAAGCATCTTGTCCTGGATCGTGAAACTAGTAAACATCTGAAGAAAGATTAGAACCCGTGTCTTCCTGAGACCAGTGCCCTAGCCACTCTACTACACTACCTCTGAAAAACAAAAACAAAAATAAGAAAAGAAAAAAAAAAGTCCAACAACCCTTTTTAATTCTCTAGAGTGGATGGCATTACCATAACCATATATGGATTATAAAGGTCACTAAAGCCTCTTCTATTCTTGTTGGGCTTGGGAGATGGATATTAACCTTTTCTACTTTTACATAGAATACCATTTCTTCCAAAGCCTAATTGAATCATTGACAATAATCATACAGGATATCAACCAACTGATTCACTGTTCTAATTCTAGATTCAAGTTCTAGAACACTCAAAGACACATCATTCTGCCAATATTTTTCACTTTTATCCATGGAAGGTAGAACTGATTGGTGTCATCTCTGCTGCTATGTTCATCAGGATTGTGGGAGAGGAGAGGATTGGAATGAAAACAAGACCTTGATCTGAGCTAAAGTTTATTCCCAGGGTTAAAAACAATAAAATCTCCTTTTATAAGAAATGACATGAAGTGGCATGGTAAGCAGTATGCACATGTGTATGTTAAAACAAGTTAATTCTCTTTTATTATTTCAACCTGACTGTTCACATTGGCCACTCAGACTCATGTTGAAGATCATTTACAGATTGTTGTTGTTCAATTATTTCAGTCGTGTCAAACTCTTTGTGGTCCCATTTGGGGTTTTCTTGGCAAAGATACTGGAGTGGTTTGCCATTTCCCTCTCCAGATCATTTTAAGGTAAGGAAACGGAGGTAAACAGGGTCAGGTGACTTGCCCAGGCTCACACAGATATTGAGTGTCTAAGGCTGGATTTGAATTCAGGTCTTCTTGACTCCAGACCCTGTGCTCTAACCACTGTACCACCTAGCTCCCTCATTTACAGATATAGCTGTCCAATTACTCATTCCTCAAATATTTATTAGTGGCAAGTTCATGTAAGAATCTCTGGGGGGATAAAACACAGTGCTTGTCCTTACACACACTATTTAGGCTAGCAGCGAGTGATGACATGTATATGGATAGTCTAGGGTAAGGTACTTGGGAGTTTTCCCTATTTATTGACTTCTGGAAACATGCTTCCTCTTCACCATGGTCTAGATACCACATGCCATGTGTCTTAAACTCCCCAGGAGGAGTTTTGGAGCAAGAGAATAGGAACAGGGAGATGTAAGAGATGGGTTGCCTTCTCCTTATGAGGGAGGTTGGACCATTCTTTATGCTCCCAGTACTTCCCTCCACCATCCCCTGTGCTCCCTTCATTCTCCTCTTCGTCCCTGGCCCTATTTTTTTTTGTACCAGGTGAAAAATTTCTAGTTAAGCCTCCGAAAATAGTTATAACACAAGGTTGAATGTGAAAGCATAATAAGAAAGGTACAAAATGCTGCAGCAGATAGCACTAGAGAGCAAGGGGAGAGAAGTTCTGATGTAGAGAACCAGGAAGGATGAATGGAAGAGATGTTATTTGATCTGGCCCTCGAAGGAAGGTAGGACAAGTGTTAGGGTGGGGAGGGAAGAGGCAAGGTGAGGAGAGAGACGAGAAGAGCATGCTGGACACTAGGAATAGATGGAACAAAGCAAAGAGATGGAAAACACAGGGTGTGTTTGGAGACCGAGAACCTCAAGTTGACAAAACACTGTAGGTGGAAAAGAGTGTGAGTCTATGCAGACACAACTTAAAAAGCTACATGTTGAAAGGATTTATTATTCTTCATAAATCAGGTTGGATAAGTAATTTGGGGCTAAATTGTGAAGGGCCTTTTATGATAAGGGAAGGAATTTGGACTTTATTAGGCAACCATTAAAAGATTTTGAGCAAGGACCAGAGCCATTCTTTGGAAAGATTAATCTTGCAGCATAGGATGGATCAAAGAGGGTGATACTGTAGGAAGGGAAAGTAATTAGAAAGTTATTGGAATAATTCAGGTGGAAGTAATGAGCTGGTAGTAGTATGAATGGGAAAACAGGATGGTTGAGAAATACTGCCAAGCTAGAAAGAACAGAATTGGGTTGCTGATGAGATGTGGGAAGAGAGAGGCATCAAAGATTCCTACTCCAAAGTTTGAACACTAGGCAGGTGAGAAATCAGAAAAAATATGAATAGGGTATCCTTGAAAGAAGCTTAGCCCATTCAAAAAGGGACAGCATGGAAAAAATTAGATTGGATTTGGAATGCAAGGATCTATGTTCAAATGCCAACCTTTGTGACCTCTTGCAAATAATTTTCCATCTTTAGGACAGGAGATGTCTAAGGTCCCATCAAGTTATCAAACATCCTATAAAGTCAAATCTAGGAATGTCCAACACTTAGAATCATGGACTTTTAAGAATCTTAGAAATCACTTAGTTCCATCCCCTCATTTTACTAAAGATTGCTATAAATGGTAGGAGGGCAGCAGGGTGGAAAGTGAGCATTATCTATATGATTTAGCACATAGGTGTTTGTGTCTTTTATTCACCCCCATCCCACACTTTCCCCATCATGAAGTCTATGATGAGAATGATTACTCTTGAATTGGGAAGGCTCATTAAGTGAAACTCCTCTCTACAACTGGGATAAGAAACAATCTGCAAACCTCACATAATAGGGGAAAATATCCTTAATAAGATTTATATACCATAACATTGTATTAGTTTCCCAAAGCCAAATGGATATTACAAGAAATCAAAATCTAGGAAATCCTGGGACCTGAAAGACATAGCCAATGGACTCCCCCAATACTGTACTAGGCACTTAATTGAGTTTTAGAAAGCAATCCTGGTGCCTTGTTTTGGCATGGTTGGGAGGGTTACTAGCTCCCATACACAAAGGCAGAGAAACTTTCAAGCCAAACCACTAGAGAGAAATTTGTGCAAGGTTCTCAGTTAAGAATAATGTATCTGACCAATAAAAGCCACGTACACCCAAGCCAGCTCTGATTCCCCCTTCAGGCATTAATCACTAGCCATGTCTTGCTTCTCTATACATATTTTAAAAAAAACATTTAAAGTAAACTGACTTGGGAAATATTTGCTTGCTTTAGAAGGCTAAAAAAAATATTCCATGTGAATTAAATTTAGTCCTGAATTGAAACCGTTGCAAATTAAAATTAGTGGCAAAACACACGACATAATCAAATACATATATCAGCCTATCAGTTGAGGATAAAAATAAACATGCAAATACATATTCAAGCAGAAAAGTGGAATTATGGGAGAGTGGAGGGAGAATTCTTAGACCTTTCCTTTTAGCCTGCTTTTTAGTAATCTTCCTTCTCAGTTAGAATGGTCTCAAGTTCACAGCTCTCACTAAATTTCTCTAAATACTCCTACTCTGAGATCAAACACTCACCCCATAACCTAGACTCCTCCCTCTGTCTCTGTCTCTCTCTTTCTGTCTCTCTGTCCACAATACATATATACATAAACACACATATGTATATGTATGTATATACATATTATTGAGTAAAAATGCCACATATATGCCATTTATATTTATTTGCCATATATTTATATGACATATATTCCATTATATATATGCATATATATATATTATATACACACACACACACACACACACACACACACACACACACATATATACATGCCATTATTACTCACTAGTTTTGGGAGACTCTCCACTTCAAATGGTTTTGAGACAAACACTGTTATAGCTACTGAGACAGATACTGTGACAGTTACTTGCATTGCCTCTAAAATTAAGAACGACTGTTTTGTTTTGTTTTGGTATGCACCTGTGATTTCATCAGTGTGGGGAGCTTCCAATGTGGAAACTCTTTTCACTGATGCAATAAGTAATCTCTAACTGTTCAGACTTGCCTGGAGCACTGAGAGTTTAAGTGGTTAAAAACAACCAAATTATTAATCACAGGCAGGACAACTTGAATTCAGGACTTCCTAACTCTAAAGGAAATCTTCTATCTACCATGCCTTGGTGGTTCTCAGGAATGAAGGTGGCAGAGAGAAATGAAGTTTTCTCTACTCACTGAAAGGACAAAATATTATTTCAAATATTTGAGGTATGTAGGGAAAATTTCTGGCAGCTTTTTTTTTTCTTCATCAAGCTAAAGTTGGTTAATTATTGACTTTTTTGCCTTTTGGGATGGAAGGCAGTCAAATATTCTCTTTGTTGCTTGTATTGACCTAGAATTAGAAGGGATCTCAGAGGTCACTTCATCTAACTCTTCATGTGACAGATGAAGAAACTGAGACTGAGGGAGGTAATATTATTTTCCCAAGGTCACACATCAGAAGTGGAATTTGAACACAAATTCTCTAACTCTTGAATCAGATCTCTTTCACCTGTACTGTGCTGCCACTCAGCTATGAGCCCTTCCTTAGTTAAAGTTATCTGTTATCTGTAGTTCACCGGCTCTCCCACTTATTACAAGGTTTGACTGTAGGCAATCTCTCTGGATCTTCTTAACCTTGTAGGGCATACAGCCACTTGTTAGACTCTATTGCAGTTCTTTTTTTTTTTTTTTTTTTTTTTTTTTTAGGCAATTGGGATTAAGTGACTTGCCCAGGGTCACACAGCTAGTGAGTGTCAAATGTTTGGTCTGAGGTCAGATTTGAACTCAGGTCCTCCTGACTTCAGGGCCAGTGCTCCATCCACTATGCCACCTAGCTGCCCCTTATAGTATCTTTTTTAAAAGACACGAATCTAACTCCTAATTGGAGGCTAGAACCAAAGAGAACAATAAGAGTAGTAGGAATGCCCTAGTGTGGAAAATAAGAGTTACATACTCAGGCTGGGACTTGGTATTGTACCTGACCTGGGAGACTTATTGGACATTTTGTATCTTCATGCATGTTACATTTAAGTTAAACTAGACTACTTACAATTTCCCAAACTTGACCTTCCATTTTTGACCTCTGTGTTTTTGCAGAGGCTCTTCCCTATACCTGAAAAGCACATGGCCTGGGACCAGTTGAGGGAGTGTCAACAGTGGACTGGAGAGTTGCCATGGAGAGAAAGAAAGCATGACCTCCCCCTACCTCCAGCAGACATCAGCACTTGGGTTGCATCAAGCTAACTCTGGCTCTGTACCAGTCTCTGAGAGTATAGATCACACAGGCAGTGGGAACCTGGGACTTCTGTTTGGAAATTGGCTTGATACACAGCAGAACTTAGCTTCCCTTATTTTTAGGTTTCTAAGTTTGGAAATGGCCACCTATTATCTGGAGATGTTTTTCTAAAAAATAAAATAAGTTAAAAAAAGAAATCCAAATATAAATATTATCTCGCCCACACTGCTTCTGTATACTGTAGTATTTTCAAGTCCAAGTTAAGTAATAACTATGCTTGGCATTTAGGTGGTACGTTATAATTTCAGGTCTTTTGTAGTATTAATTGGTTAATCCATATCATTTTTCTGGGATAGAAGTGATGATTATCATCCATAGTTTATGAGGGATTTAAGCTATGCTAAAAACAAAATTCAGCTTGTTCAAAGCAATATAATATGCCAAAGCTAAAGTTAAATTTTCAACTCAAGAACTGACTCTAACTCTTAAGGATAGATTTTATGGACATGTTGTCTTATTAATTCAACAAATATTTACTTAGTCTTTTTAGTTCTTTCTCTTTACTGTCATACCATGGGCTAGTCACTTAACCTCCACGGGCTTCAGTTTTCTCATATATAAAATGACAGGATTGGACTGGCTGGTTCCTATAGCTTCTAAGCTATGATCCTATGATCCACATGAGATCTTGCCCAACTATTCCATTAGCTCCCTAAGTGGACCTCCAAACTTCCAGGCTCTTTACTCTTCCTTAAACAGAAGTCTTACCTTGTCACTCTCCTGCTTGGACAGAATTTGCAGTTCTTCAAAAATGTAGAAAAAGGCAGAACTGAGCATCTATTCAATAAGGAGGTAATAGACGGCACATCCCTCTCCCACCCCCACCTCTACCCTTCCCCCAAGTGATAGTAACTCTTGGCCTTCCCCTTCCACTTGCTCCTAAATTATAGTCTCTCAAGAAGGTACCTAAAGGAAGCCCAGGATCTCTCCTTCACCTTTTGTACTGCTTGTCCTGAATGTGAAACTTACTGGTTATGGCTCCATAAATACAAAATGTAAGTTTGATAATGGAGCAGCTAGGTAGTACAGTGGATAGAGTACCAGGTCTGGAATCAGGAAGATTCATCTTTCTGAGCGCAAATCTGGCCTCAGACATTTACTATCTGTATGACTGTGAGCAAGTCCCTTAATCTTGTTTATCTCAGTTTCCTCATCTATCAAGTGAGCTGGAGAAGGAAATAGGAAACCACTCCAGTATCTTTGCAAGAAAATCCCAAATGGGGTCACAAAGAGTTGGACATGACCAAAATAGAAGTTTGATAGTGTTAATAATAAGGATTTTCATTTATATAGTTCTTTATGATCAATAAAGCACTTTAGCATTTGGTAATTTTTTTTATTTGATCCTCGCAATAATCTACTGAGAAAGATATTGGTTTCCCTATTTTACAATGAGGAAGAATATACTCTGTATGGTGAAAGACTTGTCTAAGGTCATATAGCTAGTAAATGGTAGAACTAAGCTGACACATACTATGTTATTTTCTTCAGGTCATCACTTAATATTCCTGAAAAAGGCTCAAGGAAATTGGCTAAAATTCCTTTTGAACCATAACATTAGGTGAAAATTGACATTCTTTTTTCCACTTAACAGAAATTACTAAATGTTATAGCACTTAAGTTAATCTATTATAGTCTGAAAAAGATTAAATTACAGTATAAGAATTTAGACAGAATGATCATGCATGAATAAAAATTTCAATTAGACCTTCATTATATTGCAATTAACTTTGCATTCAAATGCTAACATTAGTGAGGCCAGAGGTTTTCCTATTTCACACTTATAAAAACAATGGCAAAAACCCTGTTTCTTCCTTTTGTTTGTCTTTGTATGAAAAGTCTCCTAAAAAATTTAATTAAAACCTGGGCAAGGTTAAGTTTGCTAATAAAATACATAAACTCAAACAACTCCACACCAAAATATGAGCTCATCCATGTTGCACACAGCATTTTCAATTGTTAACTTGACTGCTATTTACCTTATTATACTGCAAGCAAAGGGGAGAATACATGTGCTTCCTTCAGAACCTGCCTGAATAATATTTGCATTCTCTTGCTTGTGTCTTGATGTGAGATGTGCTGCATGAACACTCTGCCTTTTTTTTTTGCCTTTGCTTTTGATGCTTTTTGATAGGGCATAAGTATACTTTTGAATATCATATTCTTTCCACAGTGCATGAGCTCGAGTGTGACCAAAAAAGGTTTACAGTCAATCATGGTGTGCTACCATTCTGTTTCCCAGGATTGCTAAAGTTGTTAGATGCTGCACATCTGGTTCATGGAAGCTCATTTAGAAAAAAGGCAGGAGGAGAAAAAATTGGAGGAAGGTAAAAACTCCCAACTTTGAGGGATGGCAGAATAAAAAGTATCAAATTTGGTATGCCATTGGAACTGTGTGCCTGGTGGGCAAATGCTTTAACCATTCTGGGCCTCAGTTTTTGGAAAATACCCCATCTATTCCACAGGGCTGTGGTAAGAATCAGAGGAGGAAATCCATGTTAGGGTAATATCATACTGCTATGGACATTGGCCCTGGACCTCTAGCTGCCGGATTTTCCTCTCCCATAAAATGAAGATGCTAAGAATTGAATATCTATCTTGAAGGTTTATTATGAGAAAAGTGTTTTGCTATATAAATGTAAATGGTTATTGCTATTAATAAAGCATATTATACCTGTACAATGCCTTATTCTGATTGCACATATACAAGATCTATGAATTCAGGGTGGGGAACTTCCAGGATCTCAATCTTAACTACTATCTGATTTATTAGATAAGTCCTAAGTTGCTGCCAATGGCACAGAGGTTAAATGACTTTCCCAAGGTCACACAGTTAGTAAGTGGTAGAGGTGGTCTTTCTGACTCCAGTTCCAGGCATATATTTACTACCACACTTTACTTCTACATTATTCATTATTATTCTTCTTCCCATTTGTTCAGAGTAGAAAGTTGATAGATTAAGCATTTATGAAGTACTTATTATATACCAGGCTTTGTGCTAAGGTCTGGGGATCAAAATACAAGAAAACAGGATAATCCTTACTCTCCAGGAGTTTACATTCTAATATGGAAGACAAAACATGAAAAAAGGAAACTGGAATTCAGGAGAGGAAGAGGGTATCCACATTGTGGGGTAGGGGGAAGGAAGCTGGTAGAAGTGAAATGGGCTGGAGTTAGGCTAGTGAGTGAAATGAGAGGAATGACAGAGGCCCCCCAAGAAATGGGAATTGCTAAGTTCTCGTTTTGACTAGCTGTTCAAAAATACTCTCTTCAAAGGCATTTAATTTTTGGAAGGATTTCACCTACAGAGCAAATTGACATCATATACAAGAAGAGTTTGTGGTGGCTAAGAATTGGAAATCAAAGGGATGCCCATTAATTGGGGAATGGCTGTGCTATATGATTGTAATGGAATATTATCCTACTGTAAGAAATGACAAGCAGGATGATTTCAGAAAAAAACCTGGAAAGACATATATGAACTGATGCAAAGTGAAATGAACAGAATTAGAAGAACATTCTACACAGTAACAGCAATATTGCTCCATGAGGAACTATGAATGACTTAGCCATTCTCAGCAATACAATGATCCAAGACAACCCAAGTGACTAATGATGAAGCATACTATCTGACTCCAAAGAAGGAATTGATATTGTTTGAATATAGACTGAAGCATGCTATTTTTCACTTTCATTCTTTTTCTTTTATTCAAGTCTTCTTGTACAAAGTGACCAATATGGAAATGTCTTGCATGATTGCACGTGTATAACCTGCATCTGATTGCTTACCATCTCGGGGAGGGGACAGGGAAGGATAGAATTTAAAACTCAAAACTTAAAAAACATGTTAAAATTGTTTTAAGATGTAATTGGTGAAAAATAAAATATATTTAAAAAGAGTGGCACAGCAATGAGGTCTCTGTTGTGCTAGTATATATAGATCCAGGAATACATAAGGAAATATGAAGTTGTGAAAAAAAAATGAATTGGCTGGAGAGTATTAGAGGGCTTGAATTCTTAGATTTTTTTCCTATCCTGGGCTCAAAGAAGAAGACTTAGCACTTTTATTATTGGACAACCCTATCTTCTCAGTTAACCAAGATCAAGTCTATCAAAATATGGCTGACTTCTTTCTGATATGCTGTGTTCCTGGTCTCTCTGGTCAGCATAATTCTTATCTCAGGTGTCAACCCACTAAGTCTGTTTTGGGATCAGTTTCCTCCTTTCTGAAGCAGATGCCATCTTATTGTTTGATCATGAACTATTCAGGTGGGGAATCTAAAGCCCCTTAATAAGGCAGGAGAACATCACTCTAACACAGTTCGACGTATCATGGTTCCATTTTGCCTCTGATTCAATGATGTTCCCAAAGCCCAAAAAGAAAACATCAGCTCTTACTGTCCTTGGTTGTAAAACCTCTCTGGCTGTTTAGTGGAGACAGGACTACAGTGAGGTTTCAGGTTAGGATCTAGCTAACCTGAAGTTTAATTACATTCTCTACCCATTATGTTTGCTGTCTGTCTCTCTGAAGTAGTTTAGCTCTGTCAGGTAGCATCTGGTGATGTTAGTTTGCTATTTTTTTCTGTGCTTAGGTCTCTTTTCTCCAGTTACTCTGTAAATATGACCCATTGCTGGGTCTGTACTGATTCTAGTCGGGTTCAGGGATATTCAGGGAGGACTAGCTCCTCTGGAGTGAGGGCTTATCGAACCCTTTTCAGGACTGCTTATCCACTGTTGGTGTCTACCTGGCACTCAACTCTCACCTGCAGTTCCAAGAGGGTATAGAATGTGTAGGAGCCATACCCCAGTAAACCATCTTGGCAGATGGGCTAAACCAGGTTGAAGGTAACCAATAGGCCTCAAACCCATCAGTGAGTTAGGGGTATGTCTACCCCAAGCATTTGAAGACTTTCCCTGGAAGAATGAATAGATGAGAACAATTTGTCCCAGTGGTCATGAAGGCAACTGAAGCAATTGCTGTGGAGAGCTTAGAGTTTGGTCAGACATCAAAGATGTCAAAGTCATCCACCATATCCCAGGCTATCACCAGTCGTCTTGACTTTTGTCTTGCCACTGGACTTCAATGACTCTAGAAGAGAGAATGAGGCTGACGACTTTATGCAACTCTACCTCACTTAAATCCAATTCACGCATGAGTCAGAACATCACCCCATGATATCATTGGTTCTCTTCAAAAACAAAGAATAAATAACAACAACTGATTGCAGTACAACATGAGACTGGTAGTTTGGGTCAAAAAATCTTCTGTCCTGTATAGTAAATCTGCCAATATGGACCCCCCCCAAAAAACTATCCAAAGGATATGCTACAAGCATCTTCAGGATAGCCTACAGGTCATTCCCTGGTCTTCCTAATCACATGCAAATGTAAAGGCGATGATGAGATGAGCAATGTTACATGAGAATATATGGTACAAATTTGTATATGTGTGAGTGGTGTATGAGGACATGTGCTTCTGGATATGTTTTTAGAATTAATATGCTACTTCTAAACTTCACACAGGCAAATTAAATCAATATGGATAATACTAATTAAGTGTTTTGGAAAAACTTCATTCAACACATGGAACTATTACTTTACACTTGTTTTTATCCATCATCGTGCTCTAAATGTGTTTTTATGTTATGTTGTCATCCAGGGTGAGGTATTAGTAACTTCTAGTCCCTATTAAAGACTAGACCAGGCTCTGAAATGGCAGGAAACCTGTAAGAATCAGGAAGGGGATGAATTATCTGTAAATATATTTCAATTACCAAACTTAAACCTTAACTTCAAAGAGTAAAGAGGTAAGATTAAGAGAGACAGTGATGTGCTATACACCCTCTTGGAAGCCTGGGCATCATGTTAGCAAACACAGGTCATCTTTACTTGAATTCTTTTTCTGATTCTGAGTGTGGAGAGAGTAAATTTAGGAAGGTTGAGCTCTCAAAGAGTTGATCTGGGGTGAAAAAAAAAGCAATCTTTGGCCTTTTATTAGATGAGCAGAAAATATTTTCAGGAAAGATTTTAGAATAAAAAATACATAAAGGCACTGCAAGTCTTGAGGGCTTATAGACAAAAGAGTTTAATACAAACAATGCTGATTAAACACATATTATGTGCCAGGCAACGTAAATAGAAAGATGAAAAACAATAATAATCCTTGCCTTCACGGAGTTTATCATGGAATATAGGGGGAAAAGAAATGTATAGCAACAGTAGATATGAATGATTAAGTGACAGAGAGAAGTCAATAGAATAGCATGAGAGGTTCCAGAAGGGAGAACTCTAGTTGGGGATTCAGGGAAGGCTCTGTGAAGGAGGTGGCATTTGAGCTGATTCGGAAGGAAGAGGAAGACTTCAACATGTAGAGTTTGGGGGAGGATGTTTTCTTGGATAGTGTACGCAAATGTAAATGCACTGAAGTGGGAGAAGGGATCAGAGTCCATTGAGCAAATCAGTATGACTGAACCATAGCATACCAGAAGGGTCAGGGTACTGTGCATTAATGTTAGAAAGATATGTTGGAGTTGATGATACAAAATCTAAAAAGAGTTTGGGTTAAATTGGAAATGCATGCTCTACTGAACCAAAACTAAGCCTGGAACAAATATTGATTGGGAATAAAGTTGAGTGCATGAGATAAGTAACCATTCATAGGTATATTTCTTTAAATTTTGCTCAGAATTATAATTAATGGCAATCAACACTGGTTAATATTTATATTTAGCTGCCTTAATTTAGTTTTACATTGGGTTCAAATCTGTAATCAATTTATTTGTAGTTGAGAGTTTTATAATTTATAATTTAAAAAAGAATCTTTAAAATGAAACATGGTTCAGCAGAAAAGATTATTAATCTCCAATCCAGTTAACCACAGATTGAAAGCTTGACTGTTTAGATCATGAATCCATTATCCAAGTACACCATTTACCTTGCAACCAATTACATAAACCATAGGCATAGACAATAGAAGAAAATACTGTTCAGCCTTCATTTTCAAAGAAGACCAATGACATCATGGGATGATGTCTTGACTTGTGTGTGAATTGGATGTGAGGCAGAGTTGCATAAAGTCGTCAGTCTCAGTCTCTCTTCCAGTCATTGAAGTCTAGTGGTGAGACAAAAGTCAAGACGACTGGTGATGGCCCAGAATGTGGTGGATGACCTCAGTGTCTTTGATGTCTGACCAAGCTCTAAGCGCTCCACACCTCCTGCTTCAGCTGCCTTCACGGCCATTGAACAAATTATTCTGATCTGTCCATTCTGCCGGGGGAAGTCTTCAAATGCTTGGGGTAGACATTCCTCTAACTAACCAATGGGTCTTAGGCCTGTTGGTTACTCCCAACCTGGTTTAGTCCATCTGCCAGATGGTTTTCCCAGGGTGTGGCTGCTGCACATGATATAGCTTCTTGGAGCCACAAGTGAGAGTTGGATGAATGTGGACACCAGTGATGGAAGAGCAGCCCTGAAAAGGGTTCAGCAGGCCCTCATGCCAGAGATGTTAGTCCTCCTTGAATATCCATACACCCCAGAAGAAAATAAACCAGTTTTAAAAACCTGAATCTATATGATAGCCAATGTCACAGTATGTAACTGTTGAACACTAAGATGAGATTCCTATTTTGTGGTGAATGAAAGTGACCATGAAGTGAGAGAAAATACAAATCCTAGGGGCACCTAGGTGGCACAGTGGATAGAGCACCGGCCCTGAAGTCAGGAAGACCTGAGTTCAAATCCGGCCTCAGACCAAACACTTGACACTTACTACCTGTGTGACCCTGGGCAAGTCACTTAACCCCAATTGCCTAAAAAGAAAAAAAAAAAGAAAAAAAAAGAAAATGCAAATCCTCTGAGTACTCAGTTTAATAAAAGACAAGTGCCTACTATGTGTAAGGCACTGTTCTAGATGCTGAGAGTAGAAAGACAAGATACAAAACAGTGTCTGTCCTCCAGGAAGTTATATTCTATTGATCTTACACACGTATATGGTACTATGAAAGCTGAGTTAAACAGATTTCCTGAAGAAAAGAGCTGACAATCTAATACAGGTAATTCTTGAAGGAAATAAAACAAAATGAAGAGTCCTGGTTCTGGAGTCAGAGGACTTGATTTCAAATCCTTCCTCTGACACTAACTGTTCGACCTTGGAAAAGTCACACCTGGATCCCAGTTTCCTCATCTATCAAATACAAGCGTTGGAATGGATGTCTTCTGAGGTTCCTCTCATCTCTAGATATATCATCCTATGATCAAGTTACAGCACATACAACATGAAAATAGGAAGTGCAGAACCAAATATTGAGGTGTGAAGTAAAGGCATCATATAAACCCCACCCAAAAACAAACTGAGTCATTGCTTTGTTTACAAGTATGTGTATTGCTTTAAGAAACCAGAATATGAAAATTCCCAAAGACCAAACAAATCTGTGCTGCAAAATGATCCTTTATGTTATAGCAAGTTTGACTATGACACATGTAAAAGTCACCTTGAAACATATAAAATATGACCCAATTCACAACTTTTTCACACAACTTCTTCAGATACCTGTCTTTTACATAAAGCATGGGAAGTCTGAATGGAATTTGTGATTGTTATTCTGCAGAGCAAGAGATGGCCTGGGGGAAGCAGGGAATTTTGCTGTTTCAGGTTTCTTGGTCATAGAAGACATTTGATACTTAACATATTGGGAAGTCACCTATCAATTTAGGTACTAAAAAAAAAAGAGATAAAAATGAAGAGGAAGATAAATTCTTTCCTCACCCTAAAATTCATTAGAGATACAGTGTTTTTTCCTCCTACTTTCTGAAATAATCTTGGAGCAGACATAAAACATATGGGAGATCTCATTGAAAACCATGCTTTCTTTTCTTTTGGTAAAGTTATAAACAAGGGAAAATGAGTATTTTGCAACTTATAACTCTAACTCTTGCTCCTTTGAACACAATTCAGGTCTAAAGGTAATTGCATTATAGAAATGTGAAGTGGAAATGAGGCATGGTTGCTGTGGGAACTGCAGCTGAGACTTTCCTGACTTTTTTTTTACAGTTAAATTCTCAATAGGGCAGCATATTTTTTGTTGCTGTTATTGTTGAATGGATTGTTATAATTATAATGTGGCTTATTATCTCTGAACAATGTTTTGCTAACCTCCTTTGGTGAAAACAATTCAGTGGGTGATTTTCATGGATGAACCTGCCTGCTAAGTATACTGATGGAAAGCATAAAAAAAAATAAAAAGTAATTCTAGCTACATAAACCATCACTTCTCATTAGAGCCTTTCCAAAAGACAACAACATTTCAACTTATAATACTGACCATTTTCCAATATGAAATCAATCACTTGCTACTTAGAAACTACTTAGAAAAGTATGCTCAAAAATCTGGCCTAAGAATTTTTGTCATTGCCAAATTAGAGGTTAAAATCCCCTTATAAGAATGCAACATTGCTTTAAGATTTAGATTTTTCAATAGACTCGTGATCTAATCAATGTGAATACTCCATCTATTGGTGCAAATCATGACTCATCCATGACATCTCATTTAGTGTGGAATATGTTCCTCTTTTCCCACAATCCTCCTTGGTGCCCCAGACAGCATAGCAGGTCTTCCTTTAGATCTTTTGTTGTTATATGGATTATACAGATCTCTAGGTATTACAATGGAGCATGTAGGCTGTCTATCAGTTATCCCTTACTTTTAAGGGATAGTATAGCCGACTTTCTTTTCCATTCGTATATCTTTTCTTCTGCTTCTGTTATGCAATCATTCATTATTAATATACTGCAGGTTTTTTGTGTTCATCTACACTTTTGCATTATTCAATTCAAGTTGAGTAACCTGTAATGCTAATGCTTCAGAGACTGTAGTATTGCATGATTTTCATACACACACAGACACACACACACACATCATTGAGTAACCATCCAAAAGTATACTGCAGTCTGAGCAATAGGTTTTCTTTGGTTTTCCTTGGCTTTTCATGTGGATAAAAAGCTCAAAGTACTTTGAATGATTTGGGGACCTCACTTAGGAAGCCCTGTAGCATTCCCAGGCTTGATGCAATCAGCTCAATGTCATCTGCAAAGATGAACATCTGGAGGACATCTCTATCTACAGGAAATGCATCTTTAATAAACATTTGCTAAATTTAACTTCATTTGGACTCTATGCTGAACATCATCTATAACTATAGCAAACAGCTTTGGCAAGGATATACCTCTTCAATGTATATCTCACTTCATATTAATAATGAGAGGGCTACTGAACAAAATTTATCTCTCTTGTTACAATTTTTCCTTTTATGATTCTAATGTATGCTTATGAGGAAAGTCTAAGCTAGGGATTCTTAACCTTTTTTTGTGTGTTGTGAACCCCTACTGACTCCTTCTCAGAATAATATTTTAAATACATAAAATAAAATACATAGGGTTATAAAGGAAACCAATTATATAAAGTAGTTATCAAAATATTAAAAAAAAGTTGATGGATCTCATGTTAAGAACTCTTGCTTTAAGGCAACATTATGCTCTATGGAATCAGATGCTTTATTTAAAAAATGAGTCAACAAATAATAAGCATAGTAGGAGCTGATTCTCTATACCTTTTAATTAATTGTATTACTAAAACTTTAATTAAATTTTAAGTGCCTGCTATGTGCAAGACACGGTGCTAGGTGTTGGGGTTACAAAGACAAAAATGAGCTGGTCCCTGCTCTCAAGGAGCTTACAAAATCTTGGGATACAAAATCACAAAACAAAACAAAATGTACAAAATTATATTGTTTAATTCAAGAGAAAGAAAATGCTACCCACTTCAGGAAGGGAAGTATAGTGATTAGGAAAAGTCTTGTGTATCTGAGTTGTTCCTTGAAGAAGCTAGGTATTCTATGAGGTAGAGGTAAGAAGGCTTGCATTCTAGATATGGAGATGACTTGTACCAAGGCATGAAAGGGGAAGTGGGAATGATATGTATGGGATAACTGATAGATTGATTTAACCGGAACATTTTTGGAAGGAGAAAAATATGAAATGAGACAGGAAAAGGATCTTAAATTCAAGGTCAAGAAGTATGTATTTTATCCTACAGGTAGCAGGGATTCATTGAAGATTTTTGAATAGGCAGTGAAATGGTCAAGTTTGTGTTTCAGGAATATTGATTTGGCAAATATGTCAAAGGTGGATTGAAAAGGTAAAGAACTAGAGAGACAAGGAGACCAATTAGGAGGCTATTATTACAGTGTAGGTGAGAGGTAATAAAAGTCTGAATTGGTTAAGGGGCCATATGACTTAACAGAATGAGATGGGCATTGTGGATGAAGGACTGACAAAATTTAGTAACTTATTGGATATGGGGATTAAAATAAAGGAAAAAACTGAAGAGGATTACAAAGTTGTGAACCTGGGTGACTGGCAATATGGGGCCATCAATGGGAAAAAAAGCAAATTGCAGTCTTCCATAGAATATTGCTTATGAAATCCTGCTTAGTCTCATCTCACATTCTCATAAAGATTTTGTAGAGCCAAGAAAGTAGTAATATGTATAGGCATGTATTAATGTCCTCAGTCACATTAAAAAAATAATAGTTGTGATTTTTTTTTTCAAAGGATTCGGTGTTCTCTTCTTTTTCATATACCTTGAGAATTGATCTCTCAATACTCTCAAAATTTGGTTACCTTCAGTATGAAATGTAATTATATATGTGTGTGTATGTATATATACATACATACACACATACACACATATTATATATACCCACATATATACACATCCCCATATATGTTATATATGTACATGTGTGTATACGTATATGTGTGTATATATATACACACATATACGTACACACACACACACATACACACACACACACACAAATACACTCTCAGCTGCTCTTCCCAGTTTTCTTTAGTTACATTTTCATGTAAAGTGTATTGGGGGGAATTATTTTGGAGTTCAAATGTGGTAATCCTAGATGGAGAAAACAGTCTTATAGGAATCTTGAGAAGTTTATTCCATTTTTTAACCTATCTATTTTCTTGCTCTCATTTTCATCTTTAAGGTGCTCTTAGGATGATCTGGCCTAATTGGGTCTCTAAGTTGTTGGCAAACATTTTTCTGTCTATAGCTTATTGCTATTTTATTAGATAATATTGTTCATAATCTTCCTTCATTATCCTCCATAAGATATTATTACAAATGAGTTTCTATTCTAAAACATCATCTATGATCTTTGAAAGAGGTATCACAGGACTGGAGGGAGCAAATGTGGTCTTGATTTTCAAAACAAGGAAAGAAAGGAGAATGGAATCTTTGAATTAGAGGCCAATTAATCTTATTTCTATTCTTGGCATAACTGTAGAGCATATTATTAAAAGAAGGGTACTGAAAATTTAGAAACAGAAGTAGTAATCACCAAAGGTTTCATCAAAAATAGAACATACCAGACTAGCCTTACTTTATTTTTGATAGCTGACCGGTAGGTCAGGGGAATGTGGTAGATATTATTAACCTAAATTTTAACCAAGCATTTTACAAAGCCTCTCATAATATTCTTGTGGACAAGATGGAGAAAAAGTAGATGGGATGATGGTTCATTTGGGTGGATGCTACAATGGGTGAATGGTCAGATCCAAAGATTAATCCTTAATGGTTTGATGCTATCTTAGTGACATGAGATCTGTACTTTTTCATCAGTGATTGAAATAATAGCATAGATGTCATACTTATCAAATTTGTAAATGACAAAATACTAGGAGGGATAGCTAATACAATAATATGATTTAGGGGACTCAGGGTGAAGAAATTGCAACTTGGAATCTGCTCTGCAACATTTAGTTTTAGAGAGGTGCCTGGTGGAATCAGAGGTTAAATGACTTGTTCAGAGTAAGAGTCAGTATATGTCAGAGGCTGTCTCAACCTCCATCTTCTCCCCTCCAAGACTAACCCTCTATCCACAATGCCACACTGCCTGTAAGACAAAACTTAGTGAAGATAATTGTAAATTTTTTTTTTTAAAATGAGCTAAAAAATTCATGAAGACAAGATATGGGAAGCATTGTTCTATAGGATCTCATCTGTAAAAGATTTGGGGGTTTTAGTGGATTGCAGATTCAGCCTGAGCCAACAGTATAATATGGCAGCAAAGAAAGCTAACACAAACCTAGGTTTCATTGAGAGAAGCACTATATTTAGGACCAGAAAATGATAGTTTTGAACTTAGTCCTTGTGCACCACATCTCTAGTATTGTGTGTTCAGTTCTGTGTGCCATTTTAAAGGGGAAACATTGATAAGCTAGAGAGCACTTAGAAGAAGATGAGCAGGCCAGTGAAGAGCCTATGTGGATCAAACCACATGAGAACTGGTTAGAGGAACAGGGAATGTTTATTTGCTGAGGGTGGGAGATGAGAAGAGGAAGCTAGGTGGCAGATAGAGTTCTGGGCTTGGAGTCATGAAGACATCTTTCTAAATTCAAATCTGGTCTCAGACATTTAGTAGCTGTGTGACCCTGGGCAAGTCACGTAACCCTGTTTGTCTCAGTTTCCTCAGCTTTAAAATGAGCTGGAGAAGGAAATGGTAAACCATTGTAGTATCTTTGTCAGGAAAACCCCAAATGGGGTTATGAAGAGTCAGACATGACTAAAAAATGACTGAAGGAAGATAAGACACAATAGCTGTCTTTCAAGTATTTGAAAGGCTGTCATATGGAAAAGGAATTTGACTTGTTTTGCTTGACCCCAACGGACAGAATTAGGAACAGTAGTTGGAGGCTGCAAAGACTTAAGACTGATATGAGGAAAAAGTTCCTAGCAATTAGTGCTGTCTGCAAGCCAAATGGATTGTCTTGGAAGGTTGTCCCTCACTAGAGACTTTTAGCGTAGGCTAGATGACCACTTTACTATGTGGTCACTGATTTTTTCTTCCAATTCTGAGATCTCATGATTTTCAGGGCCCCATCCTAGGATTGTAAACATCAATGAAAATTGCAGAGCATTGTAAAAAAAAATGAATTCTTGTCATTTCAGCTTTCTGATAAAAATTCTGAATAAATAGAATATTACTGTAATTGGTATCTATGCAGTCGACCTTGAAAGTTGTGAGATAAACTCCAAATATTGCTACACTACTCTTAATAACTCAGCTAATGGAGAGGCCTGCTGCTATTTACAGTCTTGCCTCTTAGCCTCAAGGACTTCCTGATGCTTTGAATCAAAATGAGTCATCCTACCTCTGGGTAATAATAGCTCACAGGACTATCTTGTTCTAAGGTTTACAAAGTGATTTCCTCACAATGGCGAGGCATGTAGCTAAGGTGCAGAGAAGCAAAGTCACTCATCCAAGGTCACACAGCTAGTCAGTATCAGAGTCGGGATTCAAACCTTGGTGTCCTGGCAGGATTATAGAATTTTAAAATTAGAATGGACCTCTGTGGCTATGTAGTCTGACCTATATGTGAGATCCCCACTATAAGATACCTTATACATCACCATCTGGTCTTTTCTTGAAGTCATTCAATGAAGGAGATCCTACTGCTCTTGAGGCAGCCCATTTTATTTTTGGGTACCTCTGATTATCAGAAGTGTATCTTGAGGAGACTTCTAAATATTCCTCTTTGCAAATTCCACCAATTACTCCTAATTCTGCCTTCTGGGGTTAAACTGAAAGAGTTTTATCTTTCTTCCACATGACAGTCTTTCAAATACTCCAAGATGGCTATTATGTCTTCTTTTCAAGGGCAGTCTTTCCCTTTTCTTTTATAGAAGCAATATCTCCAGTTACTTAACGAATCCTAAACTCCAAGGACTTCCATCATTCTTGGTTACTCTGGACATCAAATACAAAGATTCTTTATACTATATATAAAATTGACTCACTGTCTCAATTTTTAGAATAATTTTAATACTTGGCATTTTTTTCTCTACAGGATCTCCTGACACCATCCTTGGGGACTTCAGTATTCATGGTGACAACTCCTCTGACAACCTGCCCTCACAAATCAAGCTCCTCAGTTCCTAGGATGTTTTCCATCTCACCTCAATCACCTACTTAGAAGAATATCAATAATATCTAGCATTTATACAGTGCTCCAAAGTTTGTAAAGTGCTTTTTCTATCTATTATCTCATTTGATTTTCATCATAATCCTGAGATACATACTATTATTATCTTCATTATACAGATGAGGGACAGGTTGAGGGAGGTTAAATGATTTGTGTAAGATCACAAATCTAATAAACACCAAGGCTGTCTTTGGAGTTTTCCTGACTCTAAAACCAGTCTTCTTATCAACTTCACCACCTAGGGTGCCCCATGCTCATACCTCATTACCTCTTAGAACTGGACTATCTCTAAGTACTTGAATTTCAAAATTCTACTTTCCAACCATAATCCACTATATTTCTTCCTTTTTCCACTCTCACTCACACAAATTCTACTTTCACCCCTTACTGTGACCTTCAGCCCCTTTACTTATCCTTATTCTTCCAGTTCACTTCCTGTACTCTATCATCATTCACTTTCCTATTCAGCCTTGACCTGTAGTTGACCTCTTTAATGTTTTACTAGATAATACTCAAGAACACCTTACCCTGAAATTCTACCATTTTCAACCTTAATATCCTCATCCTTGTGTAGTTCCTATCACCTGCTTAGCTCCTTCTTCAGGGTTGCTGAGCACTGCTGGAGAAAATTGTCAAGTTGATCTTTCTTAGATGGCTCCAGAGAAAAGAGTGAGGCTGGTGACTTTACTCAGCCCTCCCTCACTTAAATCCAGTTCACTTGCATGTAATGGCATCACCTCCCTGAAGTCAAGGTCCTCTTAGAGAATGAAAGACAAACAACAACCCACAACATATTCAGAATATTCAGGTGACACTTTGTTTCTACTTCCCATTTCTTATTCTTGGGGACTCCTTATTTCACCTCCCTCAGAGATTGTGCAAATCTTCACTAACTAACAATATCCCCACCCCTCCTTAATACCAGGTCATCAATACCATAGTCTTTTCTTGGCAGGTGAGGTAGGGAAGAGGCAGGGAAGAAGAAAAAACTTTGTATTGAATTCTGACTTCTGACAAAGAAAAATAATTAAGCAAAAATCAGAAATTTGATGACTGCATCTGAAAATACATACAACCTTCACTGGTTTTTCAGTTATCCAGAGTTCAACTTTCTTTAAATGATTTGTTTATTTGTTGTAGTCTTTGTGGATGTTATTCTTTTGGTTCTGTTTATTCAGCCCTACATTAGTTTATATAAATCTCCCCATGTTGTCTTGAATTTCTTATATTTATAATTTCTTACTACATAATAATGTCCCATTATATTCACATCCCAGTTTGTTTTTCAGCCAGTCCCTAATCAATGTGTACTCACTTGGTTTCTACTTTTTTGTTATTATGTCTTCAGTATTGCTAGGGATATTTTGGTATGGATTAGATAGTCCCTTGTTTCTGTCTTTGGGGTCAGTAGTGGAATTTCTGAGTCAAAGGTAACAGAATTTTCTTATGTATTTCCAAATTGGTATACAAAATGGCTAGACCAATTCATAGCTCCTTCAGCTCAGTATTTAATAGTATGCCTATCTTTATAGAATCCCTCCATGTTTGCTAATTAATTTGCACAATGTGAGATAAAATCTCAGTTGTTCTAATTCCTGATTTGAAAATATTTTCATATGGTCATGTATAGTTTATTATCCTTACTTTGAAAAATGCATATTTGCATATTTTGTACTCTTAATGATGGGGCTGGGATCTGGACCCCAGAAAGGAAAAACCCTGGACTTTACCACATGGGGAAATCTCCGGATTTTGCGTGAGGCTGTAATCCCATCAACTGGCCTTTCTTTGTGGCTATGCCCAATCTACCAGTCCTCTGTTACCCTTAACCTATCCTAGCCCTCCATTGTCTTACCTCCCTATGCCCCCCCCTTAACCCTTTATCTTAGCTCTGGCATTCTATTACCTCACAGTCTCCCTGCCCGCCTCCCCCAACTCCTTGGCCACTCTTTAGATCTCTCCCACTCTTTCTGTATATAAGGTCCAAGGTCCATCTTGTCTCTATTAAGGTGCTCAGATTCTTAAAATCTAGTCAATAGTTAAGTAATGTTCAGATTCCTTAAGAGTCTGGCCAATATGGCAGATGTTCTAATAAACCTTGTCTTTGGCTGAAAGAAGTTATGGGTCAAATTCTTTCGGGCAGGACCTGTATGTTGCGATTTTGGGGTGCCAGCACCCCTAAACCTCAACATCATCTCCTACCTGAGCTGCTATAGTTCTCCTACTTGGTCTCTTGCCCTTAAGTCTTTCCTAATTCCAATATACTCTCTCCATACGGTGATTTTCCTCAGGGTTCAAGTCTGACTATGTCACTTGCCTATTTAAACTCTGTTGACTCCAAAGTGCTTCTCAGACAAAATATCAAATCTGTCTTTTGATGCCATTCATTTTTAAATGTTGTATTGTAATATTATATATGTTATATAGTTCTGTTATATTGTTATATTAAAAAATAGCCTGATCTCAACTTATTGTTCCAGTCTCATTACATATTGGACCTACTTCCTATGACTTTGTGGTCTATCCCAACTGGTCTTCATGTTTTCCCTTAAAGAGATGGTGCTCCATCTCTTGTCTTTGTACCTTTTCACTGGCTGCCTCCCATGCCTATAATGATCTCTTCCTCACCTGGTTCACAGAATCCCCTACTTCCTCCAAATATCACCTCAAGCACTGCCTTTTTTTATATGAACACTTTCATGATCCCCCAACTCCCTCCCTCAAACTATCATATATTTGTATTGTATTTATTTTGTATAATACACACACACACATACATATATATGTGTGTCTGTATGGTATAAATGCTCACATGAAATTTTAACAGTTAGTTCTTGAGGTTCAGATTGGCTCCAGCACACTACTAGTTATAGCTCTAATGTGTTAGAGGAGTCAGTATCTAGATTCACAATATCTACTTTGTAATAGCTACAGCTAGTGGGGTTAGACTATCTACTGGCCACATGACCAGCAGGATAAAGTTACTTTAAATTTCTAATTGCCTTTAAATTAGACAACCTTGAGCCCAGACAGCTCTACAGGTCTGCACAGCCTTCTGACTACTGTTCAGGAGATTAAGGAGCTAGACATCCAAGCTGAGAATCCTAGGTCGTGTCTGCACCAAATATTTTACTTTATGCAACTCAATTCAAGGCAATGTCACTTGGCATATTATTATAATATCTAGAATAGTTTTTTTGTCATCTCATTGTTTTATTGCATCTAATATATTAAAGTAAAATGCAAAATATTCTTTATCTTAGATCAACTACAATATTATCTTGCTACAGTTTAGCGGGTACAAAAATAATATACTAGAATTAATAAATATAGATTATGCTTCAAGTAGTTGTGCTGAGCACAAAATGAAGGGAATTGTGGAAGCACAATAAAAACTCGTTTTTAATTGAACTGAAAATTTCAAATATTTCTCCAGTCTAAAGTCCCTTTCAGACTTTTCCCTTTAGGAAAATGTAAAAGGTCAATAACAAAAGCTAAAGCCCCTGGAGAATGGATTAAGGGTGATAACTAAACTTAGAATATCATATTAGAGGAAGCTCTGGACCTGGAGTCCTGGCAAAACTGAGTTCAAATATGACTTCAAACACTGATGGGCTGTGGCACCCTGGGCAAGTTACTTAACTTTTGTCTGCCTCAGTTTCCTCATCTATAATAATGATAGCACCTACTTCCTGAGGTTATTGTGAGGATCAAATGAGATAATATCCGTAAAACACTTTACAAACCTTAGGTTTATAAATGTTAGCTATTATTATTATTATTATTATTATTATCCCTTGCCTAGTTAAGATGATTGTGTTCATCACCCCCTTAAAGGACTAGAGTTATGACCCACCTAAAGGAATGACTTCTTTTTCCAGTTGGAGGGTATTACAGTATTAATAACAGGGAAAGGGAGGCAATTTAGAATACTCCAGGAGAATACTTGAATAGAATGGCAAAAGAAGTTTGAATAGTTTTAAGAGAAGATGAGGGGCAGCTGGGTGGTCCAGTGGCTAGTGCCAGGTCTGGAGTCAGAAACACCTGAGCTCAAATCGAGCCTCAGACATTTACTAGCTGTGTGACCCTGGGCAAGTCACTTAACCCTGTTTACGTAAGTTTCCTCATTTGGAAAATGACATGGAGAAGGAAATGGTGAACCACTCCAGTATTTTTGCCCAGAAATTCCAAATGGGCTCAGCAAGAGTCAACATGACTGAACAACAACAACAACAAAGAGATTATGTGACCATTACTCTATTAGATCTGGAGTTCTTGACCTGGGATCCTTCAATGTGCTTCTAAAAAAATACTTTGATAAATGTATTTCAATACAGTTGGTTTCCTTTGTAACCCGACGTATTTTATTTTGTGCATTTAAAAATATTATTTTGAGTAAACAATCATAAGCTTCACCAGGTTGCCAAAAAGGCTCTATAACAAAACAAAAGAAACAAACACAAAATCTCACACTGATTACAATCCCTAGATTAGATGGAGTAGAATCTTAACCCCAACTTGTTTTTTGAAATCATATTGTGACATTTTTGTTATTCAAGATTCTTGTCAACACCATTTTAAAATATTTTGTGTTAGAAAGAAGTCTGAGGGCATAAGGGAACTCCGTCAGTTTGAACATTTTTCTCCAAGAAGAACAATACTTGGATTTAGAATCTTAAAGTTATATGTCTGGCAGACTTGTGACTTCAAAATAAAAAATTCTTCCCTGAACCATAGTTGTGAAAACAACCTGATTTCATCTTTTCCAATGCTTTTATGCTGAACTTTTTAATATTAATGTTGTCTATTCATTGCATGTGTCATAAAAACTGCTGATCTAAATCTAATTTCTGCCAAATTGCTTTCTTCTTTTCCTAACATTTCATGTAAAAAAAGAAATCCTTCTTCCCCTGAATTCCCTTCTTGGCCAAGAAGATTGAGGTCATCCAATATGGCCTTATTTCTCCTTCTTCATTCCCTAAAATTGCTCACAAACGGGCCTATTCACTGAATGGGTGTTGCCTGACTCAAAGTGAGAACTTGGAATGACCATAGCTTAAAAAGGCCCAGGTCTCCTGCTGCATCCTGGGCCATCTCCAGACATCCTGATCTTATGTGGCCACTGGAACTGATGAGGATGGGATCTAGACCCCAAAAAAGGAAAAAATCCTGGACTTTCCCACAATAGCCAAATCTCTGTACCTGAGGCTACAATCTCATCAACTGGCCTTTTTGTGTCCAAATGCAATCTCCCTATTTTGTTACCCTTAATCTAGCCTAGCCCTCCATTGTTTTACCTCCCTATGGCCCCACCCTTAATCCTATCTAGACTCCATTTTCCCTTGGCCACATGGTCCAGGTCCCTGGAGTTCTATTACCTCATAGACTACTTGGACACTTCTAGATCCCTCCCATAGTTTTTCTGTATATAAGGTCCATTTTGTCTCCATTAAGATGCTCAGATTCTTATGATCTAGCCAATAGCTCACTAACATTCAGACTCCTTAAGAGTCTGCCCAATATGACAGATATTCTAATAAACCTTGTCTTTGGCTGAAAGAAGGCTTGGGTCAGATTCTTTTGGGCAGGACCCATGTGTTGTGATTTTGGGGTCCCAGCACCCCTAAACCTCAACAGAACCAAATGGCTCTGGAGGAGAAAGTGAAGCTTGTGACTTTGCACAACCCTCCCTCACTCAAATCCAATTCCATTGTAAGTCATGTCATCATTTTCCTGATATCATGGTCTTCTTCAAGAACAAAGGACAAACCACACAACCACAGTATGATAGCAGAAGAGATAGCCTTCCTACTCCTAAAGCTAACCCTTTATCTCATCCTGCTATTAGTTTCTCTCATTCTTGCTCTTCAATCCTCAACTTTTTGAAAAAAGTTGTTTAGAAGTGCTTCAACAGTGCCTGGCATAAAGTAAGTGCTTAATAAATACTTGTTGCCTGAATGATTGACTTTTAATTTCTTACTAAAAATTTTCATCTCCCCTCCTTGCAATCAAAACCATACTGAGACTTTGATTTTTCTTCAGTCATCAATGGTTTTCTAATCACAAAATCCAATGCCCTTTTCCCTCCATGCACATCTTATTTGATCTCTCTATATATCTTGATACTGTTGATCACCCTTTTCTAATGATACCTAGGTTGTTTTCAGCTCTCTCTATCCTAGGACTAACCCATACATTCTCCTCCCCCACTCTCAAGGCCAACATATTCTCCTAGTCTTCCTTCTACCTCTCTAACTTCTTTTTCTCTGCCCTCTTCAATGACTCTCCAGCCTCTTTCAAACCTCTTAATGGGAGTACTCACCACAGGTTTTCTATCTCTACCATCTCTCCCTTGGCAATCTCACTCTCTCACGGTTTTAACTACCCACCTCTGTGGAGTTGATTCCCATAGCTATATCTATAGTCTGTCTTCTCCATAAATCTAGGGTATTTTAAAATTATTTTCAAGGCAATGCTGCAGGTTTTTTCCTAAAATGAGTAACCCATTTTTCTGAAAGCCTCATATTTCAGCATAAGGTGAATAGGAAGCTGATTTTGTATTGCTTACATAGCACCTTTATAACTCCCTCCAGCATAGACATTTCACGACACAAATTGTTTAAAAGATGGCAATCTCAATAACAAGCACCACTGTAATTGTGAAGATAAATTGTTTACAACATACAAACAATGCAAAAGTTATCCCTAGTTCATGAAAATAGAGGAAACTTTGAATAATGCAAATACATATCACTGCATACCTAACATTTCTCTCCCCCACACTGATTCTGCAGCCAAAAAGATTGATTATTTGTCCAAACTGAGATTGATCAGAAAGAAATCTAATCCTGGGCTGGCATTTGGTAAATCAGTTCGAGTGTGCTGACAAGGCAGATGGTGTGCTGATCGCTCATTGTACGTCAGGTTTTGTTAAAGAAAGTCCCTGGATGAAGACAGAATGCTGGAAGGAAATCAATTCTAAACATCTCACACAGATCTGGGAGGAAAGATTCCAAATTGCTTCCTGAGGGTCAGGAGGATAAAAGGTCAAAGCAAATGGGGCACTTGGGGACTTTAGGATTACCACCAAGGACCAAGGTCAATAAAGTCAAGGATTTGGTTCAAAAGTTGGGGCAAGGTTATATATTTGGACTCCAGGATTCAGGGTAGGTCATAGTGATTTCCTTCAATGGAATGGCTAGGATGTAGGATGCTAAGGATGACCTAATGGTTTTGTTAAGATCTGTGGCTCAATCAGGCATTGAGCTAAAGTTTCCCAAGCAAAAAGAAATCCATCGTACAATTAAGAAATCATAGCTAGAGGAGAAAGAACCAGGGAATGTGGCTACTCAACTCCCTTTGGTTTAGAGGGAAGATGACTATAAAGGTGGAAAGCTATTTTTTTTCTCCCTTCTGCCTCTATCTCTGGTTTGGGTTTCTTTTCTATCTCAACAATATGATGATCACCATTGAATGAATGAATGAATGAATGCATGAACGAATGAATGAACATGTTAAAGAATACTTGTTGAATGCATAATGGCACTGCCCTTAGTCAGGTGATCCTTAGACTCATTATGCAGAAATTCTCCTGCCTCATACCCAGAATAGGAGGTGAAATAGTCAAAGAACAGTGCAATAGGACTCTTTAGGATGAGGTGTTTGGGGAAGCAGGAGAAAATGCAGAGAGTTTTAACAACTGGCTCTCCAAAAAAAAATGTACTTGCTACATTTTTAAGTTTAATTTGCATTAGTAACATTTTCTCCTTCACTTTCTAAAGTCTGGACAATTAACAAAACACAAAATCAAGCCCCAATCTGTAGCAGTAGCTAATTTCTGAAGTGTGAGTGGTCACTTAAAATTTAACAACTGGCTCTCCAAACTGGTTCAAGCTGGTTCCAATACACTCCTGTCATAGAGCCCAGGAATTTTAGCTTTTATTCATGGTATTTGGGAGGGTAAGGATCAAGTTGATGTACAAAAAGAAACAGACATTTTTCTTTTAATATGGGTGAGTATGATTATAATTAAATGGTACATGGTATTAGGGAAAATTGTAAATATTTGCAGTGATGAATAGGACTATGACCTCTGTGGTACCTATAAGATTCTAGGATTCTATAACAATTCTATAACAATTCTATTAGCTATTTTACCCTTCACCTTGAGCAATATTTAGAATAATAAAATATACTTTATTTCCTAAAAGAATTATTCATTAGAATTATTTGATAAACTGATTCAAGAAAGGGCATTTGTTCTCTCAAACCATTAAGAAAGGACTTTGCTTTATAATTCCTCAATGTGTGTCACATAGCATTATGCTTATAGTTACCTCTTAATAGATTTTTAGTTCCATGAGGGCTGGGACTCTGCCTTACATAAACTTTGCATTTCTCTCAGTGCCTAGGACATCGTTATGCACAAAGCAGGCACTGAAATGTTTGTTAACTGATTTTTCAACAAAGGAAATTAATTTTATTTTTGTACAGAAATCACACGTGCTTGCCTCTATGTAGTACATATATCATATATGCATATGTATGCACATAGATGGAAAAATGGAGCTGTTCTATATAAATTAAACTAGACACTCAATAGAAAACAGATAGTGACAATGCATAGATCATTAAGCATATTTATCCTGATATCCCAAGGGATTCTTCTTAATGTGAAAACATATATGGGATGAAAGAACATTTTCAAAAAATCAAATTCTCCTCCAAACAACACTTGTGATGTTTTAGGGCAAAACATTTATCATTAATGTCAGTCAACATCTACTTGTTTTAGTCCTTTAGGGCAGAATTTATGGCACGGTTAAATCCATGCTGTGAGAACAGTGGCAGTAGGGGCAAACCCACAGCTTGATTTTACTCCTTAAATACAACAAAAAGGCTGTGTGGATACTTGCCAAATGAATTACTGTGTTTAGAATCATGTTCACAGATATATGGCCCAACTGTAAAATCATTATTAAAGAAATAATTCAGTCCCTTTGATTAAAGACAAATCTAGGTTCTACAATTAGATAATCTCTTATCAGGTGCTCATACTAAAATATACTCAAATGGATCAGCAACTTCATTCATTTGGATGTTTTTTCCAAAGGTGGAGACTGAAAGTCATCTATTGCTATTCATCCTCAATGACTCTTGTCCATATCCCCCCATAAGTTCACCACAATGGGTCTATCCATTGCACGAGGCCTTCTTTCCTTTATCCTGAAATCTTAAGGATCTCAGAGGAGAATTCAAGCCATCTGCTTATCATCCCTTGCCTGTGCCAACTAAGCAGTCTACGTTTTTCCCTCTATATTCTTGGTGACATCTTTCACTCTTATTATCTTTGAAACTCTCTCCTTCTTTTGCTACATGTTACAGTCTCCTTAAAGCTGACATGAAAGTACATGGACACCTTCACTGCCATCTGTGATGCTCATTTTCATCTCTTCAGGTACTATTGTTGTAGTCTATGTCTTGTAGCCAAATAACAACCCCTGTAGAATAATGATATTAAAAAGTTGAACCTTTACTTCTTGGAGGAGCCTGGGATCATTAAAGGAGCTTAAAAATTTCCTGAAGGTAATCTAGCTCTCTCTCCTTTTATTGACTGATTCTAGGCCCTACTCATTGTCCATTTGTACTATCTGTTCCAGATGTAAACAGTGATCAATAAGCCCCATAGAAGTATCTATTTAACTGCATGTCCTAATCTGGGTAATATATATTCTTCATCCACTTGATTAGTTGGTTATATGTGGGTGGTCAGGTTATATTCTTTCACATGGTTATGAATCAATTCTGGGAATCTCTGTAATGTTCTGGGGCTTGGTACAACCAATGTAATGTCATCTATAAATGGAAGCATCAGAAGGACCTCATCATCCATAGAAAATCTCTCTACAACTTGGGACTTTGTACCGGATCTCTTCAATCACAGTTTTGAACACCTCTGGGGAACATCATCTTCCTGTTTTATATACCACTGGATATTTATGATCAAAGAGTATTTGAACCTCTGTTGTGGTATCTTTCAAGGAATCTTGAATTATCCTGATAATTCAAGGGAGTGGGAGACTCCTTGCTGGACAAGAAAATATAAGGGAGAATTTTACTGAAGCAAATACTTTAAAAAAAAAAAAGACACAAATTACATTGGGATCTTGAGTTCACTATATTTTTCTGTCATTTGTATGATGGTAAAGATATGACCCACTGTGGAATATCACTTATGAAAGCCTGCCTGTTTACTAGCAATACACTCACTAGGGATGCTCCCAATGCATTTAAAGGTGATTCTCTCTCTCTCTCTCTCTCTCTCTGTCATATATATATATATATATACACATATATATATATATGAACATAGGCATACAGGTTGGTAGTTGGTGAGGTTATCTTAGTCATTTTTTTTTAGAGAGCATATTAATAGGTTGACAATTATTTCCACATTTTTAGTATCTTCCCAACCCTACCACCCCCATCCTTCAGACACCTTTTGAATTGGTTTCCCTCCTCTCCATGTCTTCACAGTTGTATTGCCTCTGGCATAGATCTCCTCTGTGTAAATTTGGTCTAATTTGGCTGCTTTTCCCATCTTCTTTTTGTGTCATTTCTATTTCTTCTATAAGCATATTTGGGACTGCGGTGGGTCAGAACCTTAGACTTTTTGAGTCTAAGAGTGGTAGTTTTACTGTTCTTGATGATAAAAAAATGTTTGCTACAACAATTTTGAAGGTCTTCTTTTTTTTTCTTATGCCTTTGACTTGCATTCATTTTCATCTTTGGATTCCTTTGGGATGACTTTGTTTCTTTTGGGCTCTCACCAAGAGTTTTTGAAACTGGCTTCTCCCTACTGCTTGAAACTGCTCATAATCTTCCATTATCATTCCTTGTAAGATTTTATAAAGAAGGTTATATTTGAAGTAGGTGTTATCTCTGACCATCATTTCTTTCTACTTGGCAAGTAAATTAAGTATTTCCTAATTAAGGTGCTGTTTAGACTCTTTCAGTCTCTTTGTTATGGTAATTGACCTATATCAGTTAAACTTTATAAAATCATTATAATTGAAGTTCTAACCAAAACCCCACTTTCAACATGAAGGCTCCCCCAAGCCCTCTTAATTCCAGTGCCTTCCCCCTGTTAATTACTTCCTATTTATCCTGTATCTAGCTTGTTTGTACATATTTGTTTGATTGCTGTCTCCTCCATTAGACTTTGAGCCCCTAAAGGCCAGAGATTGTCTCTTGCCTTTCATTGCTAAGCCCTCAGTGCTTACTTAGCACAGTGCCTGATACATAGCAGGTTCTTAATAAATGCTTACTGACAGACTGAAATACTTTCTACTGTCCACTATCTATTTATGTTATCAATAATTGGTTGAATAGATCAGTATTGAGTTGTTTTGATTGTTCCCATATCTGGAAACTTCCCATATCTGTTTTTCATCATTTTTACTTTTTATAGCTTTATACTAACTTTGATCTTTTCCTTGACAAGTCAGTGGTATGACAATATGTAGACTGGTACTTCAGGAATGGCTCTTATATCAGTGA